>NW_011888828.1:9096208-9104930 GCF_000151845.1 Pteropus vampyrus | reverse complement strand
ACACCCACATGTTATTGCCTAGTGGGTATGGCCCACTCTCCCTCTGCCCAGTGTCCCAGGGGTAGAGTGAAGGGTAGGGGTGGGAGGGTAGTGGGGGGTCTTAGGGGGCATGGAATACTCCTCTCTTTCTACTCTACATGAGACCTGGGAGCAGAAACTCTGGATTTGACTCTTGGCTCCCCCAGTGCAGGGCCCACCTTAGCTAAGTCCTGGAACCTCTCTCTGGGCCTCCAGAACCCCTGTGAGATGTTGCTATTGAGAGTTGCCCTCCTGCCTCTCTGGTGGGCAATTTAATTCCATGTGGGAGACCAAGGAAGACTGCCTGAGAGGCACCGGCAAAGTGAATCCTGCGGAAAGAATGCAGTGTAAGGGGGTGGGGAGGCAGAGCAGGAAGAGGGAGGATCTGCGCATGTACCTGGAGGCGGGAGAACAACCTCCGTGTCACTCCAGCCTGATGCTGCGGCTGGGGCTGGCTGGTGTGGGGGCAGTGATGGCCAGACAGCCACAGGGCTGAGAGATACAGACAGGAGCTAGGTAGAGGGGAGCCGCACTGGGTCTTGAGGACCAAGGACTGCAGGCTCTAAAAGTCTCCTAGGCCAGGGCCAAGAGGCTCCTGCCCTGGGCCTATGGTGGGAGAGAGCCGAGAGAGTAGGAGAATGGGAGTGCTGACGACACCTGTGGCTCAGGTGTGTGCTCGTGCTTTTCCCCAGCGCAACGGGAGTGGGCAGTGTGAGGTCAGAATTTTGAAAACCTAGATGCATGTCCTAGGTGAGTCTCTCTGAACCTCAGTTTCCTTGTCCGGAAAATGGCCACAATGATTATAATACTTCATCTAAAAAATTATAATAGTTGGATATCTTTTAAAATAATTTTAATTGTGGTAAAATATATGACATAAAATTTACCATCTCAACCATTTTTATGTGTACAGTTCAGTATTTACATACGCTTACGCGGTTGTATAACAGAGCTCTGGGACGTTTCATCCTGCAAAACCGAAGCCGTTCCCATTAAACAAGTCTCCACTCCCTCCCCGCTCCAGCCCCCAGTAACCACCACTCTACTTTCTGTGTCTATGCGGTCGATGATTTCAGATACCTCATATAAATGGAATCATGCAGTGCCTGACATTTTGTGACTGCCTTATTTCACTTAGTGTAATGTCCTCAAGGTTCGTCTGTGTCGTAGCAGGTGTCAGGATTTCCTTCTTGTTAAAGGCCAAATAATATTCCATTGTTCCTCAGTTTGTGTGTGTGTGAGGGTCAAAGGATAGTATGAGAAAGTGATGTATAAACTCTAAAGCCTGCGCACATTTTCAAGGAAAAGCTCTTCACAGGATCGATCTCGTTGGTTGGTGGAGTAGATCATGAGTTGGGGGCTGACTTGAGCTGGGCCCAAGAAGTAGCAAAGAACAGAAGGCAGGAAGTGCAGACAAATACACTTTGATCAGCATGGCCTCATTGGGAACCATGAGGCAGCTGGGCAGTGTCATCCCTACTTTGAGCAGAATAGATGTGGAAATCAAGGCTCAGAAAGGTTAAGCCACATCCCCACACTTACAGAGCCAGTAAGTGGTAAAACTGTGACAAGAATGGAGTGCTTCTGTAGTTGTACAGTCCAATCATCTGTGGCTTTTATGCAAAAACAAGAACAGTTTAAATAGTTTATGTTTACACAGGACAAACATGTCAGCATATTCCTGAAGATGCCATAGAAATGGTGAGAAGCAGAGAATTTGAGCAGAGAAAAATGGAGGATGAAAATACTCCGTGTAGAACAAGCAGATACTAAGGGCCAGTTTAAGAAGAGGGATCAGGGACAGAAGACTGTGCAAGATGCTGGGATATGCTGTGACAAGCAGGAAGTATTTTATAGGCAAGCATGGCTACTGACTGCCAAAGAATCCACTGGTGGAACACCCCCGTGGGAAAATACAGGGCATCTTTGTAGCAAAAAAAAGCCAAAGTCAGGGTGCTCACAGGGAGTCTACACAAATGGCAGTGAGGTACGAAAGAAAGAGGAAGTTAAACATGGAGATTCAAGATGGTAGAGACCTCAGAGTGTGAGGTCCCCTCTCTATCTGCCTCTTTGCCATTTTATAGCTGGGTAAACTGAAGCTTTAAGAATGATTTACCCAAGAACTCAGGTCTCCTGGCCCCAAGTTCAATGCTCGGCCTTTACATGTTGCCATGTTTATTGTGTACCTGCTCTGTGCTAATCACTAGAAAATATATACAAGAGCTTACTATATATTTTAGGAAAGCTGGTCTGTAATAATAGGGTAGGAGTTTGATGATTACTCTGGGAGGTCAGTGGAGGCAAGTTCCTTAGTCTAGGATACACAGATCCATAGATCTTGTCCCTTCTTTAATTGGTTCATATGCTTTCATGTTATGTTATTATTTTTGTGCCTTCTTTTGTGAGCTACCACCATTCTTTTGGGAAGTGGAAGAAGTATAAATTCCTGGAAGAAAAAAGGAATGAAAGGAGTGACTAAGGGGATTTGATAGAAGTTGATATGTGTGTCTTAAGATGGCAGAAAACTTAATGTTTAAAGAGGTAAAAGTTGAGAACAAATCATGACAATCCTTGCAATATACTTTGACTAAGCAATTTATTTTCTTTCTATAAATTGTTATGCTTCCTTTCCTAAAAGTTAGTGGTGAGATATTAGGACACATGAGGTCAGAAGACAATGGACTACCACCACAGGAGGTAGGACAGTAAGAATGATAATGGCCAACTAATTTTTTATTAGTTATCCACATGGCTCAACTTAACGAAGGCAGACCTGAACAGGAATCAAAGGGAGGCTTCAACTTCTCTTTCCTATTTGAAAGATTAATGGGGAGGGAATGTGTCTCAGAGAAGAAGTGGGGTTGTGGTTGGAGTGCTGGGGAGGGAGGAAATGCATGGAATGAAGGAAACTATTATTGGAAAAGGAACAGCAAAGCAAATAATGAGACTGGAGGACTTGGAGGATCAGTGTAGGGAAGTGATGTATGAAAGAGATATAACCCCAAACGCAGTATAAATGGAAGAGTTGATGGGCACTGCTATAAAAGGAAACTTTAGAAGTTTGAGTGAAAGAGAGGGTTGGAGCAAGGTACTCCGTATGCTTTTTGTCAGACCCGATGACAAGTTGAGAAGATTTTAAAGGAAATTATTAGCTCAAGGGAAAGTTTGAAGAGAAAGAGATACATTCACTCAATCTCTAAGTGAAAAAAAAAAAAAATTGAGTCCCTCAGTTAAGTTGAAGTGTCTGGTGGAATAGCCACCAAGGGGGAGAATTGGTAGGAGGAGATTAGTATCTGTGGCTGGATCCAAATTACAGCTGGTGATGGGTGTGGAGTGGGAATATTCCAAACAGTTGCGTTGAGCCAAGTGTGTCTGTGGAGGTTCTCAGTATGGTCCTCTCCCCACATATTCACATTTGACTCATATATACTCTGTATATACCCCACCCCAGCCTGGCTTGCCATGTGCTATACACATAAGTGTTTCTGTTAGTTAGGCTAATATTGGAGGCTTTAATAGATAAATGCCAGAATTTCAGTGGCTTAAATTTAAATTTATTTACAGGATTTAAATTTATTTCTTGTCCACATATGAGGACAGTGAGATAATTTGTGCGCGGCCTTCCATGTGGTGATTCAAAAACCCATGCTACTCTACCCTCCACTTCCAGGGGTGCTAAAGTCATTCACTTCTAGCCAGTGCATGGGGAGAGTGGATGGACCTATGGGTCTAGAAGAGATGCTCACTTCTGCTCACTTACCATTGGCTACAGCTCAGTCACATGGCCACACTGATTACTAGGGAGACTGGGAAATGCAGTCCAGCTCTGTGCCCAGGAAGAAAGAGGAAACAGTCTTGGTAGATACATAGTTGTTTATGTCACAGCATTTTAAAAAATAAGTGAAACTCAAACTTTAAGACCAGATTTCATTAACGGGTAATTATGTTTGTTACTGTGGGATTCTTTGCTGTTTTGAAGGATTCGGCAAAATTGCTTTAAATAGAAACTCTCTGCCTTTGGTGCATTTAATCGATTGCTCAATCTTCATTTTGTTTGGGTCCTATTCTGTACCAGGCACGTAGAGGAGAGGTGGTGTGGATGTGACTCCTGACTCACGATGCCGGTGATCTTGGTGTCTGCACTTTTGATTTATAAGTTCTTACTGGGAGACCGAGGAAGCGTGGGGTCGAGTGAAGGAATACACAAATCAAAGTGTCAACCTAGTTGGAGATTTGATTCCTCCTGTAAACATTCAGCTCGTGGATCGTATGTTCAACCCCACAGGTCTCTCGATAAGCCCAGCAGCTCCTCCCTACCCTCTGCCCTTGGCTCTCCAGATTTCCCGGGGGTGCATTAGTCAGTGTTGCTCTCCGTAGCCTGCATCCCTGCTGGTGGCAGGCACCTCATACACCCTAGGCAGAGTGACTTTTCAGCCAGAAGGCCCCAGCTGGGTGAGCCTTGGCAGGAGTCATTGAGGATGCAGGACACCCGTGCAAGCAGCTTTTCCACCTGGCCTGTCGCCCTTCCAGATTGGATCTGACTTGCTGTGTCCTGTCAGCTCTGGTTGCTCTCAGCATCCTGGTTATCCCAGCCTGTCTGTCCCATGAAGTTCTGTGTTTTCAGATTGCTTTCCTCTGGATGCATTAGCCCACTACTGTCCTGATTTCACCCCGTTACAATTCCTGCCTGCTCTTCAGAGGGCAGAGCAGGCTGGCTGAGGGACGCAGGCCAGGGAGCTAAGAGCAGCAGCATCTAATCCTGGCTGTGTCCTTGTCTGACCCACACGTACCAACTCAGACTCATTTTAATGGCCTCGGGTTAAGCCGTCGCTCTGCCACTGTCAGCTGTCCTCCCGCCTTCTCTTTTCTTCTGCCCAGCCTCCCTCCTCCTTTTCAATCTATGGGCTAAAGAGGTTGACTGGGTTCTCCCTGCCTTCAGCTTCCTGCTCCCTGCAACGAGGGACTGGATTTTTAACCCTCTTTCCTCCTCTGTGCTCCCACAGCACCCTGGACAGGGCCCTCGCAGTCCTAATTTTGTACAGGGTATGGGGAGTTCTCCAGGCGGGACTGCGGTTCAGGGTGTGTTGACTGAGTGAACGAATGAATGGATTTGCACTGAGAGAGAGTCGAGGAGGGGTGGGGCAGGCTTGAATGTGGTGCTATAGCCCAATTGTTTCTACTGGAAACCTGGAGACAGGCTGTTTCTAACCTTCTCCCCAAGGCGGCGCTGCAGTCACAACACGGGTTTTGGACCTGCCTCCAAACCTCTGCTCGAAGATCTTGGACTAGTTGTTTCTCTTCTTTGAGCCTTTATTTCCATGTCTTTAAAATGGGGATAATCGTATTTACCATTCTAAGTTGTTATCAGAGTTGGCGTCAGGGTTAAAAGATGTATTTCCCTTATGGCACATGTATTGTCAATTGCAGTCATTTTTAATTGCTTCTCCTCAACTACAAAATTTGTTCTCTGCTCCATCCTCAAGACCAATTCATGGCACAATACGTATTTTTTGAGCGGATTGCCAGAAACGCCAAACTTAGCACTTGGCACAGAGTAGGTAGACAGCAAATCGTGGCCGTTCCTGTTTCTTCGGTCTCCTGCTCTTAGAATGTGAGTTCCTTTGTGGGCAGAAAGTGTGACCTCTTTGTCATCACTTCGTAACCTCAATTCTTTGTATCTATGGAACCCCCGCCCCCAACAAACCAATAATTATATAGAAACAAGCCCCTGGGCACTGGAAAATCAAAGACAGGTGCTTTGCACTATCATCCCTTGGAGAGAGATTGGGGATCATCCCTAAATCAGGGTACCCATGGTACCCTTGGTATCCAGTTCTGGTACCAAGGAGGTCTGGACTATCAGGCTTCTAGAGGAAGCAGAACATCTGTATGCAGGTGCTATCTAGGGTAGGTCTTCAGAGGAGGCAGGGAGTGGGGGCGGAGGGGAAAGCAGGGGGCTGCCAGCTCTGTACCCCCTCCCTCCACAGCGCTCCCTCCAAAGCCTTGCTCTCAACCACCACCTCCCAAAGCCCTTAGGAGCCCGAGTGAGCATCCTTCACCTTTGGGATGGAAGCGGGCTTGAAGACCTGCACGCGGGGGCGGAGTTTGCCTGGAGTTATTCTCCTCATCTCCACCTGCTACTGAGCCGTCCTGGGTCTTGTGGCTGCAGGTGAAACAGCAGTAGAAATGGCAGTGCCAGAAATGCACTTACATCAGAACGATTTTAGTTTTTGAATTGAATATTTTTTTCTGAATGAATTTTAATACAGGTATTTTCATCTGTATCTGGGACTGTCTGAAAGGGGATTCCTGAGTTAGGTGAGGAACTGAACATTTAAAAAATGCTTAAGACCAATCCTGTCACTCATAGTGCTACTATGATAGCTTATGTTTATTAACTGCTACCTTGTGCATTACCTAATTTAATCCTTAACACTCTCTAATAACATAGATACTGTTGTTACTACGGTCCATTTTCCAGATGAGGTCGCATAGCTGGTTAGAAGGGGAGCCTGACTGGAACCCGCGCCTTTGCTGGTGGGGTTGGAGTGAGGGCTGGAGTGGAGAAGCGGGAGGGGCAGTGGACAGGCGTCGTGCTGGCCATACCCTGCGCTCCGGGTACCGGTATGGTATGGTCCAAGGTCCCAATCGGATCCCTGGTCCCCGGCGGCCCTTCCTACCGGGCTGGCAGCGGCTGCCGCGTGCCTGGAAGAAGAACCGTGTTTTTCTTGCACGCAGATCCCCGTTTGTAAACAAACACTGGGGCGGGCGCTGCCTCCCGCGCAGCAGATGGCTCCGCAGCTGCCCGCCTAGGCGGCCTCTCCCTCTCTCCGCTGCGATGCGATGCGATGCGATGCGGCTGCGGCTGCGGCTGCGGCTGCGGCTGCGGCTGCGGGGGGCCTGTGGCGCCGCCCAGTGCCTGAGGCCCAAGGGACACGTCTCACCTCCTCCTGCTCTCTGGGGCTGGAGAGGGGAAGCTTGAGCCAGGGACCTCTGGAGTGCTCATTTAAATTCCTGATGTGTGTCAATTCGTTTAATTACATTAAAAATTTGTGACATCAAAAGATGGGTAAATTGAGGCACAGAGCCTTAAATAATCTGCCTCGGGTTACATATCTGGTGTGCGGCAGAGACAGGCATCGAACCCAGACCCCTGAGCACCACTACTGTAGGTGTTTCTTACTCAGTATGTAGAAATGGTGAGACTGTGCGTGAGATCCGGCATGATTCTGGGGTTTTAGCCATTCGCACTTTTGCTCTCCTGGGTGCTAGTGGTCATCTCCAGATAGTGCTTCCACTGGGCGGACTTCAGGCAGAAGAATCACTTTAGTAAGAGCTCAGTGGATTCCTTGGACAAATGACCGCTTGCTTGGTACTTGTGAACTTCGGTGGGTTTCAGAATCATCTATGAAGCGGTTTGAAATGATGTCAGCCTGTCCTTGTGCTGGCTTAGAATCTCCTCACAGGGAAGAGGAGAGAGCATGTTTCAAAGCTCCCACAGGGTGTCGGATATGGACCAGAGGCCGAGAACTACTGGCAAAGCTGACAATCAGCCAAGGTTTGCCCACAGTCTGGGAGCATTCTCTGGAGTCAGGTTCCTGTGGCCACATTACCCATCGGATGCCCCTCAATATTCCTTTGACACCAGTATCATTATCCCTGACGAAGCAGAGTCCTAGAGGAAGATAGAGAAAGAGCTGGGGCCACAACCTGTACCTTACACCTGTACGTCCACAGCTCTGGCCATCTGTGATGTTCTCCAGCGACAGACGCCGTTTGCTCTATTATCTCCTTCAGGCACTGCCTACTCCAAGAATCAGCGAACAAACTCTGCTCATGGATTACCTGTGGATGCCCTCATCCAACAGCTTCCTTCATTTCTGCCATCTCCTCAGTCCACAGGATCTCAAGCTTTAACCAGGAGTCAGCTGGAGAAATTGCTAAATCCAGATTCCAGAGCCTTTCCCTGAAGGTTCTGATTCAGTGGTCTGGGAAGTTGGATTTTATTGGTCACTCCAGGGCCAACCTGGTTTGGGAAGCACCTATGGATCATCTAGTTCAAAGTCCTCAGTTTATGAGATGGGAACTGAGAACCAGAAAGAGCCCCGACTCACCCTGTACCTTAAACTCTTAATGATTCCCTAGGACTCTCAGGCTAAAGCCCACCTCCTTCCAAACTAATTCTTCCTCTTGAGAAGAATTTCAAACACTCAGAAAGCTCTCTTACCTCCATCTGGAATAATTCTTTCCTATCCTCCTTCCACTTTGCCTAATTGATGCTCTCCTGTCAGCCCCACACCACCTCCTCCAGGAAGCCTTCTTTGATACATTAAATGGTGGTTAGTTTTCTCTAACCTCCCACAGTGTCAGTACTCCGCCATGGTACTCTCCACGCTGAACTGCAATGACCTGTTTACTTGTCTGTTTCTCTTTAATGCCATGCAGGCAGGGACCAACTCGATCCTTGCACATTATAGATCTTTGTTGAATGAATGAATGAGCAAACAGATGAATCAGGGCCTGGCACTATACAAATGCTAGCTATTATTATTAACATCTGCAGAATAAATAACCAAATGAGAGCTGATTGTTTAATTTACCTTTTGTGGCACAGATTCTTATCTTCCTCAGTCCACCCCAAATTCATCCTCTCCTCTTCCTTCCCAGGCACCTGGAATATTTCCCAGCCTCCACTGGACACAGT
>NW_011888828.1:9082666-9096158 GCF_000151845.1 Pteropus vampyrus | reverse complement strand
CAGTATCATTATCCCTGACGAAGCAGAGTCCTAGAGGAAGATAGAGAAAGAGCTGGGGCCACAACCTGTACCTTACACCTGTACGTCCACAGCTCTGGCCATCTGTGATGTTCTCCAGCGACAGACGCCGTTTGCTCTATGATCTCCTTCAGGCACTGCCTACTCCAAGAATCAGCGAACAAACTCTGCTCATGGATTACCTGTGGATGCCCTCATCCAACAGCTTCCTTCATTTCTGCCATCTCCTCAGTCCACAGGATCTCAAGCTTTAACCAGGAGTCAGCTGGAGAAATTGCTAAATCCAGATTCCAGAGCCTTTCCCTGAAGGTTCTGATTCAGTGGTCTGGGAAGTTGGATTTTATTGGTCACTCCAGGGCCAACCTGGTTTGGGAAGCACCTATGGATCATCTAGTTCAAAGTCCTCAGTTTATGAGATGGGAACTGAGAACCAGAAAGAGCCCCGACTCACCCTGTACCTTAAACTCTTAATGATTCCCTAGGACTCTCAGGCTAAAGCCCACCTCCTTCCAAACTAATTCTTCCTCTTGAGAAGAATTTCAAACACTCAGAAAGCTCTCTTACCTCCATCTGGAATAATTCTTTCCTATCCTCCTTCCACTTTGCCTAATTGATGCTCTCCTGTCAGCCCCACACCACCTCCTCCAGGAAGCCTTCTTTGATACATTAAATGGTGGTTAGTTTTCTCTAACCTCCCACAGTGTCAGTACTCCGCCATGGTACTCTCCACGCTGAACTGCAATGACCTGTTTACTTGTCTGTTTCTCTTTAATGCCATGCAGGCAGGGACCAACTCGATCCTTGCACATTATAGATCTTTGTTGAATGAATGAATGAGCAAACAGATGAATCAGGGCCTGGCACTATACAAATGCTAGCTATTATTATTAACATCTGCAGAATAAATAACCAAATGAGAGCTGATTGTTTAATTTACCTTTTGTGGCACAGATTCTTATCTTCCTCAGTCCACCCCAAATTCATCCTCTCCTCTTCCTTCCCAGGCACCTGGAATATTTCCCAGCCTCCACTGGACACAGTATGGCCATGTGACCAAGTTCTCACCACAGAATCTGAGCAGTAATGATGCATGTAACTTCACATGTAGGAAAGGCAAAGCTTTCCACCCTTCCTCTTTCCCTGCTGGGAAAGGCAGCAAGAATTGCAACCTTAGAAGCCATTGGTTGAGAAGGGCGGGCTCAGCCCATTAGCCTGTGTTCTGACAGGACAATTTATTTTTATTTTTTATTTTAATTAAAGAATTTAAGTGTTCAGTTTAGTGGTTTTTAATACATCCACCAGGTTGTGCAGCTATCACTACTATCTAATTCTAGAACATTTTCACCACCTCCAAAAGAAACCTTGTCCCCACTAACAGTCACTGCCCATTTCTCCTCTCCTCCCAGCCCCTGACAACCACTAATCTACTTCTGTCTGTCTGGATTTGCCTGTTCTGGACATTTCATATAAATGGAATTATGAAATGCCAGGACTCTTATGTCTGGCTTCTTTCACTGAGCGTAAAGTTTTCGAGGTTTATCCATGCCGTAGCATGTGTTGGCACTTCATTCCTTTTTGTGGCTGAATAATATGTCATTGTATGCGATACTATATTCGTTTATCCATTCATCAATTTCGATAGACACTTGGATTGTTTTCATTTTTTGACTATTATGAGTCATGCTGCTGTGAACATTTGTGTATGAGTTTTTATGTGGATTTTCTTGGACATAGAACTAGGAGCAGAGTTGCTGGGTCACATGTAACTCTAGGTTTAACTTGTTGAGGAATTGCTAAGCTGTTTTCCAAAGCAGGCACACCATTTTCTTTCTGATAGGAACTCTTGGAACGGAGCTGTCTATACACCTGGACTATCGCATGCAAGAAAAATCAAACCATTTTGTTTGAGCCAATGACTTTTGAAGTGTCTTTGATACAGCAGCTCAACTGTCACCCTAATGTACCATCCCATGGACTCTTCTTACCAGTCATGGGAATTAAAGGAATAAAGCCCACATGTTTAATCTGGTATGAAACCTATGCAATATGGAATGATCTTGCGTTTAGGTTGGAGAAGTCCACAACCCATGTGTGCATTCATTTCTTTGTTTATTCATCTGTCAAAAAATTTGAGCTCTGATGATTTTCCAGACATTATTAGCTAGAGTCCTGCCTTCAGAGATCTTACAGCTAGACAGCGGGGCACTTGGATACGAGGATAAACCTGGGACATGGAATTCAGACAAAGCCGGTTGGGATCCAGATTCTGCCTCACTTGCTGGATGAAGGGCTCTGGGCCAGTTCCTTTAGCTCTCTGAGCCTCCTTTTCCTGTCTGTAAAATAAGGATGCTAACACCTACCTTGCAGGGAACTTGTGCTGATTAAGAATAATGTGTGCTAAGTGCGTATAGTAGTTGCTAGAAATGGTTGTTTTTGATAACCCCTCACAATGTCCTCTGTTAAAGCCTAGCCTAGAAGGATGAACAGAACACGGGGGGCGGGGGGGCGGGGGGCGGGGTGCAGCTGCTTCTCCTTCAGAATGGAAGGGATCCGAATGCCTCCACAGAGGAGGGAATGTTTCCACTGGATCCGAGGGCTGGGAGGGGCTTACCAGGTGAAGAGGCATGAGAATGGCAAAGGGAGCAGCCAGCACAAAGGCGGAGAAGTCAAGAAGTTCATGGCCTATTTGGAGAACACTTCTGAGTTTTAAGTTGGTAAAAATCAGAATCTGTGCTCCCGAACCCCATCACTGTCCCCCGCTCCAGTCCAGCCCTAGCCTGGGCTCTGGGCTGCTGTGCCCTCTGCTCAGGAGGGTTAGGTCTCCACAGCCTTTGAGCCAACTTCCTCCTCCTCTGGAAATGTGAAGCTCTGCTCATTCAGATGCAGGCTTTAATCAGGGCTTAAGACCAGTGGAACCCCCAAGGATCTTGGTTGCCTGACCTGATTTTGTTAAGCTCCAGCTTCCATCTGGGTTTGGAGTTGTCAGTGCTGCCCTGTGCATTTGGAAAAAGAAGTTGAATTTTTTCATTTGCATGAAAATCAGGAAGAAGAAGAAGAAGATGATGATGATGATACTGTACTATATTAATAAAATAATAATTTCTATTGAATAACTAAGGGTGGTAGGGTGGGAAGAGCACAGCATGAGTCAACAGAAGATCTAGACTTTGATCCTGATCCTGTGAGTCATTCTCGGCCAGGTTCCTCTTCTGAGAAATGTTGGACTTGGGCTGGATGCACTTCCTGACAGTCTGAGGTTCCGTAAGGGACCGTAGGCCATGCCGTCAGTTTACCATCTTGAGAAGCACTAGTCCTGTGTTTGAACCTAGCCTTGCATCCACCTGGTGACCCAGCATGAGTCCCTCGATCTCTGAGACTCTGTTTCTTCCCAAAGGTGGTATGATGATTACAAGCAGGTGTGTGAGCTAGCATGGCCTTGACCCTGACATGGAGGTCTGGGGAAGCATTTTTTAGAGGAGGGTGAGCCCCTGTCCTGGTGTGGCAAGAAGTCCAGAGGCCCAGGTCTAATGAAATAGTTTCTTGAGCCAGAGAGCATGTCCTCCCTCAGTTGCACTGTATTAACTATGTGACTTATTGTCTGTATTCTGATGCCTTGACATCTGGGGCCTCACTGACCCTGGAGGAGCTGCCCCTCCCGAAGTTAGCCAGTTCGTAGAGACAGTAAACGACTTGCCTACTAGTGCAACCACCTCCTTCACCAGTCTCTCACAATCTGGGCCACTGTCCATCTGCCCTAATCACCCCAGGGCCAGATACCAAACAATTGGGGACAGCCTCTGTGCCCCAAAGTCTGCTGAAATTATTTGGACCAGCTGATCCTAAGCCTGCTTTCCCTTCCTTGCCATTGTTTCCTGCAGATACCACAATAAAGACTCTTGCCCACAGTTCCCCTCTCTCTTTCTGCCTCCCGACTGACCCTGGTGCTTCCCTGGGTGGCCCTCCATGGCATGGCTTCCCCCTCACACACACCCCCATGGAATCTGTGACTAACAGATTTTCAATGGCCATCGTCTCTGGTCTGTTAGAATCTCAGATTTTCTATTAATACACTGTATTTTAAAACACGGACCTCTTGCAATGATGCTCACATCTTCTGTTCCCTGCACCTCCACGGAACAGAGTTTTTTCTTATCTGGCAGTCAGCTCCGTAGAAAGCCAGGTGTCCTCAGGACCTCCTGGTGTCTGCTGTGACCCTCCCAGCTGGTCTGCACCAAGGCAGCCTTATCCGAGAGTGCCTTTGGTCTGGAGGCTAAGTCAGAATGTGCAGTGCCAGGATCAATGTGCTAGTATCACCCAGGGAGATGGGGTCCAAGGAACATGCAGGTATTTGTGTGTATGTGTGTGTGTGTGTGTGTGTGTGTGTGTGTGTGTGTACATACACACATATATATTTACCATATTTTCTAAATGTCCTAAAGTGAACATACATTCCATTCAAAACCAGGAAAAATGGTGCAGAATAGCTGCTCTCCCTTCCTATTTAAGATTTGCCCCATTCAACTGAAAAATAGTGCCCCCTACCAGGTCCCTCACACTGGATGCTGTTGGAACACAAATAGAAGAGGGCAAATGTCCTCCTTGCTCTTGAGGAGTTTGCAGTCCTGGGATATTCTAGAATGGTGCATGGGAATAAAATAAGCCTGGGAGATAAAGATGGTCATGCAGAATTAAGGACAACATGTGTGCCACAAGCATATGACAAGACCCAGGCAAACGATTTCTTCCCCCCCCCCCCTTTTTTTGACTACCTTCACTCATTTTGCTCACCAGTTTGTGTAACATTTTTTTTTAATTAGCTCAAAGCAACTTCATTGTTACTGAGCTTAAAAGAAATACCTAGATATTAAAGAGGAATGATAAAATTGAAATAATTTAAAGGGACAGTATTATGTATGGCAATAATTACAAACTATAGTATAAGTATCCTTAAGAGCTTATTTAGTAACATTTCAACAATAGAGTGAATTTTAATATGTGAAAATCATGAAAAAGTATTAGGTATATTTATAAACAATTCTGTGTATATTTGCTCCATTCATTTATACGTTTCTGTCTTCAAAATCTATTAGGCACTGCTTCCATGGTTCAGTCAGCTCTGACAAAGAAACTTAAAGCTCTTTTCTTTTCCTTTATTTGTTAAACAAGTGTTTATTATACCTTTGTTATTTGTGAGATGCTGCATGTGCTCTGGGCTGTGATTCGGATCCGTGCCTTGTGTCTTCAAGAATTCACCATTTGTCGTAGAAGGTAGACGTATATGTAATAAAAGATGTTTTAAATAGTGATTTTAAAAGCCCAAGGCCCAGCTGTTGGGATCAAGAAGAGCTTCACGGAGGAGGTGGCATTTGACAGTTGGGCCTTGAAGAGTGAGCAAGGTGGAGACTGAGGATAGTGGGGAGCGGGCAGAGGGCTGGGAGGCAGCACAATGTGCAGGAGTGGGGTGCCTGGGAGCAGAGTGATGTCTGAGATTTTGGTCGTTGAAGTCAGTTGGGCCTGGGTCCTTCCTCATTCCACCGTGTGTAGGGACTGTTGTGCTGAAGAGAACTTCAGTGGGCTCCAGCTCTACCCTGTCCAGACTCTGTGACCTTAGGAATTCACTGACCTTTCTCGCACGTGTGAAATGAGGATAATAAAAGCATCTACCTTGTGGTGCTATCGCGAGATGAACTACGATGATGCATGTGAAGAGAGGAGAATACTGGACATATGTAACTTCCCATTGTTTGTTCATTCGTTCGTTCATTTATTCATTCATTTATTTATTTATTTATGCTAGGCCCTCTATGCTTCATGGCAGTCAACAAAATAGACGAAAATCCCTCCCTAGTCGAGCTTACATGGCAGCGTGGGGGAGACAGCGGACATGAGAAATAAGTAAAATATATAGTGAGTTAGTGACAAGTATAACAAAGCAAAGTACTGGATAGAAAGTACTGGAGATGCCGTATAGAGGAACTGATGTTGTTATTGTTTATCGTTTAGTTTGGGTAGAAGACAGGTCTAATGAAGTGGGGAGATTTGCAAGACAATGTTTTTGCGAGGGCCGCCGAGGAAGGCTTTCTGGCAGTGGTGTGACAGGAGCTATCCTTTGGCAGGGAAGGCGGCTGCTCTTTCTTCCGGGATTGGGGGGGCGGAGGCAGGCTGGAGGGAGACCCCTGGCAGTGGGAGAGGACAGAGTAGGAGAGTCCAAATCAGGCGACCGAGGATGAGGCTCAGGTCTGGGCTGGTGGGCACCAAAGCGGGGCGGAAGCCACCTTGCCTGCGGGTTCCTCGGCATGGTTGAGCCTGCCTGGGCTGGGAGAAGTGAGACAAGTGTGAGTCACCGGGCACGACGAGGGACACAGAATCTTCATCCTCCCACCTATCACCGGCCTGGACCCAGGAAGGCAGACACAGAGGAGGCTGGAAGGATAGTAACAAGGAGTTGCTGTCTCCCTTTCCAATGGAGAAAAAGGTAATGGGGACACAAAGAGTAGGAGCGATGTTCAGGTTCCCCCAAATCAACAGAGATAGTAACTGTTGCACTGGGGTGGCTGCTTCTGTGGACACCTTTGGTTCTGGAGCTCAGGGTCCCAGTGTTCTGTCAGCGGAAACCTGGGGTCTGACTGTGAGAGGTGCTTGTATGAGGACGAGTCTCTTGGTGAGATTGCCTTTGGGGTAGCCGTACGTCTCCAAACCAAGGGTCAAGAGCCTTGTTATTTGTAGAGAAACTTCTACCCGCTCTTTAGCCATTTCCCAGTGAACGGGGACTATTTACCCAGCAGTTCTCAGAAGAGCCTTGTGAGCTGCTGGCAGTCGGGAGTAACTCAGTAGTTTAGTAACATGGAGAATGGAGAGGACCTGGGGAATCGAGGAACTTGTGGGAAATGTAAATTACAACAGTGTAAATAAAGAACTTCCCAGTACAGGCGTAAATAAGAAGCAGGCGGTGGTCTCCTTGGAATAGTAATTAGGCTCAGTTGCTTCTGCCTTCCCGGGGTTTGATGAGAGCGGCAGGAGCCTCGATCTATTTTTAACAGAGGAATCACCTCCATGTAGGGTTACTGCCTGTGCCGCAGAGTGGAACTCAGTCCCGCCGGAGGGCTGTGTGTCCAAGGCGGAGGCCCCCGTGTCGGAGGAGCTAGAATTTCATCAGCATCCCCTTGTGCGGCCCCCAGCAGTCGGGGGAGCTGAAAAGAAAACAGAGGTAGAAGAAATAGTGTTTAGAGAGTGACAAGGGCTATAGAGACAAATAAAGCAATGGAGGGGGACGGGGTATCTCGAATAAGTTCATTACTGTTGTTTTTGTGCCTATGGGTGATTTGGTCTGGCTGGACCACAGTGTCTGAAGGTGGTATGTGAAGGAAAGAAGGTTTGACCTGTAGGTGGTGTGACCAGAACTGTGATCCATGGTCCCCAGCCTGGGACAGCGGCCCAAAAGAGGTCCTCTGGCTTTTCTTGCCTTTTCTTTCATCTCTGTGCAGCGGGACCCTGGGCCCACAGTGTTCACCATCCCCGGAGAGGTTACCATAAGGCTGTGCAGGTCACTTAGAAAGTCACAGATGAATCAAAGATGTCCCCGCCCACACTGATGCCCTTCAGGGCCAGTTTGGGGAAGGAGTGTGTGTCAGACAGAGCTGTCCCGGGATGTGGATTTGGGGGCGATGGGCCAGACATTCCAGGAGCGGAGCTGTGCGATGGAGCCCGTCCCTGCCTCCTCTTGGTGCTGGGAAAGGCCCGCAGCTCTCCAGACTGGGAGGCTTCCTCCCGCAGGTGGCAGCCGTCCAAGCAAACCCCCTGGCTGAGGCCTCAGCCTTCACAGTCCCTTAGGCTGCCTTCTGACATTTCCCTTTCCTGGAGGAGAACGCAGGACCTGCTCTAGACCCAGGCCCCTGCTTGTGCACAGGGCCTTCACATGAATTAGAAAAGGGCCCTCGCACCTTAAATACATATAATTCTTATTGTAAAAGACAAAGGCCTCTTCCTGGAGTAACTCCTTTGCGTTAGTACAACCTGAACCCCTGTATGAGATGCTCTAGCCCACCACTACTGTGGGAGCTCTCTGGCCCCAGTGGGCAGCAGCCCTGGCAGCCCCCACCCTCTGACCCCGCACCCAGGCCAGCAACGTCACATACTCTCCACCCCGCACTCCCTTCCCTGCTTGCCACCCACCACCAAGGTGAGGCAACTGTTGCATATTGTTATCTTGGTGTGGGCAGGAACTGGGCTTCCTAAGGGGCAGGTGAGACAGAGAAGAGACCGTAGGTCCCTCCCAGAGCGTAGTTGGGATAGGGAGCCACGACAAGGCGTGCAATAGCGAGGATGACAGGTGGATTTATGCAGAAAGACTGCCTTCCCTGCTGCCCTAGGGTTCATCCAGGAGGCCTGGAACCTCTGCGCCCACCCACACACTCTCAGATAAATTGATATATGTCTATAGTGTAAATAGCTTCCTTCCCCAAGACAATGCATCCTTGGGCAGTGCACAACCTGAACACTGGTACGTGGATGACATTTTTGTCCAGGACGCAGGGCTTGTGAGTTACTCAGGCCTCGTGGCTTCTAGTGGTCATCCGTGGAGAATTAGTAGTTAAGACTGAATTACCCTGAGTAGTCATCCTCCTTCCCCGATCCTGTTCAGCATCCAGTCCCAGATGTGACTTGCCTTGGACCAATGGGATAGGCCACGTCCAGTGGAAGGAGGGGAGTATGGCTCCACTCATAACACCTTCTTCCTTCTGGAGGAGACATGAAGGCTGCTTACTTCATTAAACGATATCAATTTATCAGATATCATTGTGGGGTCCTACCCACCGAGCAACCATGACAGTCTGTGTTCTTGGAATTTATACCCTTTGATTCCTCATCCACTATCCCCATGCTATTTCAGTTCTCATGAAACAGTGTTATTGCAACATCAGAGAGAATCTGATGAAGAAAAAAGCATCCACTAAGATTCCACTTTGGTAGCACAGTGACCCAGGGCTTCCTTCCATTTCCCGTGCTCTCGCCGGGGCGTGCCCATGTGCATGTGTGTTGTGTGGGGTTGGAGACCTGTGCACACACACTTATATTCATGAATTCGAGAAAACAGAGGGATCTAGAGACTATCTCCCCCTCTCCCCATTTGGGGGTGGGTGGGGGTTTGTCTCCTCTCCCCTGGTGTGGGGCGTGTTTGTTGGCAGGAACAAAAGGGAGAAAGCGAAATTTTGTGGACCGAGGGGTGTTTTTATTTTTATCCACAAGGCATAGCAAGTGAATCTCGGTCCCCATGGGGATTCTCAGGAACAGAAGGCTAGGAATAGATTTGATCAATGAAAGCTGCTTCCAGAGAGAATGAGCCATTGATAAGTTCCTGCACTGCCCAGTCGGTTGGTCAGGGCTCCTCCACTGGCGGGAGCTAACCAGAGCCCAGGAGGGGAGGAGGGGAAGACCAAGGTGACCGCCTCCCTGGGACACACTGCCATCCCACTGCTCCCCTGCACTGTCTGGGAATGAGGAAGAGATCCAGCACCCCACAGCCAGCTTTCTTCCTAATTAGCACAAAAGGATCAGGAATTGATCTTTGCCTGTGATTGATGGGTTCACCCAGGCCAGCAGGGGAACAGCGACTCATGGGAAAGGGTTCAGTGTACAGGATGGGAGGACTCAGGGTTACTGAATGCACAGACTCTAAAAATAAGGTGAACCTTATGCCCCTAACCTTTACTCATAGCTGAGGACAATGAGGCCTGGAGGACGAAGCGATTTGCCTAAGACGACACGCTACTCTGATCCTACATGCTCAGCTGACAGGTGAAGGGCAAGCTGGGCATCCACCCCCTTGAAGTTCTTTTCCGCCTCTGATTTCAAAGCCCCTTTGGCGCTGTGACCAAGCACTCTGAATCTAGACCACAAGGAGTGGCCTAAAATGGCTCCAGGGGAGACTTCCCGTGGTCAGTGGAATGACAATTTTATGTGTAAGAGTTGAGCCCTGGGTGGGGAGGGGAGGGTGGCTGGTGCCAAGGGGACAGGTGACTTGCAGGAGGTCAGCCAGTGGTTCCCACGCAGCAAGCGAGAATATAGGGTCCAGGCCTTCCCAGAAGTTCTGTTTGAAAGAAGGTCTCTTCTCAGAGAGCTTAGGAAGATTGTCCCAGTGTCTCTGGGCCAGGGGACAGGGAAGGGGGATGAGTGAAATAATGTGCAGAGAAGGGCTTGCCCACAGAGAGTATTCACACACACATACGTGCGAACGCACAGGAGCACACATGTGCATCATCGTTGCTGCCCGAGGTGATGGTAGCACAGTAGCTTCCAAGGACTGTAACTACGCAAGAGCATTTTGCTCATTTTTAGTGAGGTGGCATGGTTGTCTGAATGATTGGATCCAAGCTAACCATTTCTACTTCTAGGCCTTCTCCCATCTCCTGCCGCCTTCTCTCCCTCCTGTCTCTCCTCTGCTCTTGTCTGGGGCACTGGGTCCTACACCTGTTTACCTCTTGATTAAATGGCTTTGGGGACAAAGCAAGTGTCAGTGGATGTGTGGACATGACCTTGTCTCATTCAGCTGATGCAGGGAGGGGAGAGAGTGGAAGGAGGTGGAGGCATGTGAAAGGGAATGGGAAAGGAGAGCAAGCCCTGGGTCCTGGGCTGGGACCCCGTGGCCTCCATGCAGGGGCTGTAGAGTGGAAAAAGCAGGCAGGCAGACATGAATCAAAACCTTGGATCTGCTATTGCAGAGCTGTGTGTCCCTGGGCAAGTTATATAACCTCTCTGAGCATTTGTAAGATGGGGATCATGGTCCTCCCGGGGTTGTTATGATCAAATATGTTGAATAAGGTGGAGCTGGCCATAAACGACAAACCTGGGTCGGAGACCAGCCTAGAGCATCCCACCCCAGTCTGCACTGGCTGAAGGCATTGGGACATTGGTGACATGGCATAGACACCCTTGTCATTTTATCATTGGTTTTCACAGAATTGTAGGCTACCTGAGCTGAAGGGACCTCTGAGACTGCCCATCCAGTTCTACCCTTTATTTTTACAAATGAAGAGGTCATGGCTTGTAGAGACCAAGTGACTCGCCCCAGTCAGGACCTCGATGTGGCTGTCACTATTGCTGAGATCAGCCACAATCTCAACATGAGCCAATGGTAGTTCATATGCGTGAAAGGTCTCTGCTTGGGGCTTTCTGTTGATGATACTGCACCCTCCCCTGTCAGTACCTGACCGTCCTAGCCACTGCAGCCCCAGCTCCAGGAGTGGGGTGGAAATTTCTCCTGGCATTCCTTCGCAAACATTTACATTCTGCAAGTAAAAATCTTAAGGAACGGAACATACTGCTCAAGGTCACATAGCAACTACTAGTGGACAGATATCTTCATGGTTAAAGCAAGGGGCCCTAGGAAGGCAACAAATGCTTGTACAACCCTGTGTTGCCTAACTATGGGGAGATGTTCTGAGAAATTTGTTGTAAGACGATTTCGACATTGTGCAAACATCATAGAGTGTACTTACAGCCTACTACACATCTACGCTCTGTGGATAGCCTGTTATTCCTCGGCTACGAGCCCGCACAGAATGTTGCTGTACTGAATGCTATAGGCAATTGTAACATGACAGTATTTGTGTATCTGGACATAACTAACATAGAAAAGTAAAAATACAGTATAAAAGGTAAGAAATGGAACTTACTATGTATAGGGCACTTACCATGAATAGAGCTTTTGGGACTGGAAGTTGCTCTGGGTGAGTCAGTCAGTGAGTGGCGAGGGAATGTGGAGGCCTAGGACATTACATGACTGCATACTTTATAAACACCATTCACACAGGCTACACTAAATTTATATTTTTAAAAAAACCCTTGTTTTTCTTCAGTAATGAATTAACCTTAGCTTTCTGTAACTTTTTTACTATATATAAACTTCTTTATTTTCTTAGCTTTTCAACTCTTTTGTAATAACACTTAGCTTAAAACACACTTTGTACAGTTGTATTAAAATATTTTCTTTATATCCTATTCAATAAGTTTTTTCTATTTCTAATTTTTTTTTAATTTTATTTTTTTACTTTTTAAACTTTTATTAAAAACTGAGACACAAAAACACACATTGGCCTAGGCCTACACAGAGGCAGGATCATCAATACCACTGTCTTCTACCTCCACGTCTCGTCCCACTGGAAGCTCTTCAGGGGCGATAACACGCATGGAGCCGTGGTCTCCTGTGAGAACAATGCCTTCTTCTGGAACACCGCCTGAAGGACCTGCCTGAGGGTCTTCTTGAGAAGGTGTCACTCTTTTCAGTAATATGTCCATGGTGGTTTGCAGGGTTTGTTTCTTTTTTTCATCGTAGATTTGCTCATAAGCAGATAATGCACCATGAATATTCCCCAGCGTTTCGGAGTTGGGATCTATGTTTTCAGACTTGTTAAGGAGTTTGTAGAGTTCTGCAGAAGCTTCCGCTAAACCCTTCACTGTGAATTTTCTTGGGGGTTCTTCTTCCTTTTCTTCTCCTGCAGTGTCCTTTTTTCTTGCCTCTTCTTCAGCTATGCGCGCCTCTTCCAGTTCCAACAACTCCTTATTAGTCAGTTCCTCAGGAACCACCTCCAGGAGCTCCTCAATGTCATCCTCATCCATGCCCACGTTAAAGTCACTTGCCGTCTCAACTACAACCTTGTTGATTTTTGCAATCTTTGTGCTTCAACTTTGCGACACCTGTAACGTCACTAGGCAATAGTAATTTTTCAGTTCCATTATAATCTTATGGGGCCACCGTGGTATATGCAGTCCATAGTTGACTGAAATGTCATTATGCAGTGCATGACTGTAGTTCCTATTTAGTGTTGGTAAACTGGGGCATAGAAAAAGAAATGTCCTTGCAGCACTCTGTAGGGGGCATACGGCAAGAGGACACCGTCTTCTGTGCTTCCCTGTGTTGACTCTGCTTGCCCCTCAATGATTCTTGAAGATTTTTTGAAAGTAACTAGAAAAAGACTGTAGAAAAGTCTGCTCATAAGATTTGGCTTATATTTTCTTTTTCTTTCTTGTTTCTCATCCATTTCTAGAAGAAGGTATTAGTCATACCCTTTGGGCTTTATCAGCCGGGTGTTTCCCTTGCAGCCGCCCCTCATGAACCCTTGGGAGAGACGGGAGGGTCCGGCAGTCTTTGCACTTCTGCCCTGCAGAGGTGGATCTGATTGCCAAGGCTGCTCTGCTGCCTGTTGTTTAGTTTCCTTCTCTCAGGTGGCCCGGTAAGAATTGGTGGTGGTGGTATTGGTGGTGGTGGTATGGTGGTGCTAACCTGCAACCCCTGCAGAGAAGCACAGGGAATAGCAGCCAGCCCCAAGCCCAGGCTGCGTTCTTAGCATCTGGTTCCCTTTCAGGCATCAGTCTCTGCAAATAGAGTAACGCCTAGCTCCAGTTTAAAGAAAGCTCTGGGCCCTTCTGCTCAACACTGTCCTGAGAAAAGGGGGAACAGATAGAGGTTTTGTCCACT
>NW_011888828.1:9077457-9081326 GCF_000151845.1 Pteropus vampyrus | reverse complement strand
GATCCTGTAATCATCTCCTGGTGGTTGTAGTGAGACAAATATGTAGACCTCCTCTGGCATGGGAATGTTGGGCTTCAGATACTGCCCGTCACTCTCTGTAATATTACAGGCACACCTCAGAGATAGTGCAGGTTCAGTTCCAGATCACTGCAGTAAAGCGAATATCGCAATAAAGTAGGTTACGAAAGTTTTGGTTTCCCAGTTCATATAAAAGTAATGTTTACACTATGCTGTAGTCTTATTAAGTGTGCAATAGCAATCTATCTTTAAAAATGTACATACCTTAATTAAAATATACTACATTGCTAAAATATGCTAACCAACATCTGAGCCTTCAACGAGTCATAATCTTTTTGCTGGTGGAGGGTCTTGCCTCAATGTCAATGAAAACACAGTATCCGTGAAGTGTAATAACGTGAAGCGCAATAAAATGAGGTATGCCCATACCTGGTTCTGTTTTATGTATAGTACTTATCACTGTGAAATTATTTTATTGCTTGCTTACTGGTTAGTTGTCTATCTCCCGCCGCTGAAGCTGTGTTTCCATGAGAGCAGAGGCCTCCCCTGCTTTGCTGACTGCTGTCTGCCTAATACCCAGGCATGAGCTGGCATGTCGCCGGGCTTCGATTCTCGCTCACTTGTTGGATTTGAGTTATAAGATACAGGAGGCCATCAGGAAAACTCCCAAAGTCATCTAGGTGTTTAGGGAAGCTCCTCACTTTCCTGGTTCCTTTCTGCCTCTTTAGCTCTGTGTCTTGCTCAGGACTAGAGCCGGAGGGTGTCATGGGAGTTTGGAGCATTTCGGCTCCTCTCAGGATGTCCCAGTAGGGCCTCGGTGGTATTATTTGTTTGATTGCTTGTTTTTAAAATGAAGTCTTCCTGCAAAATCTCATATATATCTTATTCAAGTCTAGATTCAACAACATTCCTGGAATAAATAGGCATTACTCAGACCCTATCCACAGTCCACACCTCCCCTCTCTAATACTAAAAGACATGAAGAGATCTCTCTATCGGTTTTGGCAAGTCTGAAACCATTTCACCAAAGGAGCATAGGGACACTGGCCGGCGAGGAGTGAGAGAGAAGGCAGGGCCTCTATAGAAATAGTAGTTCCCCTTCCTGCCAGGGAAGAACTGGACTTCCTCTCTGGGTGATCTGAGCTAAGCAGCTTGTTTTTTTCAGGACTGCAGGAAAATAAAGTTGAAAAATAAGGACAGGATGCTGCTTGCTGATGGCATGTTATGATCAATAGGTAAAGTTTCCAAGTTCAACCCTATTGTTCACCGAGGTGCTAGATTTCCACATGGCTGAGGGTCACTGGAGCCGTATATGACTTCTGGCTACTGCTGTGACTGAGTGTGATGTGTGTGTATGTGTGTGAGAGGGAGAGAGGGAGAAAAGGAGTCATATTGTCATCGCTGGGTTACAGAAGAGGCAGTCTTGTGCAGTGTGGTAGTCAAGAGAATGCAAGCCGTAGAGTCGTTATATACCGAGTCCCACAGATCCTAGGAAGTGGGGGCTGGGATGGGCATGCCTGCCCTTCCTCCCCTCTTGGTATTATTGGGATAATCAGAACCAGATTGATATAATTAACATCTGTAAGAGTGACTTCAGAGTGGAAAACATGATGCAGAGAACAAATAAGGTATTTGTGTGGCTTGGCAAAGATCACTGAGTTACTGTTAGCAAGTTGCTCCATTCTTTAAGCCTCAGTTTCCTCATCTGTAAAATAGAAAACCATCGTCCCCCCGCCCCGCACATACACCAATATACAGAACTGGGTTGGTGGAGGGATGGTATGAGAGAACATCTGTAGACATGCTTCATAAGCCATAAAGCACACTCCATGCTGGCCGTGGTGATAGAGAGAGGCCTGAAGGCCCAGGCCATCAGTGGGGAAGCTCATTCATTTGGTAGAAGTTTCCTGGGCTGACTCTGTCAAAAAAAGATGGCATTTGAAGATGTCTAAAACCCAGTTTCTGCCTTCCAACAGCTCTGCAGATGGTAGGTAAAGAGACCAGGGCACTAGGTGGGTAGGCGAAGGAGGGAAAAATCAATCAGAGCAGGCTGCATGGAGGAGGCAGGCAGCCAGTTTCGATTTCTCATTTCTATAGACTCATGGTTTGGAATATGAGCTCCCCCTGTACCCATTCTGGGAGACCCTTTCCCCCACCCCCACTTCTCATCCTGCCTCTCATGCCGGTCCTCCTGCTAACAGTGTTTGTCTTTAGCAGAGGCGTATTGGGCATGTATTATATATGATAATTAAGTTGCATTTTATATTTGATAGGCTTAAATCTTTCATCCCTCCATAATTCACGGAATCCCTGGGGAGCCCAGCATGCTCTGTGTACTACATGGAGGTCTCACCAGAAAAGGTGCCCCTCTAGGTGGACCTCAGCCACCCAGGGCTGGCTAGGGGACAGCAGTGCCTAGAGAACCAGCAAGGTGACCCACAGGCTGTCACTACCTCTGGATTGCGGTTTGGCTGCTGGGCCAAAGCTATGCCCTGAAGGAGTCAGTGAGACTGGCCAGTCTTTACCCATGTTTGCTGAGTTCCAGAGACCTGGCAGGAAAGGGAGTGGGGGCTTGTGTGCTGGGGGTAGCCAGGGCAGCTGCCCCACTTCTGCAATGGCGGAGACCATGACACAACCCACTTTGAGGACCTTAGTGTTAGTAGTAAACTGTCCAAGTGGCATGAAGTGAAAGAGGCTGGATGCAGAACAATGTGTTTTGATTGCTTCCTATTGGTAAAAGGGAAAATCCGACAGTGGGTTGTATTTGCTTACAATATGCTTGTATATGCATAAAGACCTCTGCAGAGTTATATAGTACAGTGCTTGCTTTTGTGGGGTCAGTGGTGGGTGGCAAGAGGACTTTACACATACATATACATAAACGTACACACACAGATATGTATACATATAACTTTTTGAACAATTTAAGTGTATTAAAACCATTCTTAATGTCTTATTCCACCAGTAGTGTGAGGCCTCAAGGTCTTCCCTGCCCTGGCCTGGACTGGATGGAAGGGGGCTGGCCTTTCAAGCCCCTCCAAGACCCCTGACCGGTGCTCTGGTCCCTGGTCCTTTCCCTTCTGCCTCTTGTTTCTGTCCCCTGGGCACTTGACTTCTTTCTCCCCAGCCCTTCACCCTTCCACCCATCTTCTTCTGCTCTCTGACTGCATCTTCTATCCCAACTCCCCTGCTCACTTGTCTCCTTGGCCCCGGCTGCTCAGCAAGTCTGTCAAATCTGTTTGTTCTGAGATCTTCACAGCCAATAATGGCATGTGTCGCCCAGACAACACCTCCCCCACCACCCCGACTGTGATAGTAATACATTCTTATGGGATAAAACTTGGAAAATATCAAAACATCAATTTCTAGTGACTCACCGCCTCGCTACTCAGAGATCAGCGACTATCAACTCTTTTGCTCCTTTCTTTCCCTTTAATATTTACATCATCAACACGATTTTCAAAAGCTAGGTTGATACCATGCTCTTCCTACACTTCTCTATTCTGTTTGTTTTCCCTGAATATTCTGTTGTAAGCATTCTCTGAGTCTTTATGAACTCCTCATGAATGACAATTCTGAAATTTATTGTAGAGATGTACCTTCCATCGAATTGCTCCTAAATTCCTAAAGAGCATTTACACTCTGACCCTGGCTGAGGTGGTAGCCGCTGCCTTCAATGCTTGTGGAGGGGACAGAAGGCGCTGATGTCCACAAAGGGCCTAGACGTCCACTTAGCCCGGAGTAGACATCCAAAAAATGGCCCACGCATCCTGTTGATGAATATACACATCTTATCTTCTTCAGGCCCCTAAACTCTGAGGTTTGCTTTTCTCTGTGAGAAAGCAATAGCT
>NW_011888828.1:9068257-9076467 GCF_000151845.1 Pteropus vampyrus | reverse complement strand
CTGAGGCTGCAGAGCTCCTGCTCCTGGGTGTCACCCACCTGGTCACTCTTCGTCTCCCTCCCAGGTCCCAATCTCTCTCTTTCCATGTTGCCCATTACCCACTGCTTTTTATCCACACTTTGCCTCTTTTCTACTTCAGACCTGTAAGTTAGATCTAAAGTGGATTTTTACGATTTGAATACATTTGTATGTTTCTTCCTGTCAGCTTTTCATTGGAAAAACAAGTAGGCTGAGCAGTGTGCAGGTCCCTTCTGGGACTCTATGCAGTTATTACACTTCTTGCTGCCAAAGTCTCCTTGGATCTCACTGGCTCCAGCTGGGTTCTGGGCCCTCCCTGAACCCATCTCTGTGGCAAGGAGAATGTGAGCTTCTCCGAGTGGAGTGGCCAGATCTGAGGGATCTGCTCTCCCTAGAGCAGATAGAGAAGTATGAACAGAGAGTTGGTGGCGGGGGGCAGGGGGAGGGGGTTGTGGAGGGAAAATGAGTTAACATAACCAGTAGCTAAAGCAACAGAAGCCCGCCAGCCCTCTGGCCAAACCAAACCAAACTATTTCTCCAAATCCCTGAATGACGAAAACAACTAAATTTACTAAGTGACAAAAATTACTTCTCTGAGTCCCTAAAGTGTCCTCTGACATAACGAATGTTTCCCTGCTCTCTGGTTTAATTATACTTAAAATACCTGTGTGACCTTGGGTGCACCCCATGAACCCATAATAGATCTTTTATCTATAAAATAGAGGGTTGGCCTAAATTATTAATTTTCTAACATTTTATGAACAGTAGCATCTTTTTCTCAAATTAAATCCTACACGAATTTTCTAACATTTTATGAACAGTAGCATCTTTTTCTCAAATTAAATCCTACACGAATTTTCTAACATTTTATGAACAGTAGCATCTTTTTCTCAAATGAAATCCTACACGAAGTCCCAAAATACAAAATAGATACAAGTAATATTGTTCATATAAAAAGAGTCCCGTGAGTTAAAACTTAGAATGTTTACTTTTTATTAAATCAGTAAGTAAAAAAATAGGGGGTCCAGTCTAAAAACACACATGATGTATACTTACACATCAGTCTTGACATTCAATTATTTCCATTTTGCATGTGCGTAGCACAGTACTAAGAATATTCTGATCAGCTCTAACCAATAGTGGTAAATGGTAAGAGTTTTCTAACAGCTCAACTTACAATCGTTGAGCTGTTTCCTGTGAAGTGAAGACCCAGAACCTGACAGAGAGTATTAGATCATTTGTTTCACAGTAGAATCACCAAACGACATTCTTTCCTCATTATAAATATGAATGTGATAATAATAAGTAAAAAAATGTACAAAAGACACTAATGATATCTATGAAATGATGAGAGTGTGACGAGCTGAGCTTTTTCTGTGATTTCACAGCTGACTTTCACACTGTTTCTGGGAGATGTCTCAAGCCTGTCATTCACTGAGCATAGCACAGGGGTGTCCCTAGCATGCTGGTGCCTGCATGTGACAGGATTGGATGTGCACAGCTCTGGGCTCCCAGAAGACTTCTGTACAGCCTTGGACATCTTCCAGGGTGTTCAAGCGAGAGGCTCCGGGGCCTGGCCTACACAGATATGACATAAGTTGGTGGCCCCAATTAATGGTATTTGTGGCCTCTTAGGTGACAAAATTTGGTATATAATTTAGAGCTGAAGGAATGTTTTTTATTGTGGTTTAAAAACATAGTTATATCAACTTAATGAAACCTGCTTTCAACTTCTGTTGACCTCCCCATCCCGCAAAGAATCCTCCACATCTTGAGAGCAATGTCTCTCAAA
Source organism: Pteropus vampyrus (assembly GCF_000151845.1). Classification (NCBI taxonomy): domain Eukaryota; kingdom Metazoa; phylum Chordata; class Mammalia; order Chiroptera; family Pteropodidae; genus Pteropus; species Pteropus vampyrus. The sequence goes on along the minus strand of NW_011888828.1, from coordinate 9,074,657 downwards.
TTTTAGCGTGTGTCAGGTTTAGTGTGCCGAATTCTCAAAATCTAGTGTGCAATCACCTGGAGGGTTTGTTAAATTACAGATTCCTAGGTCACACCCCCAGAGATTCTGACTCAGCAGAATCTCAGGGTGGAGCCTGAGAATTTGTATCCTAACAAGCTCCCTGGTGATACTGATGCTGCTGGTCCACACTGAGCAGTGAGATTGAATTTCAACAGCTTGAAAAGGACTTGGTCGGAAGATCTCTATGGGGTCCTTCTTACTTTAAACACCTGTGATTCACTGAGGTAGGCACAGAATGTATTCCTTTCGGATGTCTCTTCTCATTTGGAGTAGATGATCATCTAGGAGATCGGACTAGAAACTTTCTGAGTATCCTATATAAGCTATGAAACGCTATTCTCTTGGCTTGTAAGGAAAGAACTTTCACAAGTAACTTCTAATCAGACACAGAGGAGCATTAGACATAGTCAGACCTGTCTTTTTCCTTGCTGTGAGCAGTGCCAATTAACCTCCCTGTCCTCAGTTTCCCCACCTGAAACACCAACTCACTAGTCTCCTCCCAGCCTCCTTCACAGGATGATGGATCTGAAAGTGTTTTGCAAATGACCCGTCACTGTCTGCGTACATGTAAGGAGCTATTAGTATCAATATCTGTGGAATGTTTATTCGTGTTATTTCTTGGCATAATGGGACATTTCAGGCCTCTGAATTCTTCATCAAGAAGCCCAAGATGCAGCTGGGGTTCTGCAAGTTTAGCTGTAGAGCAGAATTAGCTCTCAGGACTCTGGAGTTCCTCTCTATGCCGCCCTTTGTGTGGATGCACTGATCCCAGCTCACCTTCTTTCCCCTTCGAGGTCAGATAAGCTTTTTTGGGTGAAGAGATTTGGCCTTGAGCTTCCACCTCTCTTGGCACCACACTTTGCTCGGGGCCTGAAGCAAAGAGCTTTGTCTATGTTTTGATCTCCTGGATCCTGAGTGGCTGATGAGGGGCCCAAGCTGTCACAACGCAGGAAGATGATGTTATGATACTGCGGATGCTAGCGATGACGGCGGTGGTGCAATCAGGAAATGGGGAGCTACGTCACTGTTGTCATCGTCCATCATCATCATCATCTGAGCAGCCACCACATAGCTTATACCCATGCTTGGTTGGACACTGGGCTGCATTTTTCATACTTTGTTTCCCTACCTCAGGGCAGCTCTGTAAGGTAGGTATCATCATCCCCATTTTATGGATACAGACTGATGCTCAGAGAGAATCTGTAACTGGCCCAAGGTCACACTGCTACTATATGTGTATGGATCTGAAACACAGTGTTTGGGGACAACAAGTGGTGCTACCACCTCCTTCTCCCACTCTGCCTTTCAAGGTTTGGCCAGCACATGAGAAATGTATCCCAGGAGAAGCCCATCTTACTCATTACTGCAAGGAAACAGTAGAGGGTAGGCCAGGATATGCTAAGGTGGGCATGCTGGGTCAGGACAGAGCAAAGAGCAGCCTTAGCCATTAAATGTCACATATACACCCTTTCAACCTGTCACCCCTGTCCCTATCAAAGGCAAGTGGGAGGTAGTTTGCAGCTATCCCATCTGGGGCCTGGAAGCCACTGACCTCCCTGGGTGCTGGCATCTTTAGGGGCCTGAGCTCAAGGCCAAGGTTATCTATCATTCCATTCAATTTTAAGATGCTGTCAGCTGACCGTCCTAAAATGCCTGCCACTCCCCTCCCAGAAGGCTGCTGACGGCTCCCTGTTGCTTTTAAGGTAAAAACCAAGACACTGTGTTCTCTGGCTCCCAGGCATTGAGCCCCATGGGGCCTCATTCCACCTGGAGCTCTAAACAAATAGAGCTTCTTTCTGTTTCCCATAAATGTCGTCAACAGTTGACCTTTGTGCCTTTGCTCAGGCTGTTCTCTCTGCCTGCAGTGTCCTTTTCTTTATTTTGTTTGGCAACTTCTGCTCATCCTGCAAAGCTCAGGTACAGTTCCTTTCCTCCAAACCATCTTCCTCGACCTTTGAGATCCTCCATGCCTCCTGCCTTCCCTGCCCACAGCCTCTCCCATCAGAACTCCCGCAGCCCCTCCTCTGCCCCGGCACTCACCTCTTCTCCACACTTTTCCGTTCTCTCCTACTCAGGTTGTGTGCTTGTTGAAAGCAGGCATTTTGGTCTGTTTTGGTTTTGGTCCTGGACAGTTCTCTGCAGACAGTTGGAACTCAAAATGTCATTGTTGAACAAATGACAGGACATGCTAGGGTGACAAGCACACTGCTCCTGGAATCGAGCATCTGGGTCTAGTCCTGGCTCTGCCCTCCCTAGCCGGCTGACCTGTTCTGCTTCAGGCCTTAGTTTTCTCATTTGTGAAATGAGGGAATTAGACTTCATGGGTGATTCTTCACTTCTAGCGTACATAAGAACTAACTACCCAGGGAGCTTGTTTAAAATGCGTATTCCTAGGCCCTCTCCCTGGAGTCGCAATCTTAAGTTTTGGGGTAGGCCTGGAGATCCGCACAATTCACATACTCCTAGGGAGATGTCTGATGCTGGTGGCTCTCAGACTGCTCTTTGAGTGACTCTGGGCCAGACTTTGAGGTAGGTTTTTTCCTTGAGTCCGAGAGGCTGGTAGAGTTATGAGGGGAAGAAGGGCCATAGAGTGGTGCCCAGTGGGTGAGGCAGGAGCTGTAGTCATCGCCACCATCACCATCATGATCACAATCATAATTATCTCCATCATCGTCACTATCATGATCACCTTCATCATCACCACCAACATCACAATTATCTTCACCATCATCATCGTCACTATCATCACCATCATGATCATCACCACCATAATTATCTTCTTCATTCATCACTACCAACATCACCATCACCATCACACTAATCTGCATCATCATCTCCAGCACTGCTTTTACCACCATGATCGTCATCATCGCCATCACCATCACCACCACTCCTCAGTGCTCATTAGGGGCCAGGGCTTGTGCTAATGCCTTTATGGGCCTATCTCCTTCAATCTTCTTGAGAGCCTTGTGAGGTGACCCCAGGAGTACAGTAGGCAGGGCTCAGAGGGATGCCTGGCCATGTCCTGGAGCAGACTCTGGGCATTTCAGTCTGCGATGGCCCAGCCCATTCTGCTGTTGGAGTGAGCCGGCACCTTCTCTGGAGGGCCTGGAGAGAGCAAATAGAGTGATGGCCCCTTCAACGTTCATTTTTTTATCCAATGCCTCTCTATTATAGGCCTCCTTCATACCAGATGCCACATTTGAATTCAATCCAGGCCAATATTTCTTTTCTGTTTTCACCAAACAAAGATTTTATTTTTCCTCTCCCCAACCCCTTCCTGCCCAATATAAACTCTTGGGAAAATAGCATGCATAGCTGAGCCTCGGGCCAATTTGTGTCTTTGTGCTCAGCACACACATTCCATCTTTCACACTACAAACAGCTTTGCGCAGAAAAAATATGTTTTCCCTTTGCAAAACTGCCATTTTAGGGCAACACATAGAAAGAGACTATTTTACTTTTTCTTCCCCTGGAAAACCCCACCAAGATGTTGTTTTCTCTTGCTTTTTCTGGAGGGGAGATATTTTTTGACAGCTTTCGTCGCTAATCTGGCTCTCAGCCCTACGTCTGGTGCCAACTTGTGAAGGAAGCAAAGGAAAAGCTAGATGAGCAAAGGCAAGATTCTCCTAGAGGGGCACCAGAACCCTTTGGTTCAGGAGTTGTCAGGGACCTTGTGGTAAGCCCCGTCTCCTGCCCTGCTGGGAGCCCATCTCAGAATCCCAGGAAGGGACATAGCTACGGCAGGGTACGAGCTGCATACTAGGGGTTCTGCTGCACACTCGTTCAACAAACATCCTGCCAGACTTTCTTTTTACAGGCTGGAGACAGGGCTGGGTGCTTTGAGATTATAAAAAGAAATCAGTCATGGACTCTGCCTCCTTACTTTCCAGTCTAGTACAGAGTGAATATTTGTCTACGCATCTTCTGTAACATTGAGTAGAAAGTGAGATATACTGACTGGGAAGTGTGACTAAAGTCCTAGTCTCACATGGGAGGTTCATTTTAGCCAGGGGAGTTAGAGATTTGGAGGAAGAGGTGACATTTGAGGTGACTCTAAACTTCCCAGCGAGATTCTCCCCAGTACAACGAAATCAGCCCCCATAAGACTTTTGCCCATTTGGTCTCCCTCTTCTCCCCAGCCCAGCTCAGAGTGAACTCCCTTCTGTGCAGAGCAACCCTTTGGGTGCTAACAGACAGCTGCTGCATGTCCTCGAGTCTCCACTTTCCGAAGCTCATTTCCTGGACCCTCACAGCCTTGTGGTTCTGTTCTGATGGCCAGTCTCCATGGGTGGGAGCAGAGTGGAGTGGTCCTTTTCAATGTGGAGCCAACTTCCTGAGCCGGAATCCCCTGTGGGCCATGCTCGTTAGTGCCGCATGAGGGCTCTTGCTTCAGGCAGTTGGGAAGCACCGGTCCCATGGGGCTGATGTCACTGGGACAATGGCCCTGGCTCGGCTGGACTTAGGGCTATCTGGAAGGCTTATTGGCATCCAGATGGACAGAGAAGAGTAATGAGGACATTCCGGACCAGGGGACATTATGTGGAACCACTCCGAGGTAGAAATGAGCCCAGCTTAGGCAGGCAAGAGATGGGGAGCTGGCTGGGCTGGAGCAGAGATCTGTACAGGGTGAGCCGGGACAGGGGCAGGGTGGGGCCCAGATCACTGCAGACTGAATACCAGAATAAAGAGTAGATTTAATCCAGTGAACACTTAGGAGCCATAGCAGGTTGTGGAGTGATGTACATGGTTTGGATGTTATTTTTGTTGCAGATTTGTTGTAAGATGGGCTGAATGAACAGAGGCTAGATTATAACAATTGATCCAAAATGGATGGGAAAAGCTTGAACCAGCATGGTGGAACAGGGATGGAAATGAAAAACCCAATCCAAGAGAAGTTTTAAAGGGAAAATTGAGAGGTGCAACTTTGGATAAGAGAGAGGTCCCTTCATCTCCTTATAAAGGCCTCCTAATCCCATCATGGGGCCTCATCCTTGTGACCTCATTAACCCAAATCACCTCCCAAAGCACATCTCCAAATCTCATCGCTTTGGGAGTTAGAGCTTAGCACATGAATTTCAGAGACACATTCGTCCATAGCAGTGATTATGAGAGGAAAGGGCCTCCTCATGGGAGAAGTGGTGACGATGCTCAGCGATCAACAGGGAGACGATGTCTTCACACAAGGCCAGGTTGGATGTGGGATTTGGGGGTCGTCAACTCAGAAGGGAAATTGGGACTTTGTGGATGCAGGAGGCTGAAAGAGAAAGGTGTGGAGAGGACCGTGAAGAAACAACGTGGAAGTTCTGGGGACAGCTCGTGTAGGAGGAAAGAACGGTTACTGTGACACAGGACTGGGAGGGCCCTGGGGGCTCAGCCAGCAGTCAGTGATGGCTGCTCGGGGGACTCCAGGTACGAGGGCGATTTCCAGGTGAGCGAGGCAGGTCCTGGCTCTTCAAGAGATGGAGAGACATGTAGCAGGGGCATCCCAGCCCAGGGGTCACTCTCAGAGAGTTCAAATGTCACCACTCCCACCCACCAGCAGTGTGACCTTGGCAAGCTGCTGTACATGTCCAAGCCTCAGTTTCCACATGGGTAAATGGAGATAATGATAGGACCCATTTATAGGGTTTCTGTGAGGATTAATGGGGTGATACACTGGAAGAGCTCTGTCCAGTGCCCAGCTCGTATTAAGTGCTTGTCATTAGCATAAATATGATTAAAGAGCAAAGATACGTACACTGAGTACTAAATACTCCCTGCAGAAGAGCAGTAAGATTGGATAGCTGGATCTGGGCTCAGTAGGCATGGAGCACAAAGGTGGAGCTCCTAAGAACAAGAATAACAGGATATCGGCTCATCAAAGGTAGTGTGGTCTCTCATTCCTTGCTGGTGGGAATGCAAAATGGTGCAGCCGCTTTGAAGGATAGTTCAGCGGTTTCTGACAAAACCAAACCTACTCTAATCATATGATCCAGCAACTGTGCTCCTTGGTATTTACCCAAATGAGTTGAAAATTTATGTTCACACAAAAATCTGCACATGGATGCTTATAGCAGCTTTATTCATAATTGCTAAAACTTAGAAGCAACCAAGATGTCTTTCAGTGAGTGAATGGATAAATAAACTGTGGTACATCCAGACAATGGAATATTATTCAGCAATAAAAAGAAATGAGCTGTCAAGCCTTGAAAAGACATGGAGGAAGTTTAAATGCATATTACTAGGTGAAAGAAGCCAACTTGAAAGGCTACATATTGTATAATTCCAACTATATGACATTCTGGAAAAAGCAAAACTATAGAGATAGTAAACAGATCAGTGGTTGCCTGAGGCTGGG
>NW_011888828.1:9059187-9066812 GCF_000151845.1 Pteropus vampyrus | reverse complement strand
TCTGTGTAATACTATGCTTCTGCCTCCAGGAGAGGCATAGTATTGCTCACATTGTGTGGGTGACAGCCACTAAGGGGGCACCACAATACAGGGGTGGGGGGGCGAAGCCAGGCCATGCAAGGCCTCAGGGGCGGTGCCAGGGAAGAGGGGCTCCCAGCCCAGGCTCAGGAGCAGTAACCATGGGCCTCGAAGGTAGAAGGCAGTGGATGGAGGGGTTGTTTTCAGGATGTGCGATATAACGGTGACTGTCCTCACTTGAAAGCTGAGTACATCTTCTTCTGTTCTTACTACACCACGTCAGGGAGGTGTGAGCTCCATGTTATAGGTAAGGAAGCAGGTGAGACCTTGAGTCATGGACTCACATGAGTTCCTGAAGCCTAACGTGATATGACCTGGGCCAGTTTACCACTTCTCTGAGCCTTGGTTGGCTTGTCTTTAAAATGGGGCTAATGCCTACTTTGTAGAATTGTGGTGAGAATTAAATGATAAAATGGATGTGAATGCTCTAGATCCATGCTGGCCAGTAGAAATATAATGTGAGCTGTAAATGTGAGCAACATTTAGGATTTTACCTTTTCTAGTAGCCGCATTCAAAAAAGTAAAAAGAAGTAGGTAAAATTAATTTTAATAGCACCTATATAATGATGTTTTATTTAAGCCAATTTATATAAAAGTATTATAATTTAAACCATATAATGACTATAACACTTATTCATGAGATTTTTCAATGTTTTGTACTGTGCTTTGATATCTGGCACGTGTTTAACACTTATAGCGTATCTCGATTCAGACCGGCCACGTTTCCGGTGCTCACTAGCCACATGTGGCCAGAGGCTGCCACACTAAAGAGCACAGCTGTTTATAAATATAGGCAGTTCATATTTCTCCTTCTGCAAGTGGGAATAACGCTATAACACCCCAGAGCTTCACTAATTACTCATCTGGTCACACTCTATCTAGCATGTATTAGTATTATTAGATCAAGAGCTTTATTTCATGCACCGCAATTGTATATTCATAAATTCTAACTCATGAATTCAGTATCATGAATTCACACGTTTGCAATCACAGGCCCATGCAAACACAGGAATTAGTCTTTTGTTCCTGAAGCAATTTGCGTTCGCCTCTTTCAGAGTACTTACCAAGCCTAGCATGCGTTCAGATTAGATGTGTAAATCTCTGTCTTCCCCCCATGTTGCCCCAGCTCTAAGCTTCTTGGAGGGAAAAGATATGTCTCCAGCATCCTTCTATCCCCCTGCCAACCCTTCCCTGCACCCCACGTGTCTAGCTCCAAGCTGGCCCTAGCAGGTATTCAAGAACATTTTTTGAATAGACTCCATCAAGCAAAGTATCGGTTCCTTTTAGAAGAGAAGCATATTGTAAAGAAAAGGCTCTAAAGTCAGATTATGTAAAAATGTGTTGAAAGGCAGCAGGTACATCAAATGTAACCACTGAATTGAAGTTTTTATTCTAGCAGACATGAATCCGGCTGAGGTGACTACAGGGTTCCAGCAGATGGGTGTGTGTTTGGGAGATGAGGCTGGAATAAAAGTGTCTGGAAATTTGTCACAGGCATTTGAACTTCCGATGAAATAAATTCTGTCTCACCGCTGCATGATGCTCTCCAATCAGCTTAAAGGCCTCATAGTGGGTGGGAGCACCTCGCTCTCCCCGTTCATGTCAGAGCCCTCCTCCTGGGGAGATCTGACCCCTGGCCCTCCTGCAGGCTTTGGTCATGGGGATTCACAGGGACTGGGCGACAACCACATTAGGGAGCAGGCTTTGACTAGCTTAGCGGTGACCACGTGAGCAGGCTAACCACAGTTGCTGCCCCCAGCCCAGGACATGCCTGCAGGCCTGGGGAAGGAGGGACCGTCCAGTTCTGGGTGTTCCCAGAACTCGCAACTCCCATCCTTTGCAGGTATCTGCTCATCTATACTGTCTCTTTAAGAAGCATCAATTCTGGACACTGTTCCACATTTCTTAGGCCACCATGGGGCCAGGAGAGGAGGCACCTTTCAGCAGGAGTAGGGGTTATCTCAAGGAAGTCTGGTGATTCAGCCTCACGGGCAGAGATGTGTTAGCGATGGCATGCGAGTCCTTGAGTGATCGGGTCGTGAGGTGGGGGCTGAGGCCAGCCACGTACATGGCAGGAAGCAATATTTGAATTAATCAATAACAATGATAACAAATTAGTGCCACCACTTATTAAAACACTTATCTGTGCTATACACTTCACTAAGTGTTTTACTGGGATTGTCTTTAATCCTTGGGACACCTGTACAACATGGGTTCAATCATGTCCCTATTCCACTGATGAAGAAACAGACTCATGGATTGGGTAACGTTTCCCAGGTCACTCAGCTGGGCAGAGCCTGCTGGGGCAATGGGACAACAGGAGGCAACAACGCAAAGTCAAGAAATCAGAGAAGGAGTAAACACTTGAGTCGAGAATTACACGCACACACCCTCTTAATGGGCATGTCGTCTGTAACAAGGCAAAAATAATTTATTATTATTTCCTTTACAACTGTGAGAGAGGAAATTCCTGAACCATTTCTATGGAGCAAAGGGTAGAAATTGGAAATTAATTGTATATTATCTTCTACAACTAATTTATCAAGATGTATAAAACGTCTTTGGTAGCGGACTGTGTATGTTGTAATGTGTGTGTTGTGATGATGTAGGTGAAGATGTCGTGACAGGGACTTTCCCAGGCTCACTTGCAATCATGATTCTCCCGCCCTAAACTTCTCGTAAGGTTTTAAGTGCTTCTGCAAGTGTTTCTCCCTCCCCAACGCACCTGAGGAAAGACAGTGTGCCTCAGAAATGAGAAGGGGTCTGAAGTGACCCGAGTTCCTTCCTTGGGAAAGGAAGAGTGAAGCTCCAGGTAGTGCAGAAGCAGACGGGAAATCCTCAGCTGGAAGACGACGTCTTTGTAGAGAGGGGAAACTGAGAGAAAAGCAGCTCTAAAAGATACTGATTGTCCCTTCCCTGGTGGTGCAGTTCCTCGACCCTGAATAGAAGGGGGTGGGGCTAGGCTAGAAGATCTTTTAGCTCCTTTCACCTCCTCACCCCCACCCCTAAGGGACCATCTTGGATTCTAAGATAGAAGACATCTCTTCAGAAAGTAATCCCCACCCACCGGAGCACTGACCCCCACCCCCGCCCACCTGCCCCAACCTACGACCCCTGTCCCTTGCAGTATTTTTCAAACTGTGGCCTATGGACTACCAGTCTCAGATGACTTGGGGGGCCATGAGGCACCCCAGCTACCACAGGACAAAGCAGAATGGCGCGGGATCTGCAGGTGATTCTAGTGCGCCTGGGTCTGAGAGCAGCATCCCCGGGCGGTGGCGAGGGCGGGGCTGCAGGGACCGCACAGCAGGGAGAAATGGGGACGCCAGTGCCGGGAGGGCTCGCCGTCCTTCCCGCCCCAGCACTTTCTCACCGACAGCCCCGACTCACTGACTGAGACGAGTTCCTGTCTCTAGTTTTTGTTCAGCACATCAGAGGCTGTGTCTGAGCCTTTGGTCTGGAGTTTGAACAAATTGGAGCTGAAATTGCCACAGCGGGGTAACTCAGAGAGCTTACTGTCAGCGAGCTAACGTCGCTGCCCTGGAAAGGAAAGGGAGGAGCCACACTTTTTCCCCCGTGGGCAGGAGCCCAAATCCAAGCAGCCTTGGATTAGAGGTGCCTAGCTGCAGCCCTAGGGCACTGAGGATGTTTAAGAGGTGCCTAATGAATTAAATATCAATTAATTAAATATCAGTAACAAATACAGAAATGGAAATGATCTATTTTGGTAGGCTACATGGTATAGTTGAAAAAGTCCAAGCTTTAAGAATAAAAAATTGGGGTCTTGGTTCTACCACTTACTGATGACAGAGCCTTGGGCGAGGTAACCCCTCTGAGCCTCAGTCTTTGCATCTGTAAAAGGGGAATAATCCATCTCAGATGTAGTTGTAAGTATTGAAAAAGATAACAGGTGGAAGCATGTGCCCATGTGTGTCCCCTCTGCTCCCACTGCCCACTTTATCCCTTGATTGATGACTCAGTCTGGCATTTTGACAGTCTGTCCCATACACTACACCCAGGACCTGACTCCTGGCATTTGCTTAATATCGTCATGTGCTCTTGCACTTGGTGTGGACCCTTTGCCTTGGACTGAATGGGACCACTTGGCCACTTCTTATCAACAAGGAAGTGTGGGTTCACCGTACATAGAGCAGAAATACATATGTCCACATTTAAAGGTGCTGTTCCTCCTAGCGATGGCCATGGTAACCTAGTGATGGTCATGGATACCGGATTTGGTCATGACCCTCAGGCTTTTCCCAGGAATGCTATTATGGGAATGCTGTTCTACAGCACCTTTTTCCAGACTGCTTGTGCTTTTGGCCCCTACTGTCTGTTATGTGTCACAATCACATGACTGAGAAGGATTGTGCTCTTTAAGAGAGGAGCCGTTCTGTCTAGGATATACTGCCTGTGGGCCACAAACTTTCCAGGGCAGTTTTGGTTACATTTCTTGAAAAGTCCCCTAGTGAGCTGTAGACTCCATAAGGTTGGTGACTTTATTTCTTTGTTTTCTGCAGTGTCTGGTCCAGTGTTCAGCTGGAGGCAGGGGCTAAGTAAATGCTGTTGGGAACACGGAGCATTTGGTCGGTCAGTAATGAGAGTGGTAGTGTGGGAGGCAGGCAAGAGGGAAGAGGTCTATATGGAATAAGGCCAAGTTCAAGGAAGTAGTCTTACCCTAAGAGCTCCTTGAGGGCAGGGATTGTGTCTTATCACATTGCTATCCTGAGAGCATAGTGGAATGAGCAGTAAGCAAAGAAGGAAAATCCGAGGCTCCCATTGGTTATTCTTTGAAATAAAAAGTACAGCAGAACCAAGAATATATAGCAGTCATAAATTCTGATGTTCTTGACAACAAAGTCTTCATGGGTTTTGGAGCTTTGGGGACCCTATGTGATCTTGGGCTCTTGATTACAGCTTCCTCTCACTCTGAGCTGGGGATGTTTTCTGCTTGAGAGGGGCAAAAAGCTAGAAGCTACTATGAATTGTGCCATGCTCTTAAGAAGTAAATAACATTGATTAATATTTGTGTTATGAGTGGGAACCATTACTTAAACAAGTCAGTGTCTCTGTCCACAGGTATATATACTAAGAGCATTTTTAATCTGATAGACTTTAATGGAAGCCTGCAGCATCTAGAAAATCTCAGCCGTATGCCTGTTCTCCTCCTTATCACAATGGAATTCCACCTTTTTATCCACCTGACTGTAAGAAAAGGAAAGATAAGGTTTTTTATTCACCCTTTCTTTTCCTATGAGACTCTGTAGTGTCTTCTCTCAGAGGGTGCAATGTTTTAGAATAGCAGTCCCCAACTTTTTTGGCACCAGGGACTGGTGCTCCTAATGAGAATCTAATGCCTGATGATCTGAGGTGGAGCTGAGGTGGTGATGCTAGCGCTGGGGAGCGGCTGCAAATACAGATGAAGCTTTGCTTGCTCGCAGCAGCTCGCCTCCTGCTGTGCGGCCAGGTTCCTAACAGGCCACGGATTGGTACCTGGTCCGTGGCCCCGGGGTTGAGGACCCCTTTTTTAGAACACAGAGTCTCTAGGATGAATTATAAGAGAGACTCCCAGTCTCCTCTCCAAGGAAGTTGCTGTACTGAGGTGAGTTAAAGCCTGGGGAGACTATGGCTCAATACGTATTCAAGCTAGAAGCATTTGTCCAATGGTCACCCCAAGGTCCTTTGGAAAAGGTTAGCTCGAATCCTTATTTCCCACTAGCAGATTGCATCATAGTCATAAGAAGCTCACCCTTACCTAGTACCTACTGTGTGCCAGCTGCTCTTCTAAGCACGTCACATATATAGACTCTTCAGATCCTCACGGCAGTCCTATGAGACACTCTTATTATCCCCATTTTACAGATGAAAAAACTGGCACACAGAGAGGTCAACTGACTTGGTTAAGGTCACACAGCAAGTTTTGGGGGCGACCATACTTTCGTAAGGGTCTCAAAAATATATTCCAGTATCCTCATATTAGGAGAAAGTACAAAGCTGACTTGAGAAACTAGCCCATACATGCCAATCAAGGGATCCTTGGCTGAGATTGAGAAGACCAAGCGAGGGGAAAGAGTCCCTTACGGGCTGGGATGTTTCACTCTTGGAAGCATCCAAAGGACCTCTCCCTGTTAAAGACACACCTCACGGCATGTGCATAACACTTCCCAGACTGCAAGCACGTTGGCATTTGTCTTCTCATTGATTCTCACAAATAGGCTTTGAAGTGCAAGTAGAACTTACCACTTTACGGGGAGGTGACAGCTTAGCACTGAGAATCAGTTCTGATTTGCTGGATTCATTCTTGAATGACTAGAGATTTGGATGACTGGATGGATGGATGGGTTTCTGTAAGAATGGTTGGATGACAGGAGAATGGATTTGGGTTTCTGTGTGTGAGGCAAACGCCCTGTGTCCGCTTCCTGCCTTAGATCACATTGAGCGGGCCAACCCCTGGCTCCACCAAGAGCCTGAGCCCAACTCCCAAGACCGCTCCTTGAAGTCCCCTCATCCCATCCCCACCCTGCAAGTCCTCATGCTTCAGGAGTCAGGGCAGATGCACACCCTTCTAAGACAGGCAAAGGGACTGTGACCTGGCTGAGTGCGACTGTGGCTCTTTGTCTCCTTTCACATGCTCTGACTGGGCCTGGCTCTTCCCTGGAGAGGCATGCCAGGCCCCACCCTGGGAAGAGAGGCATCTTCCCTCCTCACCATTGATTTCTCAGTGGTTGCTCTTCCACTATTTATAACTCACTGCCTTTCTGCCGAGCTTTGGCCCAGCTGGGAAGTGAGCACCACGACCTCTGAATGGATTTCTCTTTTCTTGGTTCAAGCTTATAAGAAAGTGAAGCATCCTCAGAGGTCACAGCTTCTGAGCCCTATGGGTGCCCAATCAATGCTTGTACTCTTAGCTGAAGATTGGAACCAATTAATCGCATTAGCCTTGCCTGCAAGGGCTGCATCCGCAGGCTCAGCGGGGGCCCATGGAGTTATAGCCCACAGCCTCAGCCAGCTGTGTCCTGGAAGCCAGAGCCTGCCACCATGTTGCTACTCCTCCGCTGGGAGAGGTCCATGCCTAGGCTCGGGCCTGGGTGGAGCCAGAGCACCTTCCGCACGTTCTAGAAGCCTGTTCCTGAGTCTGTTGCCTCCTTTACTTTACCAGGAAGCCTTGTCTCTATTCGCAGAGGAGGCCCAGCCCCGCTTTTCCCTTTGGGCAACTGAGGCTCTGAAGAGCTGAGATGGCGGAAGTACCACTTCGATGGGTGAGCCAGGAGTCCAGATGTGTAGGGTCCAGCCCCTCTGCTCTGGTGGCCCCTGTCTTTTCACTAGGGCATGGAGTTTCTACAGTTGAGTGTGAGATGACTGCCCATTCAAGGTCTCTTCATTTATCTTTGATGAAGGTCTTCAAAACCCACTTAGAGGGGAGAGAGGGTGAATCAGTGCCATGAAATTCACATTAATTTGGAACCCATGCTGGGCCCTCAGAGAGGTAAAGGGACACCAAAATAAAGCCATGTGTTTACCTTTCAGGGGCCAAGCACCATGGGTGT
>NW_011888828.1:9055948-9058242 GCF_000151845.1 Pteropus vampyrus | reverse complement strand
CAGAGAGGAAGCCAGGAGCTGAGTCATCTGAGGAAGAGGTTGTCCCTGGGTGGGAGGATTTAGGTCAGATAGATGGAAGGCCTGCCTGCTTTGACTCTGGAGCTTCTCCCACGGGAGAGCTGATTGATTCTCAGATTGTCACATGTCCATCGTTTGAAGACCTGGCCAAGAGGCCTGAGGATTCACCCTCTGTCACCTTAGGCGCATGGGGACAGGTCTGGCAGAGGACACAGGAACAGAAGAAATAGGCTGGATGTCAGGGCCCCTCTCAACTTGGCCTCGGCCAATGCTTTCCTCCTCTCTGAGCATGACCTACACCTAGTATGCACCATCGCCTCGGGGCTCTGTGATCCAGTCCCACCAAACTGCTCCCATCCCAGAGATACTGGGCCGTCTACTCCTAAGGGCACATCCTGGTGCCTCTGCCTGAAATGCCTTGCCTTCTCCTGGGAACCCCCAACCCATTCTTCAAGACCCAGGTGAAAAGCTTTCCCTCCCGTGTGTTTCATAATTCTGCATCCTTAACCTCTCCCAGGGCACCTGTCACACAGAGTTACCATGTGAGGGTCTGATGCCCACCAGAAAGCCAGCACCTATCGAGTAGGCCCATGCCCTGTTGGTCTCTGTGGGTAATACCCAGCATTCTGTGGCTACTTTAGGTTCAATGGATGCTTGTTGAAAGAGTGGGTGAATTAATCTGGTGATGTAAGCGGGCAAGCCTGGCAGAACTGGAGCTGTGCTCAAACCATCTAAAAGTAGCACTCGAGTTTCCAGGCTAAACTGCTGTTGAGGTTCATTACAGAGGGATGGAAGCACTTTATAATTTTCACAGCTTATGTGGCTGGAACCCTGAAGCTTCAATTTTATTAAGCAGGTTGTAAAAACCTGAGTACTGTCCTGGACAGACTGGGGTCCTGAGTTGTCCCTTCAGTATGTATATGTATAGGTACAGGTATAGGTATAGGTATAGGTATATGTATAGATATGTACATGTATATGTATGTGTATGTGTATATATATATATGTATACATATAGCTATATCTATATATCTATCTATATCCATCCATTTTTTTTCTATCCATCTATCCACCTATCATCTCTCTCATCTATATCTGTCTATATCTATTGTCTATGTATCTGTCATCCATATGTATCGTTCTATCGTCTATGTATATCGTCCATCCATTTATCAATGTCTCTGTATCTATCTATCAATCATCTGCTGGAATGGAGGCTGCAGAAGGCTAAGAAGAGGAGCAAGGGCTTTAGAGGGATGATGTCATTCATGGCCTTGACGAGGGAGGCAGGGGCTTTCAGAACGCCTTGTGCATCTATAGCCAGCCCTGGGGGGCGTGGGGAAAGGCGGACTGGAACATGGCGACAGCCAGCCAGGGCAACATGGGGCAAACTGGAGAACGCGAAGGAGACTGGCTCTGGAGCGGTACGAAGGGTTTCCAGGCTCTGAATGCGGAGGGCTCGGGAGCGAGCATATTGCTCGCGCCTCACGCGCACACTCATGGGCTTGTGCCAACCTTGGCGTGCTACGTCACCTTCGGCCGCAGCGCTTACTTGCTGCGTGGAGCGCAGACTGTTTCCATCCCCGGTTAGGGGTGGGGGTACGTGGTGGGAGAAAAGGAAGGTCCCACCAGGAATCAGGGTCTCCGGAAATCGAGGACTTCGTGGAGCTTCTTGCCCTTTTCCAACAGCCTGGACGCATGTCCCTCGGCCAGCCTGGCTGCGCCTGGAGGAGGTGTCCACCCCTTGGGGTCTGAGGGGGTGCCCCAAGGGAGTGTGCGGCACAGAGGAGGCCACGGTGCTCAGCGCCCGCAGCGGGAGTTCAGGCTGGCTTCGTTCTAGCCGGTGGGCTTCCAGGTGGGGAGGGGGAGCAGGAAGTGCCGGCTGTTAGCGGAGGATCTGCAGTGAGAACTGGATTGTCCAAGTACCTCTGTCCTCCCGAGTTGCCCTGTCCAGCTGCTGGGTCAGGAAGAACCAAGATTTAGAGAGGCCTACATCTGAATTGTTGCACCAGCGCCTAGCCCACCCTCAATACAGGTCAATTTTGCTCCTTTTTCCTTTTCAAATCCCCTCTTGCTCCCTTCTTCTCCCTCCCGCAGCCTCTCCCCAGCTTTCCCTACCTGTCTTTCCTTCCAGTTTTGAGCTCAGTGGGGCTCAAGTTCAGCGGCCCCTGAGGCCTACTTGAGTCTGGAGAAACCCAGGGCCACCTGGCCTGGCCTCCTTGCCTAGCTTCAAAGACACTCAACAAGGAAACATCCCTCTTTGCCAGACCTGGCTG
>NW_011888828.1:9037819-9055898 GCF_000151845.1 Pteropus vampyrus | reverse complement strand
AAGATTTAGAGAGGCCTACATCTGAATTGTTGCACCAGCGCCTAGCCCACCCTCAATACAGGTCAATTTTGCTCCTTTTTCCTTTTCAAATCCCCACTTGCTCCCTTCTTCTCCCTCCCACAGCCTCTCCCCAGCTTTCCCTACCTGTCTTTCCTTCCAGTTTTGAGCTCAGTGGGGCTCTGCAGGACTGGTCGTGGGTCTCAAGTTCAGCGGCCCCTGAGGCCTACTGGAGTCTGGAGAAACCCAGGGCCACCTGGCCTGGCCTCCTTGCCTAGCTTCAAAGACACTCAACAAGGAAACATCCCTCTTTGCCAGACCTGGCTGAGTTTCTCTGCCAGAACCCCTCTCCTCCTCTCCCAACCACCAGTAGACCTCTGTAAGGTGGTGAGCTTTCTAGCAGATGTAAGAGTTAGGAGACGAAGAATAGCAAAGAAGACTCTAGTGCATTTAGAGACATCCTTGTTACTATAAATATTCCCCTCGCACCGGACCTTTACTAAATCGAAAATCTGGACAAAGGAAGAGTAACCCCTTTTCACAGAGAGCTGGGCATCCTGTATGTACTCAAAGAGTACACGTAAAGGTGCAGCAAGAGATTTAAGAGCAGCGCCAGGAGAAACTGTGGGGAAATTGAAACTGGAACTCAGGGAATTTGGATTGGGGGGCGGAGGGGGGCGGGGTGGCGGGTGTAGCTCCAGGCATTTTCCCAGAGTGAATGCACCCAGCTAAACAGCACTCAGTTCAAGCTATTATCAGCACCTCACAAGTGCCCCACATCTTCCTTCCCGCCCTAACCCCGGGGTAACCGCGGACCTGGCTTCTCTCATTATTAGTTTTGCCTGTTCTAGAAGGCTGTAGGAGTAGAATCACACAGTATATACTCTTTTCACGCTTGATGTCTTTGGCTCACATTGTCTTAGGGAGCATCTTCCACGTTTTGCCTATGGTCGTCCACGTTTTGGAATCTGGATATCCTTCCTAACAGGGCAGATAATTTTTCTATCTAAGACAGCAGAGAGGCAGCAGTGTGGACCTTTCTTTTCTCAGATTCATCCTACTAGGGGCTTTTTCTCACCGTCCCCTGGGGCTTTATACTGGCGACTGCAAGAATCCACTTTCCTGTTGCCCACTGGGCGAAGGCTTTATCTCAGATCTGAGCTGAACGGCTCACAGTGGTGACACCTAAATTTCTCCTAGCAATTGCCTTCCCTTTCCTCAGGAAATGCTTTGAGCTGAGACGAACACTGGAAAAGTGATGCTGAAAAAGATGTTCAGGGGAACCTCTGTTCTTCTTGGCCTCCTGGAAGGAACCAACAGGGAGGGGGAGAAGGAGGGGAGGAGGGAGAAGGCTCCAACCTTAATTGAAGTGTTTGCAAGGGCCAGTTGTGTAATTAGTATCTTTGGGAGCTTGCAGAGGGATTTTCCTGCCTTCAAGGAAAGAACATTTGCAGGCCTACATAGGTTAACAGCTTCCCTTTAAATATTTTCCTTTTGTGGTTAGCTCCGTGTCTGTTTTTGAAAATGTGGTCATTTTTAAAAACAAGAATCAATTCTCCCAGAAGGAATGTCAAGGGTTTCTACCCTCCTTGGGAGCCTTTTCTTCCTCATATATAATAAAGATTGAGATTATGTAGGTAGGACAAATGCTTAGGGGCTCTGAAAATATGGATTATGCAAATGAGCTATTTCAGGACCTTTAAAACTGCTGACCACGTCCCAGAGTATTTACTAGCTGATAGAAAATGTGGATTGTCTAAATGGGCATTTGGGGACCTTTAAACACTCAGATTATGATGGATCTGGAGAGCCTCACACATCCCTTCTGGCCTATTAGGCCTGTCTGCTGTGTGAATAAAGCAGTATTTGGACAAAGCTGAGTTTTCAGGCAGTGGCCAGACAAGGATTTGGGTCTGTCCTGCAGGCCTGGATTTTGGAGGAGGGGAGGCGATACTGGAGGAGGTTGGGGGCTTCACAGGAAACCCCCACAGGAGTGGCTTGAGTACAGGTGGGCTGGAGGACAGGTCCATAGACAGGATAACTCAGAGGTCCTTCTATAGCCCCCAGACTTCATATAGCAAATCCCTACTACTTAAGGAACCCCACTGAAGTAGATTTTTGTTTAATTCATTCTGCAAAGCAAAAATAGAGAATCAATATAAACATGCAGACATCGGTTTCCATCCTAATTATGGGACGTGCTCCCTTCTCCACTAGTTCTGGATTAATAGATGACATCGTTCCCTTCAGCAACACAGATGTGGGGCCAAATCTAGGCACTACAGTTTTACAAAATGGGGAGTGGACCCTGAGAAAAATGATACCCACTGAGAAAGGCTCCCAGTGGCTAGCTGAGCTCAAATTAAAACAAAAACAAAACAGAGTTGAGCAGCCATTTCACTGAAATCACACTTCAGCAAGAAGCCTGCGCTGAACTGCTTGCTTGCACTGTGTTTCTGCCATCTGAGCCAGCCCTTATAAAGGAGTTCCTGGAATTGTATTTCAGCCAATAAGACTGAGGCTTTATCTATCCAATTGGAGCTGGGCGGCCATCTTCACTGACTAATCAGAGCAGCTCTATCAGGATAGAGCCTTTTAAAACAATGGGCTAATCAGGATAGTGCCTTTTACAACAATGAAACTGTGAGGATTTGGAGCCCTCATTTGCATGAGTTTGAACCAATCAGGGACCAGGGGCAGGGACTTCTGTCTATATAAACCAGCTCTCCTAGGGCTCAGAGAGTGCACTTTCCCTTTCTATTGAAGTCTGTGTTTCTGTAGCTGGAGCTGAAACACCAAAGATGAAACACCAAAGACTCTCACAGGGCAAGAGTGGTGAAGAGCAGCAGAACACAGTAAAGCAAAACAGGGCTGTCTAGCCAGAGAGGGGCCTGACCCCAGGGCCACCGCACAGCCAGTGTTGGCTCATAATTGAGCTGTAACACTGCTGAGCTGTTCTACAGCCATGCTGTTCTCACAGTCTTGTTATATCACAGTTGAGCTGTGTGCACTCAATAAAGTTTCCTTCTCCACAGCCCAAACTGGGGGCTCCTGTTGGCCTTGAATTAGTGCCAATGACCATTGTCTCTCTTATTGAATCTATGGTGACAAGTTACTATTATGAAAGTCAGTTCTTTGTTCAGGTTCTGTAACTTTTTTGAGCTTTGGTATTTTTCTCTGCAAAACAGAATTATTGATGGTACCTGCCCTTTTGAGTTGCTATGAGGATTAAATGCCTGGTGTATAGTAAGCACTTAATACACATTAGCTTGGAAATCCAAGTTCCACTTTTAACTTGGCCCCCAACCTGCTGTGTGATCTTGGGAAATTCATTTCCCCTCTCTGGCTTCATTTTTTTCTTCAAACTGAGGGTAAGGGCGGTCTACAGATGTGAAACATTTGTCACTATTAATGAGCAAATACGGATGCACTATTTTTAAGTAAACTCCATACTTTATTCAAATCGTCTTAGTTTTCTCTAGTGTCCTTTTTCTGTTGCGGGATTCCATCCAGGACACCACATAGCGTTTAGTCATTGTGTTCCCTTAGACTCCTCTAGACTATGACAGTTTCTCAGATTCTTGTTTTGGATGACCTTGACTGTTTTCAACAGTGCAGGTCAAGAGTTTGTAGAATGACTGGGACCAATTTTGAACCCAAATTTGTCTTATTTCAAAACTCATGTTATTTCTACCAAGCCCTATTTCTTTTCGGAGGGAGGGAGAGAGAGACTGAGAGCAGGGGAGAGATATTTGTTGATTGACTGGGGTGATGTTCCAAAGGCCAGGAAGCTACAGAATAGGACCAACCCACTTCTGTTGACTTTCTATGAGAGGTATAATTTGGGATCTGGCTCCTTGTCTGTGCTAACAGATCCCTTTGTACAACTTTAGACAGCAGTTTAAGAGGAATGATTTCTCAGGCCCTTGCTCTTTTTGAGCATGTAAATGGGTGTTCCTCAGCCTGGGGAGAGCCTCGCCAGGCCACAGTGGATGTGGGTACTCGTTTTTATGGGCTGGGGGACCATTACCAGATTCCTTTGTGTGCTATGAGCAGCTTGGCCCATGGCTCACCCAAGGCTCCCAACAGCACTTTAGCCCAGACAGATGTATTATGTCTACAAGGGGACTCTTTGGAAAGCCTGTGGATCCCCCTCTGGGGGCTGAGGACAGGAAATGGCAGGATGCACCAAGCTAAGGAAGAGGGAATCAAAGAAATCCTTGGGAGTAGCTACCAGTTCTCGCATGGGCTGCCCGGGCCTGAGTGCCTGGGCCAGCTTTTGGCCTTTGCGGTACACACTGGACCCAAGTGGGAAGCAAGGCTAATAGGCCTGGGATGATACTGTGGAGGACTGGGCTAAAGATTGGGCTTGACCCTTCAGACAGCAGGTGTCTTTGAGGGTATTCGAGCAAGCGAGTGCATCAGGAGAGTAAAATGAAAGAATGGTTGGTTTAAACCAGGCAGCTTTTCCACAGATATTTCACAAGTGAGGTGCAGACATGGAGCTGGCAGGACCTGATGGGCACAGGGATTCATTGCCATGCTCCCTGGGCAAACACAACCATTCCTGAATGTCACAATCAGAAAAAGACAAACACATACTACTTCTTTTCTCTCCTGAGCAGTACCCAGTCGGCCCCAGTTGCTTTGCTCTGGGTCCTGCACATCCCAGCCCTGCCATCCACCTCTGTGACCTTAAGCTCCTTTCCTGCCAGTTGCCGTGCTCACCTTCGGGGACGGGGAGCAAGCCCAGAGGAATGAAGCCAAGGCCTCAAAGGAAGAGTTCAGGTACCTATGGTGTTTCCTTGACCCCACTCTTGCACCCACCCACAACAAGTAGATGAGGCCTGGGTAGAGTTTTTTCTTTTTCCTTTTGTTTCCTGCTTCTTTGGCTAAGTGTGCTTTGGGGGAAGGGAAGAACTGTCTGTCTTCCTCCGTGGGTTTGGTATTATGTGTTCTGCATTTGGCCCATTGATATAGAGTGATCATGACGTTGATAGTTGGGTGGAAAATAAAGAAACAGCTTTAT
The DNA here is from genome assembly GCF_000151845.1 of Pteropus vampyrus. Lineage (NCBI taxonomy): Eukaryota > Metazoa > Chordata > Mammalia > Chiroptera > Pteropodidae > Pteropus > Pteropus vampyrus. The sequence continues at coordinate 9,050,872 of NW_011888828.1, read as the reverse complement.
TTCTTTGTGCATGTAAAAGGCTGCAGGGGAGGTGTGATTTGATGTAAGGAAAATATTGGCTTTCAGGCACCAGACAATCATTGGGATGCAGGCTTTGCTGCCAGCCTGACAGAAGCTCTAACATCATCTCTTGGTCTTGAGACAGACATATTAGATATTACTTAAGATGCATTTAGCAGCAAGGAACAGACTACCCAACTAACAGAGGCATAATAACAAAGTCATTTAATTGTCTTACATGGCAAGATGCTAGAGATGGGCACTTCCAAGAATGATCTAGCAGATCAAAAATGTTAGGATGTTGGACCCTCGTTTCTGCAATAATCCTGGCCAGTCCCTCATGGTCTCAAATCAGCTGCCACAGCTCCAAGTGTCAGAGCAACATCCCAAGCTGGAAGCAAGAGAAAAAATATAAAATGAACCTTTTCCTTAACAACTCTTTGCTCTTATTGAGGAGCAAAATCCTAATCAGAAGCTAACTAGTGGGGTTTTTCTTAGGGTTCATTGGCCAGAATTTGGTTCTATGTCCACTTGTACCTTAATCACCAGAACAGGTAAACGGGATTAACTTCTTGGCTTAGACTAATCATTTTCTTCCCCTGGGCTAGGAGAGGAGCCTACTTTCTCCATGCTGCAGCTGGAACACAGATGAGTTTCTATAAACGAAGGGAGAAGAGGGACATGGCTGATGGTTAGGTAACCGACTGAAGTAGCCACAGAAAACCCATATCCAGCTAGATAGGGATGTCTGTAAGGTCTTCAAGGAAAGAAATCCTACAAGTTCTGTCTGTAGTAGACTGCCAGGCTCCTGTTGCCTCTGAGACTTTGCACATGTTGTTCCCTCTGCTTGGAACACTACACTTTACTCCCCTGGGCCTGGTCGCCTAGTCTGCAGGCACTAGCTCGCAAAAAGTTCCCTTTCACTCAACTCCTATGCTCTTCTGCTCTGTCCCCCAGCACTCTGTGCATTCATAGATGCCTTGCTCCGTTCCACTTGGCAGCTTATTTTTCTGTCTCCCATCCGTAGAATGTACATTCTTGGGAGACAGAAAAAGTATCTTGGTCATATAAGTATCTCCAGTGACTGGCATGTCATAGGCATTCAACATCTGAGCAGGTCCCTTTTTAATCTCTGAGCTTCAGTCTCCCCATCAAAAATGGGTTCTCACTTCACAGCGTTGTTTTCAAATAAGAGAAGAAAATATACGTATGGCACCTAACTCTTAGCATATCCTCAGTAAATGTTAGTTCCTTTTCCCATTTCCCACGTGCTAAATCATTATAGAAAGCCAGCGATTGTTCTGTTCTTTCCTCTCCCTAAATCCAGATTTCAAATATAGGGTTTGTTTAAAGTTGGGGGTGGGACACACCATCCTAAGCAGAAAGGCAAAGGCTTAAGGTGATGAAATAGCAGGATCTCTAGAAAAGAATCATGATGCTCTAAAACATGTAATATATGTATATCAAAATGCAATTATGTGCTCAGTGGGGAAGAAAGCAGTGTATCATGATGCATGGTTACTTGTTTCTTATTTGCACACCATTTCAGCCTTGTAAACTGTAGCTGCAGTGGCCTTGTGTCTTCACTGGAGGGCGCCAGGGAAGTAAGGCTGCATGCACATGTGCTCTGTTTGGTCTGCCTTTTCAAGTAGCTTCTAAGTCCACCATCCAGAATTAGTGGAAAGAAGACAGGGCTAGAAGTCAAGAGGGCTTGGTTCTTATCCAAAATATGCTCTTAACTGGCTCAGCGACTCGAAAAAATCACTTCACCTGTGTGGGTCTGTTTCTTCATCTATAACATGAATATGTTGGGTTAGTTGTTCCTCCAGGCTCTTCCAAGAACAGAGACCTTTGGTTGTCCTCACAGATGGAAATCTCTATTAACTAAACCAATGGTCTGGGCAATCATGTGGAGATAGTGCAGTCATGCACCTTCCTCTTACATTTCTCTTAATCCTCTAAATTGTTAGTTTATAAGCAAGGCAAAGGTTCTCCTAGTTGGTCTCAAATCTTGGAGTCCTCAGAGAAGCCTCCTTGACCCTGATCATGACTTGCATTATGGCCTGGAGCTGAGCGTCTCATGCTGTCCCGCGGGTGAAGGGCAGGGCTCTCTCTGTGCATGGTAATGTCCACCCATCTTCAGGAGAGAGCCGAGTCCTTTAAAGCTCCCCCTCAACTCATTTATACAAACCAAACCAGACGTAGAGCAAGACTCATCTCTTCCATCTCTTTGGGTTACCTCATTGTACGGTCAAATGTGGAAGACAGGTTTGTTTTTGTTTTTTTTTTTTAGAATTTTTAATTTATTTTGGTGTCTAGAAAAAGACTTTGTCTCCCTATAATGCTGGCCCAATTCTTCTCATTTGAAACTAGAAATCTGGCCACCATTGATTTATTTCTTTAAATATTTTCTGAAAATTAAAAAGCATAAATAAAGAGAAAGCTCTCACTGATAAGTCCTCTACCTGAAAACATTCTGTCAACATTTCACCTAATTTTATTTGTGTTTTCATTCACATTAATGAAATCATACTACAAATACAATTTGCATGTTGATTTTTTTTCTCTTAATATTATGAGTGTGTTCTCATGTCAATAATGTAGAATTTAAATGCCTGCACTGAACTTCATAGAAGAGATGAATCATAACTTAGCCATTTCCTCAAGGTTGGACATTGATCTTGCCTCCAGTTTCTCTCAATGCCATAAATGATGCTGTGATTGAACCCTTTCACAAACATGGCAGCTCCTTCTGACTGAAATTTCCGTAACTTACCGAAAGCATGTTAATGGGTTTGGAAGAATAAGGCAGCTAGGCATAGGAAGGGGAAGAAAAGGAACAAATATTTAAGGGTTTCTGTTACCTCCCAGATATGGAGTACTTTATACTTTACATTTATCCTTAGAACAATCATAAGAGCTTTTATAGATGGAACCCTGAGATTGTGAGAGATCTAGGAATTTGACTGTCAAGTCACACAGCTAGTTAGCAGCTGTGTCAGGATTTGACCTTGAGCTCATCTGCCTGTAGAGCTGGCTGCTTTCTCGCTGCCAATCTGCTGGTAGAGGTCGGAGCGGAGTCTGTGGGATCTGGGCTTGGCTGCAGGAAGCTGGTAGACCCCTCACCAGCAAGGGGTGCTCAGATCATAGGGGTCGAGGTGCTTTTCTGCAGAGGGACCAGGGGAATTAGAGCCCACTTGGGGGCAGTAGAGGAAATGAGCAGCCAGCTTGAAGAGCCAGGGCTTGGGGCGAAGTGTCCGCCAAGGTTTCCAGCCTGCTTTGCTGGAAACACAGCCCGGGGCCCTGCTTCACCAGTTCCTGTTCTTGTCTACCACTTTTCTCTACCACTCTTAATAAATCTTATCTTATATTGTTGTCTTTGTACTCATACATTTGAAGTGGAGTTCTTACCAGGCCTGTCAATGAGATGGAGAAGGGAGGGTGGGAAGGAGAGATGAATTCTAGGAATCTGGACTATTTTTAAACACATCCTTGTTATTCCCGGTCTTGCAGGTCACTGGTACCAGAGAAGAATTTTGCAGACTTGACAGCTCATTTTAAAACAATTAGGCTCAAAATGACAACCAAGGAGAGAGAGAGAGGGAGAGAGAGAGAGAGAGAGAGAGAGAGAGAGAGAGAGAGTGTGTGTGTGTGTGTGTGTGTGTGTCTGTCTGTCTGTCTGTCTGTCTGTCTACTCTTTCTCTTCTCCTTATATCATGGGGAAGCTTTCCTAGGCATGTCTTGGGTAGGGCCAGCTGGGTCAGTGGGAGGACATATGATCTTTGGAGCGAGCTCTGGACTGTCTCAGGAAATTTGGTGACACCTCCTCTGCTGCACACATAGACATCACCCCAGGCCTGTTGCCTCCCCTCCCTGGCCTGTCTTCTCTTCTGATATATATAGAGGGGGGGGGACCCCCCAAAATCTATAGTTGGTGAGCTGGAAACCCAGGAGAGATGATGTGTAATTCTAGCGGGGTCTGAAGGTCTGAGAACTAGAATAGCTGATGGTGTAGCTCCAGTCTGAAGGCTGGTAGGCTTGAGATCCAGGAAGACCAGATGTTTCAGTACAAGTACAAAGGCAGGAAAAAAGTTGTCACAGTTCTAAGGCTGTCAGACAGGATGAACTCTGTCTTGTTCAGGGCAGGGTCAGCCTTTTCCCTTCCATTCAGACCGTCACCTGATTGAACGAGGCCCACCAACATTGGGAAGGACAATCTGCTTTGCTCAGTCTACCCACTTAAATGCTAATCTCATTCAGAAACACTCTCACAGACACACTCAGAATAATATTTGACCAAATATCTGGGTCCTGTTCCTTCTAGTCCAGTTAAGTTGACACATACAAGTAACCATTATACCATACCACTCAATATTCTTTACCTCCCCATACACTCATTGCTTTTCATGGTCCCTCTACAGATGTTCATGTATGTAGGCCATTGCTATTCCCTTCACCTGGAATGTCCTCCCCTTTTGTAACCCTCATATATAAGAAAAATTTCTACCTATGATTTTCTTAATTATTTTTTTCATATGGCCATCTTTTCATCTGGAAGGAGAGGGCAGAGTCTGCAATATTCTGAGGTAGCTAAGACTGTGAAACCCCACTCTCTGGTTCACATCCCAGCTCCTCCACTTACTAGCTGTCTGACCTTGGGTTCAATTGTGCTCCATTTGCTTGATCTGCATAATAATAGTACTGGCCTCATGGAGTTGTTATGAGGATTGAGTGAATTAGAACATGTAAAGGTCTTAGAACAGCATCTGGCACACAGAAAGGATGAGATACTAATAAGGTATTATTGTTGTTGTTGCTGTAGTCCCAGGCTGAGCACAATGCCTGACATATACCAGATGCTCCCTAAGCCTCTGTTGAGTGGAGTCATTTATAATGAAATGTGTACAGAAGATATGAAAGTCAGTACAGATGACGGGGTTTGAGAGAAGAGCTAGGAAGATACCTGGAGCGAAAATACAAATGATTAGAAAGGTTGTGGAGTGTGTGTGTGTACACGCATGCGCACCTGTTTGGTTGATGCAGAAAGACTTTGCTTATTACTTTCCTTTTCCCCTAAGGCCGGTCCCTTTCATATGGACTAGAGCAGTCTTTACACAACAGCATATGCATATTTCAGTTTACTCTGTTTTTGCATACAAAAGACAAAAAGCCAAGAGAGCGGGCATGGGTGGGTGTAGTGTTTTATTTGTCTTCAAAGAGGAAAATTGCAAAGGGGAAAATTTTATTTCTTGCTCTCAGCAGTGTAGAGATGTGCTCTTTTCCTTTACGCTTGCTTAACTTCTGTTGTGTATGAAGAACTTAAGAAAGAAGCAAAGACTATAGAAAAGCAATTCAAAGCCTTCCTCACATTAGCTGGGAATAGTCAGAAAATATTGCCAGGAAAGGATAGAAATCACTGATAAAGAAGGAAAGTACCTTCTAGAGCTTTGGATACCAAGCTAATACACCGCTTAGCATGCCCACTGTTCTGTACACCCCTGGAAATGCCTCTTAATAGAATATAGAGAATCACAGTGAGTTACAAAAGGTATATTTTAGTCAATAACTATGAAACATATTATTGTTCTGAGAGGTTAACAACAGATAATGATTACTGAAGAAGAGTATTTAATTTTCTAGACATTGCTTCCTTTAAAAGTTCTCTTCATTTATATTTATGTGGATCTATAGCATAGAATTCTAGAACTTTAGTCCTGAAAGGAGCTTTAGAGAGGATCTATTTTAAAACTCCATTATCATATAGATAAGGGAACTGAGGCCCAAGAGGGTGACTTGGCCAAGGACATATAGCCAGTGTAAATCACAAGCCTTTCATTGACTGATCACATTCACTCATTCACACCTGACCATGTCCAGCAGAGAGAAGAGATGTTGTCAAAAAGATTTCAACACTTGGAGCTAAACCAGTAAGATGAAGTGTGACTTGTGACTAATTGATGAATGGTGAGTGTGTGAGTGTGTACAGGTGTATAACCTCTCAAAAAATTCCATTGAACAATGAAATAGTATACTAATTTAATCACTAAGACCTTGTCATGAGGGTCCAACAATATTGTTCTCATGCGCCTATGAAGAGAATTGACTCTAGAACAAACTGACCTTTCTAGAGTTTACAGGCTGTGATGGTTTATTTTATGTGCCAACTGGACTAGGCTAAAGGATGCTCAGATAGCTGATAAACATTATTTCTGGGTGTGTCCATGAGGGTGTTTCAGGAAGGGATTAGCTTTTGAATTGGTGAACTGAGTAAAGAAGATGGTCTTCACCCAGAGCTTGAATAGAACAAAAAGGCAGAGGAAGGGCAAATTTGCTCTCTCTGCATGAGCTGAGACTTTCATCTTCTCCTGCCCCCCAATATCAATCCCCCTGATTCTCAGGCCTTTGGACTGAATGAATTATACCACTAGCTTTCCTGATTTTTCAGTTTACAGATAGCAAATCATGGGACTTCGCAGCCTCCATACCAGTGTGGGCCAATTCCTATAAACAGTCCCCTCTTCTACGTATCTATATCTATGATTCCTACTGGTCTGTTTCTCTGGAGAACTCTGACTAACACATAGGCTTAGCTTCGCCTAATCCTCAACAACTACGCCATGCAGTAGGTTGAGCAAGTAACCCCCATCCCCCTTCCCACTCATAGTGCTCAGCCCCCACCCTGCTGCATCTCATTCAGTGTGTTTCTGGTGCTGAACATCATCTACGCTAGAATTAAAGTAATTCTCAAGAGTATCTCAGGAGGTAGCTTGGATCCATGGTAGATGGGAAGGAGAGAGAAAAGTCAGCAAAAGCAGATTAAAGCTTTTAGCTCTACCTGGATAGAGTCCTGGTTATGGAATCAGGTTCTGTTCCCATTGGGTACTGATATCCCCATGAAGTTCCCCAAAGACCACAGTCGGTGCAGGCAGAAGCCTGGCTGGGTATAGGGGACTCCCTAGAGCAGAGGGCTTTTCCCCCAGCATCAAACGTAAACATGCAGGTAACTAGGCCTAGATGCCTTTTTCTGCCGAGTGCCCATTGCTTTCCTAGGAGTCTCAGCAGGTAAGTGACTTCCTAAAGAAGCTAGAGACTAGGTCTGAGTTTACAGTATTTCAGTGGTGATGTGATGTCCCTCAACTGTGGGTCCATCAAAGGAAACTGAGAAATCCTGAGGTGATTGAACATGGGGAACATGGAATGCCCCAAAGCCCTGTCTCTGAAGGTGACCTAGAGAATGACTGGAAGGACCTTTCTGGGGCCATGTAGCACCCCACTCCCTGGACAAAGGACCAGCCCTCCGACAGGCCCACCTCTCTCGCATTCGTAGCATCTCCACTGAAGGAGGCTCCTCTTCCTCCATTAATCTCACCCTCTGGCATGCTGCAGCCTCCAATTAGGCAGCTTTCCTGATTTCTAGTTCAACTTTGCAAATTAACACCCCAAATTTAATAGCTCGCAAATTGATTTTTCTAATCTCCCATCTTTTACCAGCATACACTGGTAACAAAGACAAAAACTCTTTCTTGTCTATACATCTTGCATGGTCTCTACTTGTTGAGGTGGGTGGCTTCTTGCAGTGGTGGTCTAGCCCCACTCTCTCTTGCTGTAGGATTTTTTTCAGATAATGCTGTCTAAACACAAGGAGGCCTTGCCATAAGACTGGTGAATGTAATCGGGATCGAGCTTGTCTCTTGAAAGGGCCTTGGCAAAGATGTGACTGATGATATATGAAGTTTGTTTTCTGTTTATCCCCATCTATCGTCTCTTCCGCATCCCCATGCTTTTTCTGTATTTTTTTTTTTTCTGGGCTAAGATAGGGTGTGGGCATCATGACCTTTGGAGTTAGACAAATTTTTATTTGCATTCTGGTTCTACCATTTATTAGTTCTTGAGCTCAGACAAGTTACCAAATTCTTCAGCTAGTTTTCTCATCTGTAAAATGGGTATGGTTTCTCTCTTCTGTACTTGTTCTGCTGATTAAATGGAGTAATACATGTATAAGTGGAGAATAGGCACTTAGTAAAGATTAATCTCCTGAGGCCTCTGAGGCACATGAGTGTAGGGATAATGTGGAAGTGAAACATAGATGGTTTAGTCTAGTTTCCAGATTTGATTCTTAGAGCAGCTGTGACCTCATGACTAGACTGAGGACAGTCACCTCCCAGAGCTCCCCTCTGTCCTTTCCCTGACAGTCTCCTGCTGGTCTCCCACTAACCTTGAACTTTCAATGGCCAAATCTTCACTAGCCCCAGCCCAAGTCTTCCAGCCAAGTCCTACTTGGGAAGCAAACATCAAACCCCAGAGGGCCTAGCTGAGTGTCACCCTCAGGAGCAAAGCCACAAATCAGGCCTGAGGAACTGGCCTAGTGAGGACAATGAAGTAACTCAAAATGATGGGATCTGAAGGTATATGACAAGTATGCGCTTGATTCAGATTGGTGCTGATTTCCCCAGAGGCCTAGTTCTTAGGAGTCCCCTGGCATGCTGACATTGGTGGGTGGCACATTGCATTGTGGGTACGTTGTTCCCAGCTAAGGGTTGGGGTCAGGGCCCAGGGGCTGGCAGGGCTTTCAGAGGCCCAGCCAAGGAGACTATAGTTTTTAGTATGTTCTGGCTGTAGCAGCTAAGTGAAATACTGAACAAGATCTAGACATTATGATAGGGGCAGACAGAGGCTGGGTGGCCACAGGGATTTGTTAATCTCAGAATTCACTCCAGCTTCTCCATATTTGGCTGCAGGTGTGGGGCTTGTGTAGCCGGGGCTGAGTGGGGTGGAGCCAGGGATCAGGTGGGCTGGCTCAGGGTGCTCCATGAAAAAGGGACTCCTGGCATGAGGTGGGATAAGGCTGTGGCAAGGAGGAGCAGAGCAGAGGGAAGGCCTCCTTCTGTCCACCCTGTATGAGGAGCTTAGTCGCAAGGCAACTGCTCCTTGAACCTCTGAGAACTGCAGTGTGTCCACCAAGAGGATACAGGCCCCAGGACCAGCTCACTGTTCAGCCCTCCATCTGGCTGAGAGAGTCCCACCAATGAAGGAGGCATCCATTCTGACTGAAAGGGGTGGAGGCAGAGGGGCGACACAGCTGGGTCTGTGCCTCCTTCCCCACCTACCAGCTCTTTCCTAACTCCTTCCGTCCTTCCTTTTATGACGTCATCTCTCGCCACTGCCCTCACACCCCATCCCCTCCTGCTGTCTGCAGCTCCGCTTCCTGGCTGCAGGGCTGCTGCTGCAAGTGGTAGGTGCTGATTAAGATGGATGGATTTGTAAGAGACATTCAGTGTGACTAGAATAAAAAGCACCACAGCCTCGCCTGGACGCGGGCATGCGGCCAGAAAGCAGCATCACTCGGGAGATTACTTTACTACTGCAGCTTATCCTTAAAATAGCATGTGCCCCTCCATGTTCCATTTCGGTTGCTATTTATATAAATGTACATGCACACATATATACATTTTAAAGCAGAATCTTTCCCCTATTTCCCACCTACTTTATTCTCTTCCTCCTTGTTATTTGTTAGTGGAGATCAGGCACCAATTATTAAAAAAAAAAGTGTGAAAGATCCAAGGTCACTGAGAAAAGGTGACATTCTCCAACCTTCTGAGGGAGTTTGGTATTTCACTTCAGCTTGAGGGTTAGCACCATTCCGGAACCTAGTGGAGCTGGGCTTAAGATCACAGAGTTCCATTTGGTGGTGCCTTCCCAGGGACTGTGGGTGTGCACTAAGGACCACTCTCCCCTCCCATCTCCTGCTAAACAGTCACAGCATCATTTGTCCCCTTGGAGACTTTCTCTCCAGATGCAGAATTGACTTGCTTGATACACAGCTGCTGCTTTGTTAGCAGGATGGAGGAGGTCAGGGAATATGTTCAAGGTCATGTGGAAGTGGAGGCTCCACTCTCAGGTCCTTTCTCCTGATGTCCAGTCTGGGCCTCACTTTATGATAGGAACAAGAGAGATTCAAATTCCGTTCAATACATCAGACATGTTTTAAAGGTTCACAGGCTGCTGTTCATCTGAGGTTGATCTCTGAGTTTCTCTCTGTCCAAAAAAAATACAGACTTTGTTTATACACAGTTGCCAGTGAATTATTGAGAGAAGCACACTTGCCTCTCTAGTCATGGAGAAGGCATTAGGGATGAGACATTAGAAGGCATTAGACACAAGAACTCCAGCATAAAGTCATAAGGGTGGGCTTTTGAACAGATGAATTCTTCATTCTAATCAGTAGCTAATAAAATTTGTTAGTCTGTGATGTGTGTGTGTGCACACGCACGTTTATGGTTAAATGGTGCTGTAGAATTTACCACCATCTATTAATTTTTTTGTAAGCTCTTTAAAAAATAATTGACAGCTGAACAGCAACAGGCTGGAAAATGATGATGTCATCACTCTACTATTTATAGATCTCCATTCCCTGAAGAGTGCAGATCTTGATATTTAGATTGTGAAGGTCTATGGGTAGGACTCCTGCCCAGTTCTGTGCTTCCCGCTGTACCCATCACATGGTTGTCTCATGACATCCGTTGTTAACCACCTGTTTATAAACAGGAAGCTGAAATATGGAGCCAGGATCTAAGAGGAGAATGGAATTATCTAGTTCTGTTTTCCCATTTTTATTTTTTTCATTAGGCTTTACTCATTTAATATATTTGGAAGCAAAACCAGAGAACAGTGTCTGAACCAATTTCAGTTTAGATGTATGGACAGGAGTTAAAAAGGAAAATGTTATACAGGATGAGGAAAGAAAGTTAAGAGTGAATAGGAAATAGATTTTGAAGATAAGTTACTGAAAACAGTTATCCTACAACTTTGCCTTTAATGAAATTTAGAACTAGAAACCATGATTCTGGTCTGATCTGGGTCCAAATGTTAACTGACAGCTCACTCAAGTTTGTAGAGAACCTTGCCTGAACCTGGGTCCTTTGTGTGGAAAGTCCCATAGAATCTGCTTTTATACTGATCTGAGCTGTTGTTTTACTGCACGATCTGTGGCAATCCTGAGGACTCAGAAAAGATAAACACATCATGTTCAGATCTTAACATCCAAATTGATCTTGAAATAGAACCTGCTTCTTTGAATTTTCTGACTCATAATGATCCCGTCTAGTCAGTTAGCCAGAGGATCAAAGAAGAACAAACTAGAATTTAAAGGATAAGGGGAAGGCAATTTCAACTGAAGCAAAGCTTTGAACTCTGAGAACAAGTTTCCGGTGCCGTGAATTGTGACTATGGACAGCTACTGTTTGGACCAGAGAAGGCTTTTCAGAACCATGGTCAGCAGCCCCATGCTACTATTGGTGTAAGATTAACAAGACATTCTCTCAGCCACAGTGGCTTTTGACAATGGACAGCTACTGTTGGGGGCCAGAGCAGGCTTTTCTGAACCATGACCAGCTGCAGCCCCAGACCTTAACAGCCCCCAGAATAGACTGCTTTGTTCTGGACAGTTCTTTGCTAACAGTGCAGTAAAAATCACTATGCAAGTATAACCACTCCCCATCCAAACACCTAGCTGTTTTCGGAACTTTTGTTTTTAATGTAGTGGGTCTGCCACTTCTACAGTCTCTCATGTGAGGTGGGGAGTATCATAATCTCATTCAACATTTTACAAGGAGTGCCACTGCAAACTAGAAGAGAGTGATAACTTCCCGCGGATCACATGGTACAGCAGTGACCACACCCTGATTCCCAATTTGTAATCTGTTCTGCAGACCATCTTATCGCCTGAATACAGACAAGTCGAGATCAAATCATGACACTTCATCTGATTCTGTTACATGTAGTAAACAAAAGTCAGTCACAAGATCCTAGGACTGAGGGACTGGTTCAGTTAGATCATTTCTTACATAACTCCTGCCAGACAACTTCTCATTAATAAGGAAGCACTTTTTTCTAAAATATGTGACCCAGACAGGATATTTACATATATATTTTGCCTTCTGCATCACCACAATATTATTAATAACACTTTTTGAGCTCATACTGTGTGCTAGGCACTATGCTAAATGCCTTACATGCATTATCTTATTAATTTTTCATTTATCTTATCAATTTGTGAGGTTGATACCGATATTGGTCCAATTTTATGGATAAGACTGAAATTTAGAGAAGCTGAGGAACATACTAAATGTTACATATCCATTAGGTAGTGGAGCCAGGATTCGATCCTGTTTTTTTCCAGCCACCCTACTATAACAAGAGCTGTCATTTTAGCCTCCTCTCTCCTTCTCCATGACTTCTTTCAATTACTGGAATGGATTTGGCTTTTAGAATGATATCTAATGTAAATATTGGTGATCTTGTGTCTCATATGGTTTGTGATTTGAGTCTAGTCAAGTTTCAGCCAATTTTAAGTCATTGTGTAATGACTCCTCTGGCTATCTTGTTTTCTCACAGACAATTCAACCAAAAGAATTAAAAGGAAAGCATTAACCTATGTACAATTTTCATCAGTCTTGGTGATATCTCAACCTTTATTTCCCTTAATCCAAGCAAACGAATCTTTTATTCACTCCTTCTGCTCAACCACTGGGTTCTCTAGGTGAGTACACTCATATTGCCCATCGCAATCACTGCCCACCTCCCTGTATGATATAACCTCCACAGAGCTCATGCCCCTTACAAGGCTCTAGAGATCATCCCCTTGTCTGTTTCTTGGTACCTAACAGAGGTAGTGGTGGTAAATCCACAGAAGGACATAGCTTGTTCCCGGTAGTGTTCAATGAATGTCTAGATTGAATCTCATTGCTAATGTCCAGGAAGTCATTTGTGTTTAGGGTAGTGTCCTCTGTCTTTTCCTTTGAGTCACCCAGAATGTTGTGACTTTTAGTCATTAGGAAACAGTTCACAAGTCACTAAATGGAAGAGTAAACCTGCTCCTTCTGTCCACAGTAGGGCCCATGGCAGATTGCACACCTTGAATTCATGGAGTTGCGTTTTTCATTTGTTTGCTTAGTGGGTTTATTCTGTGAAGAAAAATTAAGACCATGATTCTCTTTGACCTCTTTTTTTCCTTTGGCATCCTAAGTTGGTGCCAATTTCTGTGACTGTGATCCA
>NW_011888828.1:9026602-9036784 GCF_000151845.1 Pteropus vampyrus | reverse complement strand
TCCCCTTGTCTGTTTCTTGGTACCTAACAGAGGTAGTGGTGGTAAATCCACAGAAGGACATAGCTTGTTCCCGGTAGTGTTCAATGAATGTCTAGTCATTTGTGTTTAGGGTAGTGTCCTCTGTCTTTTCCTTTGAGTCACCCAGAATGTTGTGACTTTTTGTCGTTAGGAAACAGTCCACAAGTCACTAAATGGAAGAGTAAACCTGCTCCTTCTGTCCACAGTAGGGCCTATGGCAGATTGCACACCTTGAATTCATGGAGTTGCGTTTTTCATTTGTTTGCTTAGTGGGTTTATTCTGTGAAGAAAAATTAGGACCAGTGATTCTCTTTGACCTCTTTTTTTCCTTTGGCATCCTAAGTTGGTGCCAATTTCTGTGACTGTGATCCATGTTATACCTCTTGGCCCTGAGCTGCTGACAGGCCTGAGAACGAGCCCGGGGTTATTCTCCTTTGTGTGTGACATATAACAGAATCTGTACAACTCTCATTTCTGTGTGCACCTTGCATGGAAAAGCAGAAAAGGCATGAGGGGAAATGGAATTGAGCTTAGAGTCTCCCCTCTTTCAGACCATGGGATACATTTGCATGACAATGGGAGTTCTCAACTCTCCTGGAAATGATGATGGTGTCTAAGGTCTGCTGGGGGGTTCCAAAGAAAAGAAAGAAGATTCTAAAGAAGACCAGGGTTCACCAAACAAAAACACTAAATGTCTCAGGAATAATGATTGAGTTCATTAATCCACTTGTTTATTCAACGAAATTTGCTAAGCACCTCTTTTGTGCCAGGAACTGTGCTAGGAGCCAGGGAGACGGTGGCAACCAAAATAGATTAAAAATGTATGCCCTTATGGAACTTACATTCTCGAGGGGAGTCAGGTATTAGGTAAAATAAATAAGGAAAATGTTAGACAGTGATAAGGAACAAAGAACAGAGCAGGGGATAGCGATATAAAATGATGGTGGAGTATTGAAATTTTAGATGGGATGGTCAGAGAAAACATCAAGAAATTGACTAATGTTTTTTTAATGGAAAAATTTAAACATATTCCAAAGTAGAGAGGACAGTACCATTAACCCTTGTGCATCCATGACCTAGAGAAGGTGGGTCTTGAGTAAAAGACCTGAGAGAAGTAAGGAGTAGGATTACTGAATCATATGGTAAGTCTATTTTTAATTTGTTAAGGAACTTCCATACTGATTTTCATAGTGGCTGCACCAATTTACATTCCTACCAAGAGTGGGAATGTGGTTCCTTTTTTTCCACATCTTCACCAACACTTGTTATCTCTTGTCTTTTTGATGAGAGCCATTCTAACAGGTGTGAGATGGTATCTCATTGTAGTTTTGATTTGCATTTCCATAATAATTAGTGTCGAGGATCTTTTCATGTACTTGCTGGCCTTTTGCATATCTTCTTTGTAAAAATGTCTATTTAGTTCCTCTGCCCATTTTTAAAATCAGGGGTGTTGTTTTGCTTTTGAATTTTATGAGTTCATTATATACCTTGGATATTAATTCCTTATCATATATATGATTTGTAAATATTTTCTCCCATTCCATAGGTTGCCGTTTCATTTTTTTTGACGGTTTCCTCTGCTGTGCAGAAGTAAAGACTTTGGATTTCGATTTGAGTGAAATGAGGTGTCATTGCAGGTTTTTGAGGAGAGAAGAGACAGGATGATTTACAGTTTAATAGGATCCCTCTGGCTGTGAATAGACTGTGGGAACAAGAGTAGGAGTTTTTTTTTTTTTTTTCCTGCAGAGAATATCCATGGCATGGCAATTATCCAGGTGAAATAGGAGGGGATTGGACCAAGGCCGCCATGTGAGGGCTGATGAGAGGTGGTTGCAATATGAACATGTTTGAAGTCTACAATATTTGTGACTAGATTGGATGTAGTGTGTGAGAAAAGTCAAGGCTGACTCTAAGATTTTAGGCCTGAATAGCTAATAGGATGGGTTTTCCAATTTTCTCAACTGTAAATTGATGATAATGATCCTGCTTATGTCAAATGGACTATTGAGAGACTTTGGGTGAATTGATTAACTAGCAATGCCATTTTAGATTCCTAGGACCGAAAGCACCTCTTCAGGACATAGTATTGCGGCACTTAATTTTTAAGCCTATACATAGACTCATTTCTATGTCATATTTTGGAGTTTCTTAAAGATTTGAAGCTGTTTAAACATTACTTTCTTAATACATAAGTAATATTTATAGATTACTATGTTATGCACTCAGCTAAGCCCAAAGTACATTTTATTTAGACCTTAAAACAAACCTATGAAAAAATTCTTACTATTCTTACTTTATAGCCTGAAGTTCAGTGTGAGTAAAAGGAACAACACCCATGATCGCTCAGCTGATAAATGGTAGAGCCACAATTTAAACTTAGGTGTATCTAATTCTAAAGGTTTTTCTCTTAACCATCGCACTCTACTGCCTCTGTCTTTTTTTTTCTTTTTTCTTTTTTTTTTTTGCTCAAAACCTCCAAGTGTCTCTCTTGCTGAGAGTTCCACCATCTTTTCATAGGAAAAATTTCTTTTAAAACTTCTCCATAGCACCCGGATCATGAAATATAGAGATAATGGTGGTCCTTTTATCTTTAATATGTGTTATGAAATTTTCCGAATTGGTTTTTAATTTTGATTTTATGGTACTTTTTTTCGTAGAAAAATTTATTTTTTAAAAATCACATTTATAGATCTTTTTTTCCTGTGCATAATGTCATATTTAGAAAGGTTGTCTGAATGATGAGATTATTAAAATATTCTATAGGTTTTCTAATTCTAATATGATTTCATTTTATGTTTAAATATTTGATCAATCTAAAAATTATTTGGTGTATGTTGTGATGTAGGCATTCGCTTTTTATTTTTTAAGAAGTCTAATGATCTGGGCCACCATCATTTATTGAATAATCCATTTCTCTTACCCACTGACTTGAAATGTCACCTTCATTATTTATTATATTCCAGTGTGCTTTTCATTTTTTTGTGGCCTTTCTAATCTATTCAGTAGATCTGTCTGCTTCCTATGTGTTGGGACTATACTGTTTTAGCTATTACGTAGCTTTGTAATAGTTTTAGCATCTGTCACTAGTCTCTTCTTATTTTCAAAAAATTTCAAAATATTTTTGTTTATTTTTCCATGTGAATTTGAGAGTTGGCTTACCTACTTAAATATCTGTTGCTATTTTTATTGGGATCACATTAAATTTACAGATTAACTTAGGGACAATTTAACATCTTTATGATATTGGAACTTCCTATTCAAGAACATAGAATGCCTTTCCATTTATTTAAGTCTTTTAATGTTTTCTTCATATACATTTTCTGATAAGTATATTCCTATGTATTTTACCTTTTCTGTTACTACTACATTAGTATTTTCTTTCATTTACTATATTGCTTTCATTTGGAAGACTGATTATTTCTACCTATTTTTTTCTGTATTCAATCCAGTTGGATTTCTTTACTTATCAGTTGACTCTCTGGAGTTTTCACCTAAAAATAATGATAATTTTACCCTCTTTTCCAATTTTTATACTTCTTTCCTTCTGTTTCTCATTAAGTTGGCTAGTATCTTCAGACCAATGCTAAAAATTTTTGTTGCTAATAGACATCCTTGGAATACTTCTAGTGTTTCCCAAATAAACATAATACAGCCTTTTGAGTTGAGGGGTGTGTGTGTGTGTGTGTGTGTGTGTGTGTGTGTGTGTGTGTGTGTTTGTGTGTGCGTGTGCGCAAGGATTTTATTATATTTTAAGATAAAAATAAGAGTTTTGTTTTGATTGAAATGGATGTTGAATTTTGTAAAATGCCTTTTCAGTATCTATGGAGATGATCAATGATGATATGATTTTTCTCTTTTTATCCATTAATATGGAAAGTTATGCTAATAGATTTCTTGATACATTCCCGTATTTGTGGAATACATGACTCATTTGTCTAAGATGTGTCATTCTTCTACTGTGCTGCTCGATTCTGTTTGCTAATATTTTATTTAAGAATTTTCAATAATATTTCTGAGTACAATTGGTCTCTAGTTTTATTTATGTTTTATCTTTCTGGGTTTTGATGTCAGTATTCTGCTAGTTTTAAAAGATGTTTGTAAGCTTTCCTTTTCTTCTGTGCTCTACAACAGTTTAAATAGCATCGTGGTTGTCTGTTTCTTAAGGATTAGATAGAATTTTTCTATTAAACCAAGTGGGCCAAGCTCTTTTTATTCGGTTCCACTCTGTGACAACTTTTGTTCTATGATAATTGTTCTATTTGCCTTTTTTATCTTTCCAGAAGTTGATTTTTGGTCACTTGTACTTTTCTGTAATATAATTCATTTTGTTCAGGTTCTCAGATTTAGCTGTATAGAACAGAGCAAATAAGTCTTGAATGATTCCTTCAATATTCTATATATGTGATTATTTCACCATTATCATTTCTTATTTTGTGCATTTGTGCTTTTTTCCCTTCTTTCCTTGATTATGATAACTAAGAATTTATTTTATTTCCCCTCAAAGAAGCAGCTCTTAAATATATATATATCAATTCTACATTTTTACATTTTTGATTTATTAATTTTTATTAATATTAATTCTGTCCTTTAACTTTCCTTAAGTTTATTTTATTACATTATTTTTTCTCTAGACTCACTTAAGAGCTTACATTTATACATTGTTTACAAATTACAAGACATATTCATATATATTTTTTCATTTGATATTTACAAACCTATAAGATAATTGGTATGTACCCCAATTTTCCAGGTAAGAAAACAGGCTCAGAGAAGTTAAATGGCTTGCCCAATCCATATAGCCAGAAAAGAGCAGAAATGGTCCCATTGGGGCCAATCTACCCAGGTGCTCTTTTCTCAGCCTGTCTTTGGAGCTGCCACAGGCCTGCTCCCTCTGAATACCTTCCAGTTATTCTGCCTCACCCCATCTTCCTCTAGCTACTCATTATTTATAGCTGCAGCAGGCAAAGATCACAGCATGTGGAAGCTTTGACAAATGCCAGGGACTCTGATTCCAGCCACAAATCAGTTTCTGATTTTTTTCCTAAACTTGCAACCAAGTCACTTCCTGCGAGCTCATAAAACTGACTCCAGAAAGCTCTTTCCTGGACTGTGGCCTTTTCACCAACACTAACTTGACAGTGAACAGAACATTTTTTGTATTTTTCTCTTCATCACAATAGAGCCACCAGAATTCTTTCTGAGCCTCGAGATGGATTAAACTAAGTGTAGGGCCCATATATGGAGTCATGGAGAGGCACAGATGTAGGAGAGAGGGTTGCTGGCAAAGAGACTTATATGTTTCTGTTTTACAGAGGTGGGACCTAAGCCCAGAGAGTTAATGTGCCTGTCACTTTTGAATGCATCATACTATGGTATCTTAGACTGGGAAGCCAGGACACATAGGAAATCTCCCCAGACTTCCTTCTTCTTCTTTTTTTTTTGTGTGTGAAAGTAAACATTTCATTTGCTTTCTTGGATATGGCTTTCGACAAGGAGAAATCAAAGGGGATGCAGTTCTCACTGTATCTTTTATTCATCTTTACTTTGCTGCCATATATTAATTTTGCCACCTACCGTTTGCCTTTGAAACAGAGCTGATTGGAAAGATGTCATAGAGTTGTGTTGATTTGTGCAGACTTTACCAGGATGGACTGATTGCATTTCTGCCTTTAAAGCCCTTCCCCTCATTGCAACCTTAAAATAGGGCAGTAAACCAAAGCTTCTGTGCCAACCGCAGCCTTTAGTGCATGAAAATTTGTTTGGATGACATGAGCCTTACTTTATACAGTCTTAGAAATGAGCCTTTTGAATTCCGAATAGCCTTAATCTAAGCCATGAGCTTTTCGTAAACACTCAGCCTTTAGAATAAATGTACAATTCATGGATTTGCCCATTTTCCCATCAGCCATCATTTGGAGTTGAGATGCGACATCTGAACATAATAATAGATCCTATTATAACCATAAAATGGTGGCACTTCCA
Source organism: Pteropus vampyrus (assembly GCF_000151845.1). NCBI lineage: Eukaryota > Metazoa > Chordata > Mammalia > Chiroptera > Pteropodidae > Pteropus > Pteropus vampyrus. The sequence continues at coordinate 9,030,784 of NW_011888828.1, read as the reverse complement.
CTGGAGAAAGAAGGAATAATCAAAGAAAGACTTAAGCTCGAGTATGAAGGATTAAACTTAGTTATAGGGAAGAAATTGACGGACACAGGAGTAGACAGCCACTAGAACAAGTTATAGAAGGAAACTGAGCAATGTCACTGTCCAGACACCTTTAAAAGAATTTTGGTGTATTTTGTTACTTGGAAAGTATGGTCAATACTAACTTTGGAGATTTATTCTAGATCCCTGGGCCTATAATTCTATTAATTTTTAGATTCAGGTTTTGAAATTCTAGAATATCTTTTGCTCTTAAACTATTTCTATCCACTGCCTCTGCCAACAGAGTTCGGCTAGGTCTGGCCACTGCCTAAAAACTGTTCATCATCTCTTTCCAAAGCCTTGTCCTTCTCACACTCATATCTGATCTATTCAGAAGTCTTGCTGGCTCTGTCTTGAAAAATGTCTCCTTTACTTGGCCTTTGTTGTGCCTTGACTCGGGTCACCACTGGACTCACATGGATCCCACACTGCATGGATGATTGATAGAATTAATCCTGTTATAGGCTGATTTCTTAGACAGAATTTCCTAAACGAAAGAGTGACAGGGCAAGACGGTACGTCAGCCTCAGATGAGAGTTGTTCAGCTGCCTCTGAGGCCTGGGAGGGTGGGCGTTGGGTCCACAGCAGCACCAGGGTGCTGAGCTTGAGGCACAGATTCTGGTGGAGAAGGCCCCGCAGTCCAAGGTCGTGCCTAGAGATGTGGGTGTATCAGTGTGGAAACCGTGGCTGAGGCTGAGGGTGAGCACCTCAGTCAAAGCAAAGAACCGATGCAGAGAAAAAAGAGGGCCAAGGACAGGGCTGGGGCAGGAAGGGAGAGAGGAGCCACATTTCCTTCTGTGTTAAGGTCAGAGGCTAACACTGCATCCATCTAGCATAGCCACTGTGAGCAGGGTGTCTGGACTGCCTGTCTTTTTTTTTTGGAACAGAATGCATAAGGGTTCTTAATAAAAAGCTCAAGTGATAAAATATACCTATTTCCTATTAAATTAGTCTTTTATAAATTGTTCACACACACACACACACACACACACACCCCACACACACTGTATCACATGCATTATTTAATTTGTTTGAGATGGAGTGCATTTAGCAGGATGTATAAATCCATGGAAATTTATTAAGTCTTGACAAGAGTTATTGAATGTTATATTAAGTTTTTCAAATTGGCAAATGTTGGATGGCTTAAAAATTATTAATTAATGCATAACATTAAATACCAATAAATTGCATGGTATATTTATGAACTATCTTTCAAGGTCATTAAATATGCATATCATGCAATAAATCTGTTCTTTCCAACAAATCTGTTTTGAGTGAAGGTTTCGATGACAGTGCGGGGAAGGCTACACCGTCGTGGGACGTCATGGGGACGCCCGGTGGTAGACAGGAGCTAGGGGCCAGTCTCCTTCCGCTTCCATCATTCCCTCTAATGAATAGAAAGGAGACTCAAGAAAGTGGACCTTTTAGATTTCAGATGTGGAGTTACAAGAGCAAAAAGCCAGAGGTCGGAGTGATGTGGATGACAGTTTCTGCTCCCAAAAGCCATGTTGTGAAGTCATCACCAGCATCACCATCAGCTGCCAAAATAACAGCTGCCATTCATTGAGGACCTACTGTGCACTCTAATAACAGTTTAAAAAATTAGCCCATCTGATCCTTACCTAACTTCAGGAGATCGGTGTTATCCCCAGTCACTGAGGTTAAGTACCTTTCCTCACTTACGTACGCATTTCAAAACCCCACCTCTTTCCATGACCCTACACTATAGAATCAGCCTCAATTATAGACCCTTAGAGATAGAGGGACATTAACATTCATATCCTATCTGAGAGTGATGACAAAAGCGATAATTAATTAGGGTACACAGACTCAGCTGTCCTGGCTGTTGAAGGCTATTGGTGCTGATTGGTTGATGTTTGTACAGTATCAAATGTTATATATTTTAAGTCACATCCAGGGTTGTTACTTAGGTTCATCCCAAATTCCTCCAGTGATGGGGAACTCACAACCTCCTAAGGCCCACTGAAAGACTGCTTGGATTATTAAAAATTCTTGTTTTCCCACCTGAACAGTGGATTGGATCATTTCTGGTCATTCTCCATATATATTCTCTAGACGGCCACCACCTGCCCTTGGGGGAGACTAACGGGACCCAGAGGCATGATTTTCAGGTTTTGCTCCACCACTGAACACCTACCAGGTCTCAGGCAGACCACTCTCTCTGGGTTCCCCCTTAGTAAAACAAGGTTGCTAGCCTGGACAACCTCTGTGGCAACAGCCATCCTTGGGAGGCCGCAAGACTGCTCCTAATGGGAGCTTCAGTGAGATGAGGTCTCAAGGGGAAACTAAGAGTTGAGATATGAACTCAGAAAACCTAATTAACTTTATGAGTTTGGGCATGTCACTTGATCCATTTGAAGTCTGTTTCCTTTTGGGGTCATCCTTAGACCTCGGAAGTCATTCAGCATTTTGTGGCCCATGTCTTAGTAAGGCTGTAGAGTGAATGAGACAAGCAATAGAGGAATGACCTGCCTTGGGGTAGCCAAGCTTAGGTGCTGATGGCGTGCATGCTCTGTAGTGACCATTTCCTGTGTCCGCACATCCATTTCTGGTTCATTTGAGCCCCCAAATAAACAGGCTTTCACACAGCCAGATGTATTCTGCCTTCAGAGAGGCTACATCAGGTTTAGAAGAATTAATTGCCAAATTAATTAATTGTAAAATCGTCCTAGGGAGCCTGATGAAAGAAAGAGAGAGACAGTGAGACAGAGACAGAGAGTAAGAAAAGTCAGTGAGTAAGCTGGCTTAGGAATAACGAAGCCACTAAGTTACGTCAATGACTTTGTAATATTCGTTCATTCAATAAACATTTATTGGGCCCTCTTCTGTGCCAGACATTAGAATAAAGAAAGCAATGAGACATAGTCTGTGCTGTTGCTCTTCTTAGCCTGTGGAGTTGGAACACCTGAAGGCAAGGTGTCTCTTTCCCATCCTCATGCACCCACTGCTTAGCACCTAGCAGACTTCCCATAACCATTTATTGGATGAATGAATACGGGAGCACTGCCCTAAAATTGCTGGCAGTCCAACAGAGATGGCATTGCCACAGATGGCTTTTACAAGACCAGGTGAGATGCAGAGCTTATCCTGTCCTTGCTCCTCTGACTTATGGGTTCCTAACCTGAAAATGAGGACTGGACCAGCTGCTGTTCGAGGTCCCCTAGGTGTCTGGGTCTCGTGTCTTCCCTGTGGCAGCTTTCGTGGACCTCTGTCATTACACGAGATGGGTGGTAGGAGAGAGGAGGGGGACCATGCTGGGCCCTTTGCTGGGCCCACTTACTTCTATTTACTCATTTGACAAATATACTTTTCCGTTATGACCTCGTAAGTCCTCCCACAGGCCTGGGGGCAAGTGTGGACACTTCCAGTTTCCAAGGAGGGGGACTCAGAGATTGAGTGATGGGCCGTGTGGCAGAGCAGGGATTTGAACCCAAGTCTCCCAGCAGAGCATGGTAGAGACAACCAAGCCTGAACAGAGACCATCTGACTTGCCATCAGATGCTAGTCAACCTTCTGCAGGGCTAGGATTTGAGTTCCAGTCTTCTGACTCCCCAGCTGGCATTCCTGCAGGGGCCTGAGCTTTTCCTTTCATTAAAAAACTCGCTGGAACTGAGTCTTCCCCTTTCCTCCAGCCCACAGAGGATCCTGCAGATCAGCCAGGGCACACGCGCTGTGCTGCCGGCGTGGGCCTGAGCAGAGAGGTAATTTCCTCCTTTCAACTGCGTGTCCCAAGCAGGCTGGTGGGTGCAAGTGTGGGAACACTCCCGCAGAGGGAAAGGGCCATGATTCTGGCTCACTCAGAGACAAAGGTTGGGAACACGTTGCTTAGCTGTTGTTTGCTTTTCATTGCAACTTTGTTTGAACCTGACTTTGCTGAGAGCCAGGGGATAATGCCAGAGTGGCTTTTCTTTTAGTCTGCCTGATGCTGCTGTGGGTTACTTGCCGAGAGAAGTGGTTCTCTTGCCTCCTCAATAGTGAGAGATGGGGGAGCAGCCATCACACTGCCTCCCCCAGCACTTTCCACCCCAGGCAAGGCAGCCGAGGGAACTTTTGACGTGCATGTGGCTATGATGGCTGGGCCCT
>NW_011888828.1:9025183-9026552 GCF_000151845.1 Pteropus vampyrus | reverse complement strand
GTGCAGTCATAGGACCACATTATAGAAAGAGAAACTGGGGCTCAGAGAGGCTAAGCTGCTCCCCTAGGTCACATGCCAGCAAGTGGCATGGCTGGGATTTGAACCCAGGCATTCTTTTATTTTTTTAATTTAAAAATGTTTAATTGTGGTAAAATATGCATCACATAAAATATGCCATTTTGACCACACGTGAATGTGAAGTTCTGTAGCATTTTCACACTGTTGTGCAACCGTCCCCACCATCCATCTCAGGACCCTGCATGCTCCTCGGCTGAAACTGTACGTATTGAACACCGACCCCCGCTACGGTCTTAGTCAGCTCAAGCTGCTGTAACGAAATGCCACAGACTGGGTGGCTTAAACAGCAGGCATGTATTTCTCACAGTTCTGGAGGCTGGAAGTCAAGATCAAGGTGAGGGCCATCGTCCTGACTGGTAGACGACCACCTTCTCACTGTGTCCTCACTTTCCTTGGTGTGTGTAGATGGAGAGAGATTGAGCTCTCTCTCTTCTTGTAAGGACACTAATCTCATTATGGGGTCCCCACTCTTATGACCTTATCTCAACTTAATCACCTCCCAAAGGTTCTACCTCCTAATACCATCATCGTGGGAGTTTGGGCCATGATTCTGGCTCACTCAGAGACAAAGGTTGGGAACATGAATTTGGGGGCACACAGACATTCAGCCCATAACACTATCCCACTTTTCTCCTTGAAATCCAGTGTGCTGACATCAAGTTCTATATACTTTCCTCTGCCACTTGTCACACATGGAGCTTTTTTTTTTTTTTTTAATGAAAGCATCTCCTGAAGAAGAAATCGAATCTCACTTGGGTAACATTTCTTGGCAAGAGGGACAGAGGGAGAATGAAGATAAAAGTGAGATCGTTTTCTAGGCATCCTAGATGATAATCTAGCTAGTCACCAGTCACCCTCTCCCCCACCAAAACTGGGGGTAGGGATAAAATAAAAAATATTTTTTTCCTGTAAAAGGAGACAGCCCAGGATGTGGCTGAGCTGCCCAGTGGCCGGGATCTGGCAGGTCTGCAGCCCAGGAACAGGACTAGGAAGGAAGACCCTCGCCTCCCCTGGGAGCATCTGCCAGTGGCCCTGAGCTTGCGGCCCTATCCTATCTCTCTGCCGCATGGGCTCTGCTTTGGAATGAAGCTCAGGAGAGGATCTGGGAGCATGTGACTGTGGGCATGGCACTCTCCTCTCTGTCCACCCGTCTTCCAGTCAGTGAGGGGTCCTCCAGTCAGGCCTTGCTCATCTCACATCCTTAAGGAGAGGGGTTTCTCTCTAATTCCGGGGTTATTTAATAAAGCTAGAACTGCATAGCACAGAGTTCTCTTGACGCTAACATATCAGA
>NW_011888828.1:9021624-9024708 GCF_000151845.1 Pteropus vampyrus | reverse complement strand
ACGTACAGTAATACCCTACTTAAGCCTCATCTCTCAGGCACATTTTCAAGAAATGAGAAAAAGCAAAACTACTAGTGAATAGCCAGGTTAAATGCTACAAGCTCTATGCATGAAAACTTATGAATGTTCCTCCCAGAGGTATGCCAGTTTCTCCCTTGGGACCTGTGGAGTGTGACTCTTGATATAGTTTTTTGTTTTGTTTTTTTTTAATTGTGATAAAATACACATAATGTAAAATTTACCATTTTAACCATTTTTAAGCGGCATGAAGTACATTCACATCATTGTGCAACTATCACCGTTATCCATCTCCTGAACTCTTTTCATCTTCCCAAACTGAAACTCTGTACCTAACGCCCTACTTCCCTGCCTCCCGCTAGTCCCTGGCAACCACCATTCTGCAATCTGTTCTATGAAACTGCCGACTCTAAGTGCCTCATATAAGTGGACTCATACAGTATTGGTCCTTTTGCTATTGGCTCATATCACGTAGCATAATGTCAAGGCTCATCCGTGTAGCATGTATCAGAGTTCCCTTCCTTCGTAAGGCTGAATGATACCCCGTTGTGTGCATGGACCACATTTAGTTTATCCCTCTGCTCTCACTTGCCCATTCCCACGATGCTGACTCCTCTCGCAACCGTATGACCTGACGAAAACCAGCAGCCCTTTTAAGGTTTACAAAGCACTTTTTATGCATTTGTTTTGTCCATCTATCAACTCTATACAGCAAATGTTTTCTTGAGAGAAGTCCAATAACCTTCCCAAAATCCTGTAATAGTAATTAACAAAACACACTCAAACTCTGGTCTAATGTCAAACTCCAAACTCCATGTTAGTTCTCCTCAAAAGCTCTGTTCTGTTGAGGTTGGACTGATATTCAAAATATTGAACAAACCGTAAGACACACGCACCAACCAACGTCCTCAAGAATTTGGTCACCCTGAGCCCTGCTGGGCCAAGACGAACCCCAGCTCATTGTGGTGGAGGCACTTGGGGTGTTCCGATCAGCGGCTAGTCAGTTCTCAGCACAGAAATATTTTAGCACATATTAATAACCAATCTGCGGTACTAATGCCCATCACTGAATGCCACTTCTGGGATTAGGTTCTAATGGGACTTACTAGAGGTGGAGAGAGTGTTGTAAGGAGAAGAGACTAACAAATCCATTTTTGGAAATCAAGAAAAAAAAAATTGGCACCAGGAAATACTTCCTTTATCAAATCTGTCACCTACTGCAAGAAGTGATGAAAATATGCCTGATTGGCACATTCTCACAGTTGGTTTCATGCTGGCCCAGGGTCTGAGGATGAGGATACAAGATGGCAGGAGGTGGGGGCAGCCAGCATCCCCCTCAATACTAGTGTGCACAGCACACATCCCTCCTCTGTTTGGGACCTCAGCCTCCCTATGGCAAGAGGAGATATTGCTGCAGTCCCCAGAGAACAAAGCAAAAGGTAAATGTAGCTGGGAACACTGGGTGGGGTGAGGGGGACTGGGCCTTGACTTGAATCCCTTTCTGGTCATGAACTAGCCATAGATAAATTGTTTACCTTCTCTTGGCCCAATAGAAGCTCTCTTTTAGTTTTCACATTCTATGACTCCCTGGAATATTTCTTTCTACTCAGTTCCCAAGTGTAGTAAGCCTGAGCACACATGAACAGGAAAAAAAAAATACAGAATAAAAACCCAGTTATAAGAGGCCAAATAACAGATGTGCCAGGTCCCCGCCTTGAATGTGACTACACTTGAACAGTCAATTTATCACTGAGCTTCCCAACAGCTGAGGCAAAAAGGAAAACATGTCACATTCTCTAATCAAAGCGTACTTCAGATCTTCCTTAAGAGTGATATCTTTGTGGCATTGAAAGAATTTATTGCCTGAGTCCTCATATCAAAGGCAGAAATAACAATGTCTAGCTGAAATTTTGTTATAGAACCCTTTGTCAAATGGGCATCTGTCGATTTGTTCCCTCATAAAATCTGAGGACACATTAAATTTTAGCCCAGGGAAGGCATTTCTGTAGTTAGAATAATATACTCTATGTGTGTTACTTGACTTAAAACTGAGATCCAACAAATGAGTTAATAACCCACCTCGATAAGGTACAATGTTGAGAATGTCCAGGAACAATCAGTTAACGTGCTCTACGTTGTGACATCAGATGTCCCAGTGAGAGTTTGGGGCATTTCTGGGTTCTGATCATTTTATGTTTAAATTTTCTGGGGAGGGCCTGTTGTGTTGTTAATTTGAGACTTTGTGCCTTGCCACCTAGGACAGCACAGGCAAGTAGTGGACACTCGATAAATATTTGTAGAATCATATGTTAGGTTCCAGATACAGACAATTCAGGCCACAAAGGACCTGAGAAAATGTTCGATCCAATGCTCTTATTTTACAGACAGGAGTCTAAGGGGTAGAGGGCTGTCATGACCTGCCTGTGATCACATGGTGGGTAGTGGCAGACTTGGGTCTAGTACTCAGGCTCTGTGTCCCAGGCCACCACTCAGTACTGTGTTGCTGCCAAGGCCTGGTCCCCTGCCTTTGCAGAATGGCAGATGCATTTGTATAGTCCCGGAACGCGTCTGTCATTCCTCTGCCCTCAGAGAACCATATGGAAAGGTGGTGGTGTTGCAGTTGGTTATGGAGGCACAGCACAGGGTGGACAGCCCAAGGTGTCAGACTGGAGCCCAACAGCACGCTCCCACTGCCTGGAATTGATGATCGGCCTCATGAAGTTTTCTGTCAGCCAGCCCCTCTACTGTGAGCATTTAGGGCTCTGATGTGCATTGTTACCTAAGCGGGGCAGCCTCAGCAGGTTCTGTGGGCATCCAGGGACAGCATGGCATTTTTGTAAGAACCTACTTGGGAACTGAGGGAAACCTTTTGCGTTATTCCCTCACAGAGGTGAAAGGCTGAAGCATGGTCCTGGATAAGGCCACCTGGCACAGCCCACTTTGCTGAGCTGCAGATAAATCGTCCCAGTTGGATTAGAGTCAGACTCGGTATCAAGGCCTTAGGGGAAGAACACTCCGGGCATCATCAGTGTCTAGTGGCCCCTGGGCTGGGGTCTAAGATGTATC
>NW_011888828.1:9015222-9021574 GCF_000151845.1 Pteropus vampyrus | reverse complement strand
AGCACGCTCCCACTGCCTGGAATTGATGATCGGCCTCATGAAGTTTTCTGTCAGCCAGCCCCTCTACTGTGAGCATTTAGGGCTCTGATGTGCATTGTTACCTAAGCGGGGCAGCCTCAGCAGGTTCTGTGGGCATCCAGGGACAGCATGGCATTTTCGTAAGAACCTACTTGGGAACTGAGGGAAACCTTTTGCGTTATTCCCTCACAGAGGTGAAAGGCTGAAGCATGGTCCTGGATAAGGCCACCTGGCACAGCCCACTTTGCTGAGCTGCAGATAAATCGTCCCAGTTGGATTAGAGTCAGACTCGGTATCAAGGCCTTAGGGGAAGAACACTCCGGGCATCATCAGTGTCTAGTGGCCCCTGGGCTGGGGTCTAAGATGTATCTTTGACCTCACGTGAGCTCAGCCCTCAGTGAAAGGGACAGGTGGCACTTCCATTTTCTCCTCAATGGCTTTGTATGTTTAAAGAGTATTGTTAAGTTCTTATCTCTAGGCTAAATTCCCAGGGTTCCTTTGGCCTTTCACGGTGACCCCTGTCTAACCCTTATTTCTGTTTTATGACTTTTCCTTTGGGCTTCTCCACATTTTCTGCTTCCTGTAAAACTGTACCCTCCAGCTGGGGATGCCTACATGGGGTTAGGAATCTGTATTTTTCTTGTCCTGCTTGATTCACAGGGAGAAATTTCATCTGCTAAGGTATATAATCCAATCCTTCAACTTTAATTAACTCTATCCCTGAACAGACCTTTTCACTGAAGTGATTTGGATTCCACTAGGTAATATCTCCAACCAGGTTCAGCTTGGTTTGTGAAATTTAGAATGTGATTTCTGAGAGTCCGGGCGACCTCCAAGAGCAAGGAGGCTGCAAACCAGCAGTTCGCAAGTGTCCCCACGCCATCGGGATGTCTGTGTCTAGGCTGGAACTTCTCAAAGTGGCAAATGGGAACCCCTGCTTCAGGAGCCCTAGGTGCTTGCGAAAATCTCGATTTCCAGGCCCAACCCTGACCTAGGACCTAAGAACATCTAGAGGTAGTTTCTGCGTGTCAGGACTTTGGTCGAGGTTCACAAGTGTGTGATCCTGGTACACTCTGGTTTGGGGCCTGATGCTCTAAATGCCTTAGGGTTATTTCTAAAAACTTCAGCCTTATTTTTGCCCATTTGCACCTTCAAGTTCAACTTCTGGGTGGAAAATAGGTCTTCATATAACATTAAATTTGAAGTTAAAAATAAAAGATAGCAATTTCTATTGTAGAGAGGAGGACCTGCTGGAGGGCAAGTCAGCAGTTCAGAGGGCTGGGCGGGTGGTGTCCCCCAGTCCCAGAGCCCTCACCGCCAGCCCCGTGTCGCCCGGACCCCAAGCCTGGGGGCCTTTCTTTCTCACTCTTTCTTCTCCATACCAATCTTCTTGTTTTCTGCTTCACCATCCCCTCATTTTCTTTTCCTCATACTCCTCCGTCTTTCTCATCCCTGCTTGATGTGTCAGATCTGTGTGTCAGGCAAGGAAACAATAAGTACTCTTGAGCCTTTAATTGGGGAGAATTGAATAAAGATGTGGGCAGAGTTTAGGCAGAACACCAAGACATAGTGCAGCGTCTGGAGCTAGGAAGGGTGGGGGCTGTGACCGCCCCAGCTCTGAATGAGCAGGGGAGACGGCACCGCGGGCTCTGCAGAGGGGGCCACTGACAGAGCTGAGTCACACAGCCCGCGTCCCCCTCCTCCTTCTCTCTGACTTCCTGTTCCCCACTGATTAGACCCCCCCCAGAAGAGGACAAGGGAGCCCCAGACAGAGTGGTCCACACAGGTCAGCCCCCTGGGGCACAGAGCAGAGAGAGGTCTGGAGGGCAGATGGAAGGTTCAAGCATTTTAAGAAACTGAAAGAGATCTGTAAATTTTATTATTATTTTTTAGTTATTGATTAAAATGATAAGCTCTCTGTTCTTAATTGTAAGTGGGTGAGTCGTGTCTACTCTGTGAACGCACTTTCCCTGTTAACAGATGGAGGAAGGAGGAGAACCGGGGTGCCTAGAAGGAGCAAATGTGAGCATAAACCAGGCTGCCAGGCTGGGCAGGAGAACTACTCTCACCCTCTTGGGTACTAGGATCCCAGGGAGACAGACCCTAGACACGAGGAGCAACAGAAGGACCCTCCCTAGTGGCAGACGCAGGCCTCTGAGAAGCAGCAGGAAGCTGTAGGGGCCTCAGCCCTGACTGTTCCTAGGACACCTGCCGGGGCAGCTCAGGGAGGTGGTCCGCGTGGGTGTTCTCCCTCTCGGCTCCCCTTGGCCCTTGGGGCTGTGCTCTCAGAGGAGAACCTCCAGCCCTTAGAGTGCCCTCAGTGCCAAGCCTCTGACCTCCAGTGCACTTGTCCAGCCAGAGCATCAGCCTCACCCCAACCCAGCAGGAGCACAGAAGGCTCCAGGAAAAGGAATGAGGGCTGATATCCCACATTTGCATGTTTGCGCCAAACCGGTGGTCTCCTTCCTTCTTACTGCTCCCAGCCGACCACCTCTCCTACCTCTTCTCAACCTTCCTACTTCCTGTGGTTGCAGCCTTGTCTCCAACTTCAGGGTCTGGCGGCCTGGTCTTGGCACCTCTGATTTTTCCTTGGGAGCCCCTTCCTGCAAGGCCCCCATGGGCAGCCCGAGCCTTTCCAGGTCCAGCCTCCTGGCTGAACCGCAAGGAACAGCAGCCTTAGACCAAAGGGGAGCCAGGCATTGTGGAAGGGCTTAAGGGGCGGCTCTCGGGGTCCTCTGGGAGCCTGGAAGTTTTCTCACCGCAACTTATCAAGCCTCTGCAATGAGGCACCTCGAGTATGAGCTCATGGACCTCACAGCAATCATGCGAGGGATGCACAGTTACCTGGTTTATGTAATAAACCTATTTTACAGATGAGTAAATTGAGGCTCAGAGAAGATGAACGCTTTGTTCTAAGTACACTCCGGGCATCATCAGTGTCTAGTGGCCCCTGGGCTGGGGTCTAAGATGTATCCTTGACCTCACGTGAGCTCAGCCCTCAGTGAAAGGGACAGGTGGCACTTCCGTTTTCTCCTCAATGGCTTTGTATGTTTAAAGAGTATTGTTAAGTTCTTATCTCTAGGCTAAATTCCCAGGGTTCCTTTGGCCTTTCACGGTGACCCCTGTCTAACCCTTATTTCTGTTTTATGACTTTTCCTTTGGGCTTCTCCACATTTTCTGCTTCCTGTAAAACTGTACCCTCCAGCTGGGGATGCCTACATGGGGTTAGGAACCCGTATTTGTCTTGTCCTGCTTGATTCACAGGGAGAAATTTCATCTGCTAAGGTATATAATCCAATCCTTCAACTTTAATTAACTCTATCCCTGAACAGTCCTTTTCACTGAAGTGATTTGGATTCCACTAGGTAATATCTCCAACCAGGTTCAGCTTGATTTGTGAAATTTAGAATGTGATTTCTGAGAGTCCGGGCGACCTCCAAGAGCAAGGAGGCTGCAAACCAGCAGTTCGCAAGTGTCCCCACGCCATCGGGATGTCTGTGTCTAGGCTGGAACTTCTCAAAGTGGCAAATGGGAACCCCTGCTTCAGGAGCCCTAGGTGCTTGCGAAAATCTCGATTTCCAGGCCCAACCCTGACCTAGGACCTAAGAACATCTAGAGGTAGTTTCTGCGTGTCAGGACTTTGGTCGAGGTTCACAAGTGTGTGATCCTGGTACACTCTGGTTTGGGGCCTGATGCTCTAAATGCCTTAGGGTTATTTCTAAAAACTTCAGCCTTATTTTTGCCCATTTGCACCTTCAAGTTCAACTTCTGGGTGGAAAATAGGTCTTCATATAACATTAAATTTGAAGTTAAAAATAAAAGATAGCAATTTCTATTGTAGAGAGGAGGACCTGCTGGAGGGCAAGTCAGCAGTTCAGAGGGCTGGGCGGGTGGTGTCCCCCAGTCCCAGAGCCCTCACCGCCAGCCCCGTGTCGCCCGGACCCCAAGCCTGGGGGCCTTTCTTTCTCACTCTTTCTTCTCCATACCAATCTTCTTGTTTTCTGCTTCACCATCCCCTCATTTTCTTTTCCTCATACTCCTCCGTCTTTCTCATCCCTGCTTGATGTGTCAGATCTGTGTGTCAGGCAAGGAAACAATAAGTACTCTTGAGCCTTTAATTGGGGAGAATTGAATAAAGATGTGGGCAGAGTTTAGGCAGAACACCAAGACATAGTGCAGCGTCTGGAGCTAGGAAGGGTGGGGGCTGTGACCGCCCCAGCTCTGAATGAGCAGGGGAGACGGCACCGCGGGCTCTGCAGAGGGGGCCACTGACAGAGCTGAGTCACACAGCCCGCGTCCCCCTCCTCCTTCTCTCTGACTTCCTGTTCCCCACTGATTAGACCCCCCCAGAAGAGGACAAGGGAGCCCCAGACAGAGTGGTCCACACAGGTCAGCCCCCTGGGGCACAGAGCAGAGAGAGGTCTGGAGGGCAGATGGAAGGTTCAAGCATTTTAAGAAACTGAAAGAGATCTGTAAATTTTATTATTATTTTTTAGTTATTGATTAAAATGATAAGCTCTCTGTTCTTAATTGTAAGTGGGTGAGTCGTGTCTACTCTGTGAACGCACTTTCCCTGTTAACAGATGGAGGAAGGAGGAGAACCGGGGTGCCTAGAAGGAGCAAATGTGAGCATAAACCAGGCTGCCAGGCTGGGCAGGAGAACTACTCTCACCCTCTTGGGTACTAGGATCCCAGGGAGACAGACCCTAGACACCAGGAGCGACAGAAGGACCCTCCCTAGTGGCAGACGCAGGCCTCTGAGAAGCAGCAGGAAGCTGTAGGGGCCTCAGCCCTGACTGTTCCTAGGACACCTGCCGGGGCAGCTCAGGGAGGTGGTCCGTGTGGGTGTTCTCCCTCTCGGCTACCCTTGGCCCTTGGGGCTGTGCTCTCAGAGGAGAACCTCCAGCCCTTAGAGTGCCCTCAGTGCCAAGCCTCTGACCTCCAGTGCACTTGTCCAGCCAGAGCATCAGCCTCACCCCAACCCAGCAGGAGCACAGAAGGCTCCAGGAAAAGGAATGAGGGCTGATATCCCACATTTGCATGTTTGCGCCAAACCGGTGGTCTCCTTCCTTCTTACTGCTCCCAGCTGACCACCTCTCCTACCTCTTCTCAACCTTCCTACTTCCTGTGGTTGCAGCCTTGTCTCCAACTTCAGGGTCTGGCGGCCTGGTCTTGGCACCTCTGATTTTTCCTTGGGAGCCCCTTCCTGCAAGGCCCCCATGGGCAGCCCGAGCCTTTCCAGGTCCAGCCTCCTGGCTGAACCGCAAGGAACAGCAGCCTTAGACCAAAGGGGAGCCAGGCATTGTGGAAGGGCTTAAGGGGCGGCTCTCGGGGTCCTCTGGGAGCCTGGAAGTTTTCTCACCGCAACTTATCAAGCCTCTGCAATGAGGCACCTCGAGTATGAGCTCATGGACCTCACGGCAATCATGCGAGGGATGCACAGTTACCTGGTTTATGTAATAAACCTGTTTTACAGATGAGTAAATTGAGGCTCAGAGAAGATGAACGCTTTGTTCATAGGTCATACTACCAGTAGGTATGGGCAGAAGGGATCTCTAGATCAATGGAAGTTAAACTTGACTGTGCATACCAATCCCTTGGGGATCTCCTTGAAGTGCAGAGTCTGGTGCAGCAGACGTAGGGCCTGAGATTCTGCATTTCTAACCAGCTCTGGCGGGAGGGTGATGCTGCTGGTCCTTAGACCACACTTGTGTAGCCAGGCTCCAGACTAGTGGTTCTCATGCTTGGCTGTGCATTATAATCCCCTGGGGAGCTTTACGCATGACGGAGGCCTGCACCCCACCCCTAGAGATTGGAGTGCAGCCTGGGCCTTGGAAGTGTTCCCTGGGAAACTCGAATACGTAGCAAAGGCCTAAGAACTGCTGACCTAGCCAAGTGCTTCTCAAATGTCAGTTGCTTCAAAATAACCTGGAGTCCTGCTAATGCCCCGATTCCTGGACCCAAGGAGAGAGTAGAGATTCTGTTCTGGAGGTCTGAGAGCAGGGCCTGAGAACTTGCATACCTAATAAATGTCTAGGTGATGCTGCCTGGTGGTCTCAAAGAGTGGTCCCTGGACCAGCAGGATCAGCGAACTTTGGGAACTTGTTAGATGTGCATATTCTTGGGCCCCACCCCAGAGATGCTGAATCCAAAAATCTAGGGGTGGGGCCCAGCAATCTGCGTTTTAGCAACCCCTTGTCCCTTGCCCCCAGTAATTCTAATGTACTCTGAAGTTTGCGAGCCACACTGTAGACCTGTTGACATCATTGAACCTGTAAAGGATCCCAGCTCAGTCTTTGAAAGGTGAGCTTGGTGCCCTTGAGGAATCTTAGTA
>NW_011888828.1:9006929-9015172 GCF_000151845.1 Pteropus vampyrus | reverse complement strand
TGCCCCGATTCCTGGACCCAAGGAGAGAGTAGAGATTCTGTTCTGGAGGTCTGAGAGCAGGGCCTGAGAACTTGCATACCTAATAAATGTCTAGGCGATGCTGCCTGGTGGTCTCAAAGAGTGGTCCCTGGACCAGCAGGATCAGCGAACTTTGGGAACTTGTTAGATGTGCATATTCTTGGGTCCCACCCCAGAGATGCTGAATCCAAAAATCTGGGAGTGGGACCCAGCAATCTGCGTTTTAGCAACCCCTTGTCCCTTGCCCCCAGTAATTCTAATGTACTCTGAAGTTTGCAAGCCACACTGTAGACCTGTTGACATCATTGAACCTGTAAAGGATCCCAGCTCAGTCTTTGAAAGGTGAGCTTGGTGCCCTTGAGGAATCTTAGTATTTGGGATGCTGAGGACGTTCTTTGGTTCCCAGGGAACCGGCGGCCCACACCTGCTGGGCCTGAGACAGCACCATGCGGAAGGCGGAAGCGCCTTTATTCGCCCAGACCAGATGCATGGCAAGCTTCTCTCCTTCCTGTGAACTGTCGGAAGCAAGAACATCTGTTAAATCATTCTCACTTTCGTGTTTTGTGCAGAGTAAGAGTTAAATTGCCAAATCCTGTCAGACAGCCGTCTGTTGCCCCGGCAACACCTGCAGCTGCCGGAAAGAGAGAGATGGTACTAGGAAGAGGGAGATGGTGCTTCCAGGCGCCAAGCCCTCATTCCCCCGTCTCAGCTGAGTTGTTTGCTGTCTTGGTTTTCCTTCTGGAAAGAGAGTAATCTGGAACTGTTTTCACAGGGCCCCTGAGTGCCTGAGATTATTGTGTAAAATGACTGGAAAGCCAGAAGTGTCGCCATATTCTTGTATTCCTCCTACTGGCATTCATGCAGCAAATTCTGCTATGTGCAGACCAGACAGAAAGGTACCTCCAGGCAGCTCCTCATGTAGGGGTGTTCATGGGCCCTCAGGATTCGGGGGTGCCCAACTTCCCATTGTAGCTCTGTTTCCTCTACAGTGAGCAGATCAAGGGAGTATGCTAACCCAGAGCCCTGTGCACTGGGTGGTGCCCGCGTCGGAACTTAGCGTAGCTACTGTGGGTTTTCCCAAAACTGGGAAGGAAGGACTTAGGGTGGACATGTGGCCACAGAGCCCAGGGACCTGCCATCTATGAAGCCAGAGCTTGCTGGCCTGTGGGTCCAGGGCCTCGGTAATGTAATTTTTCAAGTCGACAGCTGAGAGCCCCACAAGTGGGCTTGCCGGGGGCATTCAAACCAGTTGGTGGCCCTTGGCCAGCACATTCAAGGAAGAGGCAGGGGAAAGAAATATAGAACAGGATTTGTCCCCCTATGGAAGAGAGTTGGTAAAATAAACGTAAGGTGCCTGGGGACTATAGGTTTCACAGGGTCCTGGAGTGCTGGTCAAAGAAACTGAGTCAGCATGTAGTCCCATGTGGGCCGTGTGCAGAGAACGGGGCTTCAGAAATCGCTGCAAATGTCATCCCCTTAGCATTAGGGAGTGTGACTGGTAGCATGACAGAGCCCACACTGCAGCTGCTGCAGAACCAAGGGGATGATGGGCCCCGGCCCTGATCGAGGCTGGCCCCAGGATGGGCAGGCAGCATCTCATGGGAGGAGGCCCCAGTGACAGGCAGGTGCGGATGGTTGGGAGGCTCCTCAGGGCAATTACTAGGGTTACCTTTTATTTTCAAGATGAAGAGAATATTGTCGCCCAAGTGCTTTCTGTAGGTTGAGGTGTCATTTCACCCAATGAAATGAAAAAAAATCTGTGACCACAAGCTCCAGGTAAACTAGGCTCCACTTGGGGAATGGTGTCAAAATTGTTCTCATTCCTGAATGTGGGAAATCTGGGGTCCTGTGACTGGGGGCCACTGCTCTGTCTGTAGTTTTGAACCTCCAGGTCAGAGTGCCAGCCCTGAGTAAGGCACAGTGTCAGCAGGACAGGCCCTGAGTGGTTCAACGTGCTCCAGTCTTGCAGAGCGGAGAAGACAGGTGTTCTGGAAGCTGCAGGAGGGCATGGGAGATGGGAGTACACAGTTCGTAGAATCCACCATTCATTTCTCTCACAGATGCTTCTGCATGAAAGATACCCCCAGGATACATAGAAGCTGTAGGAAGCCCCTTCCATGCAGAGGTAGGTTTGCGGGGCAGAGATAAATACAACTCCAAGCCCCCAGGAGAAGGTTTTGGAATTCACAGATCCCACGTGGTCCCCGGGGGTGATGCCCAGGCCTGAGGGTGCCTCCTAGTCTGTGGACTCCGGATGGCTGGCGATGGCCCACCCAGGAGACCCCCGTAGGCCCATTGGGCTCTTGTACCATCCTCAATTCTGCAGCCACTAAAATTTGGGGGTGGGGCGTAGCAGGGGATGCTAAAATGCTGGTACCTGTTGAATCTTTATCCTGTGCTGCTCAACAGCTCACACATTTCGCACCACCACCCTCTGAGGTGGGGATTGTGTTACCTGTTGTAGAGATATAAAAATGAAGGCTTCAGAGGGGTTCGGTAGCTTACCCAGTGACACATGGCTGTGAGCTGGGATATGAATCCAAGACTGACCCCAAAGTTCACATTGTGCTCACTTCATTCATTCACTCAGTAAATGCCTATTAAGGGTCCACGTTGCACCAGGCACTGTTTTAGGTGCTGGAGATTCACACTGAGCAAATATCTCTGCCCTTGTGCCAGATCATCCTAGTGAGGCAATAAACAAGTATCTAATTAAACAATGTAGAATCATAGCGATGGTGAAAAAAATGGCTTGGAGAAAAATAAAGCAGGAAAGGGGAGAGGAGTGTTTGGGGGAGGGTCACTTTTTTAAACGGGGTGGTCAGGAAAGGCTTTGCTAAGAAGCAGAGGCCTGTATGTCCCTGGGGAAAGAACATGGCAGGCAGAAGGAGCCGCTGGTACAAAGGCCCAGAAGCAGAAGGGGGCCCGATGTGGCTGAGAGCCGCTTGCCTGTGGTGCTGGAGCCCAGGGAATGAGGGGAAGAGCTGGGGAAGGTCAGGAAGGAAGCAGGGGACCTTTGTCAGGCTGTGGCCAGGACTGAGGGTGGACTGGCAGCAACTGGAGGGGCCGAGCAGGGGAGCAGCGGTGGCTGAGTTGGGTATTCTAGCCTACTGAATATAGGGGCCAGGGAGGTTGCAGGGGGACCCATGAGGATGCTCGGGCTCAAAGGCATGCTACTTGGAAGTTCAGACAGGGGCAAAAACTGAGATCCTATCTAGCTTCAAAAACAGACAAACCAGAATATCAGCCTAAAAATGGAGCACAGGAGATGAGAGCTACCGAACCAAATCCCGCTCCAGCCAAGTTCCAAAGACGCAAAACATAAAAAATAAACACAAATACACCTGTACCCTCTGGGGAAAATCCTCCCTGACCACCGCTCCAGAAGGAAGCGGTCAGGTTCCTCCACCTCTGAGAGCAGCTGGGGAGGTCCCTCTTGGGGTTCGCTGCAGCTGGATTCCAAGCTCCACAGCTGCACACTGGGGCAAGGAGCTGGGGGCTGCAGAAACGCAACCCTATTCTATCATCCAAAGCTGGTTATGGAACTTAGTTGTATTATGCAATTTAATAACCTCTCCATTGTATGGTAATATTATGCTTCGGCAAAGGCATTTAAGCCTACTTAGGGTTTGCATTTTCTTACCTCTTAAAAAAGATTGAAAATAAGTCCCCTGTGCTCTCAGGAGGCGCCTTTCCTCCCTGCTCCAGCTCCCCCGCCAAAGGTGCGATTAAGCCAAGGCTTCTTTCATTGTACTTCAAAGAACAGCACACAGTAAGATCGGCATTTGAAGGGGGAAGGCGCTTAATGCTCTCCCCCTGAATAAAAGGTATAGCTCTAAAAAGGTGGTGTATAATTAGACATGCCTTTGTGTCTGGCGAATACCAAAGCCTCCATTTTACTGTCAATGGAATAAGAACGATTCTCCTGGCCCTTGGCCTGTTGAAAGGTCCAGCCACAGGCCCTGGCCTTCCTCTTTCTCACGACACTCCCCAGGCCAGTGAAATCATGCCTTCCTGCTAGAGGGGCAGGGGGATTGCAGGCAACCAAAGTGGCCACGGCCTCACATAGAAAAGGGTAAAAAGGGACAACCCAGAGTGCACATTTCCAGTTTTCCAACCCACGGGGCCACCGTTGCCTCTCTCTCAGACCCACGTGCAGTTGTGCCAGGATGGCCTGATGGCATGCTCAAGCCACGTACACCCTCCATCCAGGTGGGTCCACATGAATGAGGTTCAGGCCCAAGGGACAATCTTGAGATTTTCTTGGATTTCTTCATTCACTCATTGGGTGTTGCTGTGTCTCACTCCGTGTGTCAGACCTGTATCTGGATTCCGGCTTACAATGAGTCCCATCCCTGATTCCCGTTTCTCCCACCAGCCCATTGCCAGTCAGCCAGGAAGTCAGGCAGCTCTCTGTCTAAAAGCCATTCTGTGTCATCGACTTCTCTCCACCTCACCGCGTCCACCCTCGTTCGAGCCACCACCCTCTCATCTGGAATATTGCCAATTGGCTACTCCAAGGCCTCCCAGCTTTCTGCTTCTTGGGACACAAAAGTCAGAGTGATCTTAATTGGTAAATTGCTGCTTCACTGTTTAAATCTTATCAGTGGCTCGCTTCCCTTTGTATTTAAAACAACAACAACAACAACAGCAAACCTCTCAGCTGGGCTCATTGGCTCACCTCTGTTTTCCTCTCTGACCTCGTGTGATGTCATTCGCTGTCCCCTGTTCACCTGTCTCAGCCATTCTGACCATCCGCTGGCTCCCTGCCTCAGGACCTCGGTCCTCACCCTGCCCTCTGCCCAGAGTGCTCTTACCCCAGATCTCTGTGTAGCTGGCTCCTGGTCATTCAGCTCTCAGGACACATATGCCTTGCTCAGGGAGGTCTCCCTGACTGTTAGCGCCGGCCGCGTCCCAGCCACCCCCTCTCACATCGCCCTAGCTTTGTTTCCTTGATGGCGCTTGCTGTTTGTCTGCCTTCGTGTTTCCTTCTTGCCCACCACTAGGATGCCAGCTGCATCCCAAGCTCCTAGAACAGTTCCTGCCCCATGCACAGCCCTTAGATAATATTTGTTGAAGGACCGAATGGATGAGATGAGGGAGTGAGGACATGAATGAAAACTCAGGCTTCGGGACTCTGAGGAGGCTGGCGTTGGTGTCAGACCTGAGGTTCCTGTTCTCTGTGACCTTGGACAGATCCTGTTACGTCTCCGAGCCTCTGTTTCCTTATCTGTAAGTTGAGAGCAACCCTCCCCTTGCTGGACTGTGTTGGGGATCAAATAAGATAACTGTGCATAAGTGGCAGACTGCCTGACCCACCGTGGAAATTCGATGAGTTTTCATTTTCTTCCTCTCAGAAGAGACACAGGATCATTCCCTGAGCGAAGGAACAGCCTCGACTCGCACTTTAATCAGGTCCTCCCGTTCCTTAGGGGACTTGTGCACCATTCCCCAGGCCAGGGGCTGTCAAGAGTAATGCATCTCACACCGCCTGATGGTTAACGGGGCTTGAGGGGTCCCTTGACATCCTAGAGGAAACTATACCTGAACCCAGCTGCCTAGGAGAAGACCTCTATGCGTTCCCGATCGGGAGCCAGCCCAGCCAGGGGTCAAGGCCAGGGCGCAGCAGGCAACACATGGGCACCAGCAGTGCGGAGGTCCTCACTCTCAAGGTTGTGTAAGCCTGGGCCGCACCTGAGAGGGTATGCCACTTTAAATTCTGTACCTACGTGCCTCTTGGCCTCACCCACGCATTCTCAGATTCCTCCCAGAGCGTTCCTGCCTCAGGACACGGAGGAGAGGGCCAAAGGGCTGTCCAGCCCCACGTGTAGTTGATTCCTCTGTCTCTTTCTCCTGTCTTTTCTGATACTGGGTGTTATGGGTATTGATACTGAATGTTTGTGTCTCCCCAAAACTCGTGTGTCAAAGCCCTAACTTCTAATGCAATAGTGTTTGGAGATGGGCCTTTGGGAGGTGATTAGGTTTAAACGAGATCATGAGAGTGGAGGCCCATGATGGGATTGTGATCTCATGAGGAGAAGAGACTAGAGCTCTCTCCCCCATGTGAGGACACAGAAAGAAGGGCCCTAGCCAAGAAGCAGGTCTGCTGGCACCCTGCTCTTAGACTTTCCAGCCTTCGGAACTGTGAGAAGTAACTGCGTCGTTTAAGCCTCCCAGCCCATGGTCCTGTTACAGCAGCCCACGCGGACAGAGACGGGCACGGCCAGGCTCCCTGTGATGTCTACCCATTGCTCTTATCTCCCCCCACCCTCTGGGGCCACAGAAAACAAGTGTAGCCCTTTCTATGTGGCCACAGAGGAAACCCAGTTCCTCTCTCATTTCTGTGGTCACCACACTTGCTGTAGAGTGAGGGAAAGGAGAGGTACCAGAGAAAGCCTCTGGCCATCTTGGAGAGCAGGGAAAGCTGCGCAAGCCATCCTTATCTCTGCCCGAGCCCATGTCCGGGGAGCCACGGAGCAGGCAGGTACGCAAGGTGACCCAGGAGAAGCGGTTGGAACTCAGGACATCAGCGCCCCACTTCTGCTGGAGGGAGCCCTGGGGACTTCTCCAGGAGGTTGGGCCCCGTTCTCAGGCTGAATAGTTTCCCATTGAAGTGCGGATGGAGCTTTCGCACCCATTCGCCAAAGCAGCGCTGCTCCCTGGCCTCATCGCCTAACTCTCAGAGCTCCATAAACGTAATGGTAACTGTCCTCGATGCCACTGTTCTATCCGCTTCCTCTCCCCAGAGGCTGGGACTCTGTGCTACTTTCTCAGTTGGCTGACATTCCTCTGTAGGATAGAGAAGAAGGAGTGAGTCAAAGATGAGAAAATGCAGGCACAAACAGGCATTGCCCTCGTCAGCCAGCGGCCCAGCCTGCTTCTCCTGCTGGAAAAGAGAAATTGGTGTAGGTGACGACCACTGACCTTTATGCCCCCGGCTTCTATGACTTCTACCCCTGACAGAAGCAAGCACGCCCCTTCCCAGGTGAGGAAAGCCTCCCGAACTGCCCACCTTGCCAGAGAGTATCCAGATCTCAGGATGACCCCTGCCCAGAAAAGCTCTACCTGAGCTCTCCTGGGATAACGGTATCACCTACCAGGCAGCTCATTGTCACTTTTGATTTAACCAAATGAAGCACAGTGAAAAAAAACCAAGATGAACGTCCTAATCACATAATTACATTAGTGCCGGCTCCAGAGAGTCAGCAGGCTCACCGAGTCCCACGGTTTGGTCCTGTTTCTCTGGCTCTTCGCAGATGGCACATATAGAACATTCCTTTTCCAAATGACTTGCCTTGGTTATCATCCAGACGGAGGAGTGAACCTCATGGCAGGGCTGGGCAGAGTCACTTGGAGACGATTTTGAGATTTGGGGATTAGATAAACGGTAATAAGAGCCATTAGATCTTCTAACTTGACACGAATGAGGGAAACTAAGGCCCAGAGAGGGCAAGTAGTTTACCCAAGGTCACACAGCATGCAACCAGACCAACACACTTTCAAAACACTGTGGGTTTTTTCTTTTTCAGTTTGGTAGATTTAGAAAAGGTCAATGTTTAATTACAAATCTAACTATAATTCACTAGTTTTTGTTAACAGTTAAAAAATCAGTTTAAAAAAAGATTAATAATATCGGGGGGCATTCCGAGATTGGGTATACCAGTTGGCTCTTAGTTTGGTTTTGTTCGAGTTCCTGGACCAAAAATAACCAATTCTGATCTGCGTGGATTTCCCCAGTCTGGCTGGTTCTGAGGAGAAAAGGGGAGGCCGCCCGGGGACAGCGTGAGGATCACCGCGGCATGCTGGGGCGGGATGGGGTCGGCCGCACGGAGCGACACCGGGCATCGGAGCAGCGAAGCAGAGGCTCTTAGCAGGTGAAGGCTCCATGTGTCCCACAGTCGCCTCTCAGTTTCTCTTCCTGCCAGTGACTGCGGTCAGGAACCAGGGTCTGCCCATCTGCCTCCTGGGAGGAGGCCAGCCGTTGACATTCCATCCCTCAGGCCCCGGGAGCCTGTCACGGCCACGCTGGAGGGCATGTCCTGGACCTCAGGTCTGCTCCTCGAAGCTCCCTCTGGGCAGGTGCCCCGCTCTGTGGCCACCAGGGGGTGGAAGGACCTACAAGATGGGAGCAGGTCCTTCCTTCCGGTGAGGATGGAGATGTACGAGAGGCCTCACCTATATCTGAGCAGCTGAAGCCAGTTTAATCCCAACTTCTAGTCCAGTCT
>NW_011888828.1:8994792-9006729 GCF_000151845.1 Pteropus vampyrus | reverse complement strand
GGGGGCTCACGCCATCTTCTGTACTCAGCAGCTGAGGTGGAAAACACTGTCTTCCCAGTGATGTCTGCGCATCATTGTGCCTCGAGTGTCCCTCCTTGCTGACAACTGGCCAGGCTCTCAGGTCAGGACATGGCCCCTTCAGACTGTCCCATCTTAGGGTGAGCAATTTGTCCCCTTGGGGAACCTCTCCTCAGAGTATAGAGCGGGCATCCCAGGGCAGAGATGGGTGGAGCTGGCATCCCAGGGCAGAGAAGACGGGCCCCACGGCAGGGCTAGGGACGGGGCAAGCTGCCCGTGTCAGCCCCACCGTCCACCGGGGGTGCGTCTCAGGCTAAGCAGAAAGCGAAGAGAAATGAAGTAAACCGCTGGACGAGGAAGGTTTCGCGGGCTTTTACTTTCAGAGCCAGTGCTAGGCAAATTGTGAGAGTATCAGAATGGTCAGCTCTTCTTTCCACACCCTTCCCACCCGCAGCCCCTGGGCCCCGAAGAGGACTGGTGAGGGAAGGCAGCAGACAGCAGGACAGATGCAGGCTGGGAGCCGGGAGACCTGGGCACGACCCGCCATCAGGCGCACCTCTCTTGGCCTCAGTTTTCTTCATCTGCGAAGGAAAGGGTTGGATTCCTGCCCATTCTAACTCTAACTTTCTGTTATTCTTGCAAAGTGAGACAGGATGTGTTACCTCATTTGGCTTACATCAAAGGAATGACTTCTAACAGCAGAAAGAGGATCAAACTAGAAACCTGGGTTCGGAACCCCTCCACCTACACTCCGCTCCCTACCCACCTCCTGTCAGATGACCACCAGTCCTGGCACTCATGCAGCCACCGTCTGCTGAATAAATCCATAGAGACCTCTTCCTCCACGGTCAGTCCTAGGACTCTGTTAGTTTTTAAGGACTTTCATTACAAAGTACCATGGACTGGGGGCTTAAACACCAGAAGCTCATCTTCTTCCAGTTATGGACACTGGAAGTCCAAGGTCAAAGAGCTGGCAGGGCTGGTTTCTGCCAAAGCCTCTTACTGGCTTATAAACAACCACCTTCTCCCTGTGTCCTCACACGGCCTCCCTCTGTGTGTGCACTGAGGGAGAGAGCTCTGGTGTCTCCTCTTCCTACAAAGACACCAATCCTTTTGGGTCAGGGCCCCACCCTTATGACCTCATTTATCCTAATTACCTCCTTAAATGTCCTACTTCCAAATATAGTCATAGTGGGGGTTAGGGCTTCAACATATGAATTGGGAGGGGACACAATTGAGCCCATAACAGACTCCTGGGCAGACATTTCTAGAATGACTTCTCTGTAAACAGGATGACAGTATTCCACGGTGACTATTATGGGTGACGCTAGGGAGAGCTAACAGGGCTTCCATGACTGTGGAGGATGGTTTTGGGGACCCCAAGAAGGCCAGCCTGGGCTGCTGTGCATGACCCCAAATGTCCTAGGGGGCGAAACTCAATGAGTCAATCTCTCGCAGCCTCAGCGTCCACATATGTGAAAGGGGAATGCTGATTCCTACCTCATCTACGTCATAGGCTCAAAAGAAACGATAAACGGGAAAGTACAATGAGTCGCATATATTGGTTGCTTTGTCTAGTCGGGGGAAAGGTGTGTCTTTTGGGTCTGAGGATGGGTTTTGTGGCTGGTCAAACTAATCTCTACAGATAACCTTGTGAGCATGAGGCAAGGCCGATCTTTCCCGCAGAAGAAGGGAGAGTGGGGTCCGTGCTGCAATGGGATCGCATTGTGTTGTCTGAAATGCCAGTTGCCAGAAACCATCTAGCCTTCATTTTTAAGCATTTATCTCCCCTGCTGGAGGAATAATACCTTAAGCTACTATCGCCTTAGTAAGAATTAGCTCCATCAATTTTACTCTTCTGTGACAGGAAGGATTTGAGAAGCATAGGAGTCCTGACTATGTGGGTTGAGGAAGGAGCCAAGAATGGGGAGGTGGTGGGCTCCTGACTGGCCCACAGGCCCCTGCAGGGGTGGGAAGAGCCTTGCTAAGCTGTGTCAGAAACAAAGACCAGTTTGATCAACTGGGTGACCTTTCCAGTGCTTTCCCTGGGACAGCCTGCAGTCTCATGCATCCACTGATTTAGGCACCATTCATTCATTCATTCATTTATTCGACTGAGCACCAGTCATGAGCCCAGCCACGTGTGTACAAGTCTTTGTTCTAGGAGCTCATGGTCTTGTAAAGGAGGCAAAGGGAAAAACAAAACACAAGACTTTGACCACATGATAGCGCGCTGAGTGCCACAGTGATAGGTGCTGGAGGAGAAGGGGTCAGAGGAGGGGCACCATCCTCTCCCCAGGGGAGCAGAGATGGAAGAGGATGAATTTCCTAAGTGATGTTGGGCTGGGTCTTGAATAACGAGGAGTTAGTTGACAGAAAAGGGCATCTCAGGAGTCAGCAGAGCATGAAAAAAAGGAATGAAGATGGGTTTGGCTTAGAATATGTTGAGACGGGGTGTCTTGGGATGGCCGGAAGGGAGGCAGCTCATGAGACAGAAGCCCCACTTCCTCTCCAGGACATCCTAGAGCAGAGGAGTCAACCGCCCCAGCTCTGAACTTGCTGGCCCAATGGGCTTGTTGTTGACAGACAAATGTGGCTTCGGTGCCAGGCTCTGCCCAGTGGGACTCTCTGCAGGGGCCACAGGAGCTGGGAGGTCTCATCAAGCATTGGGGAGGTCGAGGCAATGTTAATCCAGTGAAAGTTGCTGACAGCCGGGGGAGAGTAAAACCCAAATTGGGGAGCCTACAGAGACGACCCGGTCACCCTAGTCAGCCAACGTTAGCCAGTGCCTGCTGCATGCCTGCCAAGGTCTGTAGTGGCTGCTGTGGGGTCATGAGGATGGGAAACTGGGCCACTGTGCTCCTGGAGCTTAAGAGTTGGTGGGGAAGAGAGGCAAGTCCCAGGGATGCCGCCACACAGAAGGTGACGGGTCGGTAAGGTGGGACGATGACCCCACACCGTCCGGGCCTGGGCCTGCTCCCTGGGGAGTGGGTTTAGGTCCCTTTGCCTGGAGTTTCATGGATGTCTGTTAGGGCTGGGCCCAGTATCATGGCCCCCACACTCTCCCCCACGGCCCAGAGGAATCACTGCACAGCTGCTGCGTCCCCTCCAGCATTTCGACCAGGCAACATCACGCTGAAATGAGCATGCGGGGCTGCAGGGAGAGAGGAAGTGGCCGGTGCAGGCAGAGGAGACCAGTATCTAGAGACCAGAGTCTCATTTGCCTCTGGTACAGTGAGTCTTAGACAAGTTTTTCTGTGCCTCGGTTTCTTCCCTATAAAAAGGGGAGACCCAGACTAGCTCCCTCCCACGTTCCTGGCACTTTTATGGGTATCTGTCAGGGAAGCAGAGCCACGTGGTTCAGGTTCAACTCCCAGCTCTGCGGCCTACCACGTTTGTGACTTAGTTACACAAGGAAGGCAGGCTGACTTCCTGGTACCTCAGTTTCTTCATCTGTAAGATGGACTGTGCTAGAATCCATCTCACAAGTCATGTTAAGTGAGTTATACATGTGACACCCGTAGACTGTATCAGGCACGTATCTGCAGAGAGAAAAAGGCAATCTTGAAAAACAATAAAGTTGGAACAGCCACATTTTAGGTTGCTCACATAGTAGATGGCACAATACAGTAACTGCCAGGTGGGGCAGCTGTGAGGGTTTCACTGATGGCCTGTGAGACACCTCTAGGCAAACTGCCTGCTTCACAGAAAATGATCAACAATTACTCATGGGCGACCTTGGGAGAGGAAGAGTCTGGCCAGCGATCGAAGGGTCTACGGTGCTGGCCAACTGTATCATGTGCTCGTGCCCTCTCAAATTCTGTTCAGAATGTGCTGAGGTATGAATTGATGAATTATTAAGCACTCTCTGTCTGAGGGAGGAGACGAAGTTTTCTGTTCCTGTCCTGTGTTCTTAGACAAAGACTGTTGTATAGACATATTGCTTTCTTCACTTGCACCTGTAGAGAATCCACAAGAAATCCTTCGCCCCATTTTACGGATGAAGTGACTGGGGCTCACAATCTTCACGTGATTCTGGCCATCTCAGGACTGTTCAATGCGGAAGACAGAAACGGCCTGAACTCGTGGTTCTCGGGCTGCTGGCACAGCGGCTCTCTGCTCTGACAGGCTCCTGGGAGAGACTTCGCTGCCTCCTGGCCTCTGGAGCCCCTGGGAGATGGGGCATCTCTGAGCCCAGGCCAGGACAGGGTGCCCTGTCCCACACCGGCTGCAGCCAGGCGGTCACCCTGTGCTGACCCTAGAGGAGGCTGGGGGCTAAGAGCGAAGAGGAGCCCTCACACCACCCACTGGGGGCCCTGACGATCTGCAGGAGGAAATGGACTCACCCTCCCCTGATTGGAAGCTGCTCCACCCTCTCGACTTTGACCCCTCGGCCCCCTCTTTTATTCACTTTATCAGTCATCCATTAATTCATCATTAATGCATTCTAGAGAGGATGGCAGGCGAGGCTGACTCAGCTCTTAACTTCAGAAAGCTTCCAGTTTCAGTCCTAGAGGTTGTCTTTCGTTAGAAAGAGCCAGCAGAGGGCCATGCCGGAGGGACCGGAGCTCAGCCTTGTGCACCCTGAGTGAAGGCGGGCTTGGCCGGGAAAGGAGCTGACGGCCTCACCGTTCCTCCCCACCCCCGGGGCAGGAGTTCCCGCTGCCCTGAGAGCCCCTCATGCTTTGGGGGACAGCATAGTCCACGAGCACTGGCCCTTGATTCTACGTCCTTGGATGAATTATTTAATACTCATTGGCCTCAGTTTCCTCGTCTGTAAAGTGGGGTGACAATAGATCTACTACATTCAGCAACCTCATTATATTTGTAGAATGAACCATGTGTCTCAGTCGACAGTGCACTTGCCTGTGTCCTGGCCAGATGTGAGCTCCTTTGGGGCGGGAACAGCACCTGGCTCCATGCTTGGCACCTGGGAGGCCTTGCTGCCTTCTTTATAGGTGACTTCTAGGAACGGATGTGCCTTCTCCGCTACAAGAGCAAAAGTCAGAACCCCTGGAAGGAGCCCCGGGCCAAGGGCTGGTCTGGGCTTCCAGCCCCATGCTCGGTGATGCCATGCAGCCCCTGCTTTCTGCCCCGATCATAGAGAGAATCAGGATCACCTTGTCGGAATCTTAAGAAGGTGATAAAGAAAAGTCAGTGCAGGTGTATCTGAGGAAGATCAGAGGGATAAGAGTGTGCACAGGAACGGAGAGATAAAGCAAACTATAAAGTCATTGTATTGTTTGCTATTATTCTTACACCCGCTTGTCTGGTGTGGGCCTGAGATGCAGTTCTATTGCCTGAACGTGAGATCGGCTGGCAAGGCCTCAGAAAGACCCAACCTGGCAGGTGAGCTGAGCTCAGGGCCAGGTCACTTCCCACCCCCACCCTTACCCCAGGACATAGCTGGCAAATGTGTAGTCAGGCCAGCTCTCCACCCACATATCTAAGGTGTCGCCCCACCTCTTGTGACCTCGTCCATGGCACCGCTGCCGTGAAAGGGGAAGGCAGGCCAGAACTAGGTCACCAAGGTCACCAAGATGGGCCCTTCTCCCCATGGGGCACAGAACAGATACAGAGAGTCTGCATGGCGGCCTCTTAGGACTGGAGATTTGGGAGGAACTGAGAAGTGATCCTTCAGCTCCATGCTTTGCAGATGGGGAGGCTGGGGTTCGGGCGGGGACAGGGGGCGAGGAGTCCCAGGCCCTGGGGCCTCCCAGCTCACGGCCTAGTGCTCTCCCTGCATTCATTCCCCAGTGTCCCCAGCAGCACATGGGGACGCTGAGGAAGAGAGCAGCATGAGTGTGAGGCTCACCCAGTGGAACCCTGGCCTCGGTGCAGGGGAGAGCCCCCAGCCTGGCCTTTGCTATCCTTTCTTGTGTCTGACTTTGGGGGCCTCCTGGGGAGGCCGGACTACCTCAAGCACTGGTGAGCGGGCCTTGGCTTTGCATCACCTGGCAGTGTGTTCTAAGATGTGGAAACGTCACTGGCCTCCTGGCTGGGACAATGCAAACTCAACTAAATGCCACTTTCTATTTCTGATCCTAACCTATTTCCCTGGGAAGCCCCAGGAAGCAGCGCACATGACATGTCTAGTTTCCCAGGCTGGGGATGGATGGCTGGATATTGAAGAGAGCTTGGCTGAGCAGAGGCTGCATCCCGGGAGATACTGAGCCTCTCCCAGCAGGAAAGCAGCCTGTAGGTTGGGAGGGTGAGGGTGCTCTGACAGGTGGCCCCAGTCCTGCAGGGTGACCACTGATCTGGGAAGATCTCTGGGTAGCTGACCAGGTCCTACAAGGTCCACAAAGCCAGTGTAGAGCCAGGGCCTGGGAGCTCATCTGGTCTTACCTGCTCTTTTCACTAAGAGGAAAGCACAGGGGGAGAGAATGTTCCCAAGGCCACACAGCCAGCACGTAGTGGCAGCAGGACAACCTCGAGGCCAGAGTCAAATCCATCAGTGAGTCATCACATGGATTCCTCAGTCCATTCCTCACTCACCATCAGCAGCATTCACCTCTAGAAGGTGATTTTCAAATCCCAGATACGAAACACTAAATACTAAATGCGCACGGCATTGATACAGCGACGCGTCTTCCATCGGGACCAACAGAGTCACGGGACGGGGAGCAGCGTGATACAGAGGAAAGATGGCACGGACGAGGGCTGGGTCCCCCGTGCCCAGTGCAGTGCCTCGTATGCAGTAGGAGCTCAATCATGGCTGTCGAATGCGTGAATATAGTTGGGAAGGGGCAGGATTGCCGCAGTGGAGCACTCATGGGAGTCTGAAAGGACAAGTTTTGAGCCAGTGAAAGGACAAGGTGGCCCACAGGGAGAATAAACCACTGGGGCACCTTACCCCCATGAGGTAGCGTGGGCAAGCCAGAAAACCTCCCGGAATCTTTCAGATTAATCCATTCACCACAGGTCTGCTAGGGGCTAGAATGGAGACACTTGAATGTCTTAGCCACACCCTGCACCTGAAGCTTATGACAAAGGCACAAGTATGTCCTCCTGCCGCATGCCCAGGGTTCCTCACAGCCACTGCACTGGGTAGGTTCATGTATTGATCAAGGTTCGAAGCCCCTGGCAAAGTGCAGGTGACTATTTTGGGTCATCGGGCTCCCTCTCAAAGTTGTGAGGTCCTTTGAAAGCCCACTAGTGTCTCCCCTCATTTTGACAGAGCCCGCCTCCTCCATTCTACTCAGCAGCATGTGTGCATGTGGTGTGGGCTGCCTTGACTCCCAGAACGTTCACTTAGCAGGATGCAGGCAGAGCTACACCAGGCAGGGCCTATCGTCAGAAGTCTTCAGCTCTAATCTGGGGGACAGGGAAGTGGACCTTCCCACTGTGGGCATGACAGTGGTTCCAACTCTAAGCTGAAATGCACAAGGCGGCACCAGCGATGGGCTTGCTTGCCTGGTTGGGAAGAGCACAGTGTGGCTAGACAGAGGGATGAGTGTACTGTCACTTCTCATTCAGTGACTGGGGCCTTAGGCCGGGCCTGAGAGTGAGGCTCGAGAGAAAAGGGAGGGAGGCAGGGAGGGGCAAGGAAAGGACCCCCATGAGCTGCTCTGGGCTCCGGCTCCCAGTGGGGCGTGGGTGCTGACCCGAAGCCTGGAGAAGAGGAAGGCTTTCCCCATACCTGCCCTGGGAGCTTGTAATCTAAATGCACGACCTTTCTAGAGCTTAAAGATTTTATTAGCAGGCTACTTGATTGATTCATTCATTCACGAGACAAACACTGAATGCCTGCCGAGTGCCTGACAGTGTGCCATGCACCGGGTATGCAAAGATAAACCACAACCCAGGAACTGGGTCTGTGTCCTTCTGGGAGCTTCTAATGGGGCACAAAAAGCCTTCCTCCAATATGTCGGTTTGCCAAGGTGTGTCGATAATTTTAATCAAGTTTCTTGTGGTGTCTCAGAGCAGGGGCAGTAGCTTGGGCCTCACCGTGCTCGTGGAGATACGAGGCAGGGGCAGGCGGCTCAGTTCCCACCCATGTTATGCTCTCCTGAGCCCTGCGATGCTGAGGGATGCCGAGGCCACCCTGTGACCAAGACCTACATCCAGGAGGACTACTGGGTGACACCCACGCAGCAGCCTCCCTGGAGCTTTATGGTGCTTTTCCCTGTCGTTTCCCCTGGGCTTCTGCAAAGAAATGCCATTTCATGCCTGTTCTCTCAGATGTGTGCCCCGAGCCCGCCACCATCGCTCAGCTGATGTCAGAGACGCTGGAGAGAAGAGCTAAAAATAGCTCCAGTTTGACGTGCAGCTCTCAGGGGCTGAACTGGCAGCTGGCCCCTCCACCTTTCCTTCATGCCAAAAGCATCTCAGCTGCAGTGTATGTGTATGTGTGTGTGTGTGTGTGGGGGGTGATGAGGGAGTGATGTAGGGGAGCAGAGGGGCTCCCAGGGCCGGCCAGGCAGTGGAAGGTTCTAGAGTCCATTCTTATACTCAGAAAGAGCCTGTAGCCCGCTGCCGGGACTTGGTTGGCACATGATTCCTGCTGTGCCAGGTTTGGGGGCCCTTTGATCCACCTAGACCTTGTATTTCGGGTGGTTTTGAGAGAATCCACAGGTGGAACTTCTGTGACCCTGTGTGTGGACACACAGGTGTATACAGCCAAGTGGGCATTTATTTGGGTGCCTGTGATAAATTGCTGGGGCTGAAAAGGCCCCTGGCCGGTCCAGCCCCTGTCCTCCATCTGAGTGTCTGACATCTGAGCCCCAATAGATTGGCTTTTCTCTTCTCGAACTGTCCCAACGGGCAGAAAACCTGTCCTGTCAAAGCGTTATCCTGCTGTGCTGCTTAGGAAGTTCTCTCTTGTGTCCAACCCCAATCTTTCCTGTTTTAATGGGGCTCATATCCCCATTCTGGTCTCCTACCTGGGGGACAATGTGTTTTACGTGCATGAAACTAGAGTGCAGGCATCCCATGGTCAAATGAGAGCAGAGGCTAAATTCACAGTAGCGCCTCCGACCAGATGTCTCCCAGGGCGGGCCGGGGGCACTGGGTGTACAGACTTCCCTCCTTGGGGTTGAAATGTCACTACATAAGTGACTCCAGTACAGGGTTGGCCATGAGGAGAGCTGTGGCAGTGGAGGGGGAGGCTCCAGGGGTGGAGACAGAGGCATGTAACGCAGCCGAACAGAGGCACCCACGTGGCTTTCCAGCGCGGGCGTGCTGTCTAACCCCTCTGAGCCTCGGTGTCCTGATCCGTAAAAGGAGCTAGTAGATGATCTAATTCATGGGGTCGTTGAAGGAGTAAATGAAGTGGGGAGAGAGAGGGAATGAAAGGCAGCCCGCGGGAGAGTACAGTGCCCGGAGTTAGCAGCACACTCTGGCGTCCGACCAGCCGGTCTGGAGCGCAGCTACGTCCCTGTGTGCCCCCTTGCTTCAGTTTCTTCATCCGTAGACAATCATACGGCTTTTGAGGTGAATGACTTACCATATGCAGACTGCTTAATTGTGGCTGGCACATAGGGAGAACCCAGCAGATGAGCGCTATTGCTATATAGTGGGTGGACAGGAAAGAAAATACCTTGACCCGACAGGGAGTCAGGTGTGTGGAGGGGAGCTGGGCCCTGCTCCTACCTGCATGCCATTGACTCTGTGCCCAGGTAGGAACCCCCGCAGCTGTTCCCTGGGTCCTGCGGCAGGAGCGAGCAGCAGGACAGTGCACAAGCCCTTCCAGCCCGTCCAAACCTCAGGGGTGTCAGCCCTGACTTGTCTTAAGCAAAGACATCAAGATAACATATGCCAGGAAGGTCTGGGAGTGAGAGCCGTCAGGTGTGGCCGGGAGGCAGGGAGCAGGGGTGGGAGAGGGAGGTGGGGAAACTGACTACCTAGATGCAGAGCCCATGGGGAGCCACCCGGGTTACCGAATCTAGATTAGCCTCGATTTCCTCATCCGCAAAATGGCAATGGTGATAGCAGTAACCTGGCAGTAGCAGTAACCTGGCAATAGGCTGTTCTCTGATCCTGGCAGTGACAAGTCAGGCGCTGATGCCTCTGAGATCTGTGGATAACCCAGAAGAGCTGGAGGGGCTCGTGCACTGTCCTGCTGCTTGCTCCTGCACCAGGACCCAGGGAACGAGCAGCCACGGGGCCTCCTCCCTGAACATGGCAACTTCAGAGCTCCCCAGTCAGCACCCTCCCTGGGTGGCACCTGATGGCCCAGCTCAGCAGTTCTCAACAGGCGACAAGCCCCAGAGCAGTGAGGTTCCCACACAAGCTCTACGGAGCCCAGAGCCCTGAGCAACCCCCAACCCCTCTGCTGGGCCACTTTCTCCTACAGCAACTGCCTGGCCTCCTGGCCCTAGACCCTTCCAGCCCTGGATGTGGAAAGGACACATGGGAGGAAACCTCTACCCTCTAGAAGGATGGACCCGACGAAAATGCAGATTTTACAATGTTGCAACAGCTTTCAACACCTTTACAGCTGTCAGACAAGTTATGATTCCGAAATAAACCAGGCACAGGTGGAGGGAAATGAATCAGGTGTGAACAGGGCCAGGGGCCCTTCGCAAGTTCACATACCAGTGAGCTCTTAAGTGCTTTGGTGGCAGCTAGCCCGGCACCATCCTTGATATTGGGGGCAGCACGTCATCAGGTTTGGAACCCCCTGCATCCTCTCACTTCCCATCTGACCAGTAATTACAGCAGCCCTGCAAGCTCTGAGGGTTCACAGTACCCAGAAGAGCCTGGTGGCTTGATGTGGGTGTGGCTTTTCCTCTGTGTCCTCATGTCTGCTGTGATGACCAAGAATGGCCAGAAGCAAGCAGCCCTGGGCAAGGGGGGCGGGGAGGGGGCGGGTAGAAGAGGAGGCACATGCAAGAGACCACCTCCTTGGTAATCCAGGGTTGGCTGTGACTCAGGGCTGTGAGATCATGTGCCTCCAAGTGTCTGTACAGGTGGCGGCTTAGATGTGCGTAGTGTGTACATGCACGTGGTTGTTCGTATATGTGGGTCTCTGTGCTGCGTAGGACACAGTGTATGGCCACGTGGGTGTATGGATTTCATGAGCAGTTTGCATGTCCACACCAGGGACGTATAGTGTGCATGCGCGTCTATGTGCGGCGTCTGCGTGGAGTGCGTTCCTGGCGTTGGTATGTGGATGAGTGCAGTGGTGTGTATGCGTCCGTGTAAGAGAGAGAGTGTGCACCACACTCATCCAGGATGAGGCTACAGATGCTCTGAGGTGGCCCCAGGGGCATGGCTACTTGTATTTAAATGCAACAAAAATATAAAGGCATTTTTTTTAAAAAAGCAAAGAGCCCTCCAGGTGAATAACTGTGTTATTAGTTTCAGAGGACAAGTGGGCTTTGCCTCTGAGGTCACCTTTCCAGGTCTTTCCATAAAGAGCCGGAGGGGTCAGAGTGCAGCCCCAGCTATGGCCACCCCGGAGGCCTGGCTGCTGTTGGCAGACACAGCTCGTGTTCCAGGGCCACAGCCCTAGACGGGCACTTGGGGCCCTGAGCACCATGGGCAGGACCCCAGGAGCCCCACGGGGGTGGTGGCCAGGAACTGTGTTGTGTGGTTTTGCTTCAGCTCTGCCACCAGGGCAGCGTCTGCAGGTGCACACGAGGAGGGACAGTCAGTGACCCCTGTCGGCGGCCCCTGTGCAGAACTGGGCCTTCCTCCCCTACCCACTCTGGGGCCTGCTCTGCACTGCGGGTTGCAGGTGGAATGCAGGGTGTACGGTGGCCTCCGACCAGCATATGCGAGTGTCCCCTCCCTGACGGGCATATGGGCTCTGGAGGGGCAGCCTTCTCACAGTGACGCCCGCTGGCTCCGCGCCTGGAGACCGCACACAGAAGAGGAAGGCAGGCCTGCGATGTTCAGTAACGTCAAAGCTGCCGTCCAGGCTGTGCGCCAGCAAGATCTGCTTGTACCTCCTGCTTTGCGATGCTGCCTCTC
>NW_011888828.1:8992426-8994342 GCF_000151845.1 Pteropus vampyrus | reverse complement strand
GCGTCTATGTGCGGCGTCTGCGTGGAGTGCGTTCCCGGCGTTGGCATGTGGATGAGTGCAGTGGTGTGTATGCGTCCGTGTAAGAGAGAGAGTGTGCACCACACTCATCCAGGATGAGGCTACAGATGCTCTGAGGTGGCCCCAGGGGCATGGCTACTTGTATTTAAATGCAACAAAAATATAAAGGCATTTTTTTTAAAGAAGCAAAGAGCCCTCCAGGTGAATAACTGTGTTATTAGTTTCAGAGGACAAGTGGGCTTTGCCTCTGAGGTCACCTTTCCAGGTCTTTCCATAAAGAGCCGGAGGGGTCAGAGTGCAGCCCCAGCTATGGCCACCCCGGAGGCCTGGCTGCTGTTGGCAGACACAGCTCGTGTTCCAGGGCCACAGCCCTAGACGGGCACTTGGGGCCCTGAGCACCATGGGCAGGACCCCAGGAGCCCCACGGGGGTGGTGGCCAGGAGCTGTGTTGTGTGGTTTTGCTTCAGCTCTGCCACCAGGGCAGCGTCTGCAGGTGCACACGAGGAGGGACAGTCAGTGACCCCTGTCGGCGGCCCCTGTGCAGAACTGGGCCTTCCTCCCCTACCCACTCTGGGACCTGCTCTGCACTGCGGGTTGCAGGTGAAATGCAGGGTGCACGGTGGCCTCCGACCAGCATATGCGAGTGTCCCCTCCCTGACGGGCATGTGGGCTCTGGAGGGGCAGCCTTCTCACAGTGACGCCCGCTGGCTCCGCGCCTGGAGACCGCACACAGAAGAGGAAGGCAGGCCTGCGATGTTCAGTAACGTCAAAGCTGCCGTCCAGGCTGTGCGCCAGCAAGATCTGCTTGTACCTCCTGCTTTGCGATGCTGCCTCTCGTCTCAGGTTCCTCCTGCTCCTCCTCCTCCTCCTAGGGGAAGTTTGAAGGACCAAGTCCAGACCGGGGTCTTAGGCACCCTCTGAGGTGACTGCCACTCCCTGGGTGGGATAGAAGAGCTCACAGAATTATTTTACGAGGTGAGAGGTGAGAGCTAGAGACTGCCAAGACTACCCTGCTCGTGTTGGTTACCTGCGTAGACAGTAAGATCCCCAGCTTTACCCCAGCAGTCCCCCCTCAGTAGCTGGTTTGGCCCAAGAGGGCCTGTGGGAATAGGACTGTGGGGCTAGCTCTGCCTTAAACCTTTGTAGCCACTACCCGTTCATTTTCTATCCAGGCTCAGGGCAGTCCCGAGGGTGAGTCAGTGCCCCATAGCCATCCCTCACCTCCCATCCTGGGGTGTCATCAGCCAAGTCTTCTCATTAGAGGCTGGGTTCTTGGGGCCAGGCCCGAGGAGACTTTTTTGGCCTGGTGAGAAAGAGCAGGACAGGGTGGTGAGGTGAGAAGTCTTGTCTTTTTCTCCTTCGCTCAGGCTATTCCTGCCTTCCTTCTTGCTTAGTTGGCAATTTTGAGAGTTCTGTACATATTCTTGGTACAAGTTCTTTGTCAGATATGTGATTTGCAAATATTTCTCCTGGTCTGTCGCTTATCTTTTCATTCTCTTAACAATGTCGTTCACAGAGCAAAAGTTTTTAATTTTGATGGAAGCCAATTCATCATTTTTTTCTTTTATGGTCATGCTTTTGCTGTCCTATTTAAGAACTCTCTGCCTAATACAAGGTCAGAAGGATTTTCTCCTACGTTTTCTCTTAAAAATGTATTAGTTTTACACTTTAATCTATGATACATTTTAAGTTAGTTGTTTTCTATGAATGACTAATTGTTCCTATATCATTCGTTGAAAAGACATATTTTTTCCATTGAATTATCTTTGCACCTTTGTCAAAAATCAATTGACCAGATGTGTATGGTTCTGTTTCTGGACTCTCTATTCTGTTCCGTTGATCTGTATTTCTCTCTCTTTGCCAGCACTACACTGTGTTAATTACTCTAGCTTGATAGT
>NW_011888828.1:8987264-8991306 GCF_000151845.1 Pteropus vampyrus | reverse complement strand
AGTTTTAGTTTCTTGTATGGTATATGTCTGGCTTTGATATCAGAGTAATTCCAGCCTCATAAAATAAATGGAAAAGTATTCTTTCCTTTTTTGTTTTCCTGGAAGAAAGTGTGTAGAATTGGTGCTGTGTCTACTTTCCATGTTTGGTAGGTAATATTATTTTTCTTAAAGAGGATTCTCCAAGCTCAGGCTTCACAACCTAGACTCAGCCCAATTTGGGGCTTCAAGAGTGAGTCATTCTCTACAATCAGAGGTTTCAAAATGCCATTTCTGAGACTGTTATAAGAAGCAGCAGGGGACTGTAGGCCCAGATAGGCAAACCTATTCAGCTGCTTCCCCTTGCAGAAATCATTTATTTTCTATCCCAGCCAGCGTCATGCAGAGCTAGAGCCAGCTCTCAGTGGGGCAACTGAGTTTGGGCATGACCTTCTCTGATTTGCCTGAACCATGACTGGCTGTGTGACTTTGGAGAAGTCACTCAGCCTCTCTGAGCCTAAGATGAGCCAGTGGGAAAGAAGAGAAGACAAGTGTGTCTCCCTCAGAGTGCTGGTGTGAAAGTGAAAACGAGCTCAGACAAGCAGAGAGTTCTGGTGGCAGGTATAAGGAGCGTTACATAGCCCCGTGGTTTATAGGGCAGGGGGAAGAGAGAAAATTGGGAAGAGAACAAGCCGAGTGAACTGAAGGAAAGACAGGAGGAGAGCACCTTGAGGGGAGAGGGGGACAGAAATAGCTGCTATCTGTGGCTTCTGATCTCCAAATATTCTCACAGACATCTCATTTGAGCCCCCTGCAGCCTTCTGATAGGGCACGATTGCATGCGTTTATCTGTTCCATATGTCCTAGCATCCTACTCTGGGCCAGAGATGAGGAAACTGAGGCTCAGAGAGGTTAGGAGGTCTTCGCCCAAGATAACACAGCCAGTGACAGAACTGGAAGGGATCCCAAGTGTTTGGGGCAAAGTGTGCTTTTCCACTGTACTAAGTTCAGAGGGAAAGAGACAAATGGTCCACCTCTGAGAGGCATATGGGTAGGAGCTGAGAGCACTGGTCCTGAATGAAGCCAGACTACTGGGCTTGAAACCCGTTCAACTACTTCCTTAGCTGGGTAAATTGAAGCATGTTTATTAACCTCAGTGCTTCAGTTGCCATCTGTAAAATAAGGGTAGTATTGTGTCTATAAGGTTGTGGTGAGGAATAAATGAGTTACTAAGTACAAAATGCTCAGAGCAGTGCCTGGCACTTATGAGAGCCACGCGAACATCAGGTATTATTTGTGAAGATGCTAGGCCATAGTTTTGGCTTTGTGGAGCCAGCCATGCGTTCAAAGAAGGATGAAATTATAAACACTGATGGAAGCTTAGGGATCCTCCAATCTGCCCCCTGAGATGGGTGAAGAGTGCAGGCCCAGCTTCGGGGAAGACTTGCCCAAGGCTGTCCAGTCCTATAGATCTTAGGCCAGGCCCAGCCTTCCTGAGTCCTTGCTATATGATGACACACTGCTTCCCTGCTTTGAGACCCATGTATTTCATGATGTAATGTTCTTAGGGGAGAGATGGTGTGATAGGAAGTGACACAAGATGTGGAAGCAAATCCAGGGGGAGGAGAGTTGAGTGTCTTCTCTCCTGGACTACCTTCCTGGGAGTGGTGAGCATTCTGAAATCTGCCAGGGAAAGGGAGAAGTTGAGGGTTTGGGGGAGTAGCAGCCCACCTGTCTCCTGTAGATGCCATGCCTCATAGGGATGTGCTGAGTACGTCTGCACCTGCCCCTCAGCCTTGCTTGCCACCCCCTGCACCCCTACGCAGCCACAAGGGAGGGTGCTGGGCCTTAGGAGGCCGCTAGCTGGAGATGAGATCATCGCCTGGAGCAGCCTTCCTGCGTGGCTTAGGGTCTGGCGACACCTCGTGGCCATAGGCCAAGGCTGTCTTTGCACAGGTGCTAGAGGCTTAGCAAGAAGCTGCTGGTGGGGTGTCCCAGAGGGCACTTAGAGTAGACCCACTCTGGATTTAACACATAGCGCTCAGCTGTCTCTTGGGGGCCCAAGGACTTAAAGATAGAAGAGCAGTTTGGAGTGGAATAGGTGGAAGGGACTTGATCAGGAAACCCTGAATTGGACTCCAGTTTGGGAGGCCATGTGAGCTGGTGTCCTAAGAGGCATGGTTTCCAAATTTGATTTCGGACTTGATGCTGGTGTACTCTGGGCTCATGGCTTCTGTTTGCTCATCAGCACCAGGGGAGGGGCTCTGGCTTTGCCCACTCTCGCCCTCCTTTCTTCCCGCACTCTGGGACGCTCTCACGGAGGAAATTGGGGGTCGGTTTCTCTGTCAGGCATTATTGTTGACTCTCACACTCATTGTCTTCCACTGCTCTGGCCACGATGGGCAGAGGGGCTGTGGCTTAGGGAAAATGAGAGGGGCTGGGCAGGTCAAGGGCTTCTTTTGCCATGGTCAGGCAGATCTAGGTGAATCTGAGTGTTGGCGTCACCTTGGCCTGGGACCTGGATGTGTAGGCTTGGTTCTCCCACATAATCATTCCTCCACCTTGGGCCACTTTGTGAGGCTAGGAGAGGCAGAGTCTGTGGTCTGAGTGCACCCCTGAAAGCATATTGATTTGTGGTCTGGTGCCAGTGGGAGTCTGTAGCCCGCGGCATTGTGTATTGCAAGTGCCACATGGGGTAGAGCTGACTTTTGGATCATAGAGACTACATCTGACCTGAAACCCCCAACACCAAGACTCTGCTGGGTGCATGGCTGCTCTGGGAGCCGATGCAGAACCTCCGGACTCGTAGCCCTGCTCCAGCACCTCAGCCAGGACAGCCCTGTCCCCCAAGCCACCTTCCCAAGCCACCATCAGATCTGACCAATCTGACTCTTCCTTCCTTGATTCAGAGTCTGACCCCCCTGCCTCCCTCCAAACTCCCTGTGACCAGTCTCCTTACAGCTGTCCCCGCCCAGGCTTACTGCTCACATCCAGGCAGTTCTCTCTTCCAGGCAGTTCTCTCCTTCGGGCCCCAAATTTTGACACTGCTTTCCTCTCCTTCCTCTCCTTCCTCTCTCCATTCCCTCTCACATCGCTCTCGGTCCTCTGTGTCCCTTCTCTCCGTATGTCTTTCTGTTGCCCTGTCTCTGTCTCTACCTCTCTTTCTCTCCTCGTCTCTCTCTGTCTCTCTCTGTCTTTCTGTCTTTCTTTGTCTTCGTCTCTCTCTTTTTATCTCTCTGTCTCTCTCTCTCAGTGACCCTGTAGCTTCATAGGTCAGGTACACCAACCTCCCTGCCCTTTTCCAGATCTCTTCCCTGCTCCCTTAATTTTGAGAACTTACAGACTGAGGCCGAGAGAAAGGCATTGACTCATGGGAAGTGCCACAGCTAGTGAGTAACGGAACCAGAATTCAGTACTTCATTTCACTTGAGAGCCTCAGTTTCCCATTTGTGAAATGACGATAACCCGGCTGCCCCACACGGCCTGTCAGGGACTCCAGGAGGTGACGGGCCCAGAAGCACCTGCTCTTCTCCCACACCCTTCCCTCCCTGACAGAGTCCTCACTGTACTGCCGTCCTGCCCTGTTTAAGGTTTGTGTTTAGGATCCAAATTGGGCCACAAAATCAAGCTTTCTGAAGCCCGCTTTCAGCGTGGTGCTGCCTCCTCCTCTGGCTCCGGCCCAGCCTCAGAGGCCACTGGCCAACTTAGATGGTACCTTGAATCCTCCCCTTGACTGTGGCTTGGTGACAGCTCTTGAAAGTTCAGATGAAAGTGAGGCATGGAGTTTTCTTACTTAGACCTGATATGCATGCCCGCCACTCACGTTATCTCCCGAATCACCCCGCCAACTCCGTGATGCTGCGATTCTTTTTCCCATGTTAAAGAAGAGTGATAAAGGACACGGAGTTGGAGTAATTAGTCCAAGATCCCGTTAGCAAATGACAAAGTTGGGATTTGAACCCAGAGCCCGTATCCTTCCCTGAACCTGCTTCCTTTGCCCCTTGTCCCTCCCTGATGGAGCAGGGTCAGTGCATCTGTGTGACACCTGGACAGAGGTGCAGGTTCT
>NW_011888828.1:8908088-8987214 GCF_000151845.1 Pteropus vampyrus | reverse complement strand
CCTGCCTCCCTCCAAACTCCCTGTGACCAGTCTCCTTACAGCTGTCCCCGCCCAGGCTTACTGCTCACATCCAGGCAGTTCTCTCTTCCAGGCAGTTCTCTCCTTCGGGCCCCAAATTTTGACACTGCTTTCCTCTCCTTCCTCTCCTTCCTCTCTCCATTCCCTCTCACATCGCTCTCGGTCCTCTGTGTCCCTTCTCTCCGTATGTCTTTCTGTTACCCTGTCTCTGTCTCTACCTCTCTTTCTCTCCTCGTCTCTCTCTGTCTCTCTCTGTCTTTCTGTCTTTCTTTGTCTTCGTCTCTCTCTTTTTATCTCTCTGTCTCTCTCTCTCAGTGACCCTGTAGCTTCATAGGTCAGGTACACCAACCTCCCTGCCCTTTTCCAGATCTCTTCCCTGCTCCCTTACTTTTGAGAACTTACAGACTGAGGCCGAGAGAAAGGCATTGACTCATGGGAAGTGCCACAGCTAGTGAGTAACGGAACCAGAATTCAGTACTTCATTTCACTTGAGAGCCTCAGTTTCCCATTTGTGAAATGACGATAACCCGGCTGCCCCACACGGCCTGTCAGGGACTCCAGGAGGTGATGGGCCCAGAAACACCTGCTCTTCTCCCACACCCCTCCCTCCCTGACAGAGTCCTCACTGTACTGCCGTCCTGCCCTGTTTAAGGTTCGTGTTTAGGATCCAAATTGGGCCACAAAATCAAGCTTTCTGAAGCCCGCTTTCAGCGTGGTGCTGCCTCCTCCTCTGGCTCCGGCCCAGCCTCAGAGGCCACTGGCCAACTTAGATGGTACCTTGAATCCTCTCCTTGACTGTGGCTTGGTGACAGCTCTTGAAAGTTCAGATGAAAGTGAGGCATGGAGTTTTCTTACTTAGACCTGATATGCATGCCCGCCACTCACGTTATCTCCCGAATCACCCCGCCAACTCCGTGATGCTGCGATTCTTTTTCCCATGTTAAAGAAGAGTGATAAAGGACACGGAGTTGGAGTAATTAGTCCAAGATCCCGTTAGCAAATGACAAAGTTGGGATTTGAACCCAGAGCCCGTATCCTTCCCTGAACCTGCTTCCTTTGCCCCTTGTCCCTCCCTGATGGAGCAGGGTCAGTGCATCTGTGTGACACCTGGACAGAGGTGCAGGTTCTGAGTCTCCTTCACGTAGAGGGGGCGCACGAGCTCAGGTGTCTAATGGCCTGGGGCGGGGGGCAGCTCATAGTTGCTCTGCCATCCAGCTATGGATCCCTGGTTGATCCTTGTCTGTCTTAAGTGAGAATGACACCTGCCTGTCGCCTGGCGCCCAGGCAGCCCGTGCTATTTAGTAGAAGCTCTACAAATGCTACCCTCAAGCCTTAGCACCGTGTCTGTGCCCATGGGCTGGGAGGACCCCTAGAACCAGTTCAAGTAGCTGGAAAACCTTGGAGTGAGAGAGGGGACACTGGCATAAGCAGCTCTGGTTTTGGGGGACAGCACGGCCCTTCCAAAGCCCCCGCCTCTACCCACACTCTGTTCTGTCCTATCTCTCTTGGCAGGTATATCCGCACCATGTACCTAGGGATTCAGAGCCAGCGGCAGAAGGAACACCAGCGACGCTTCTACTGGGCTATGATGTACGAATATGCAGACGTCAACATGTTGCGCCTCCTCGAGACGTTCCTGGAGAGCGCCCCCCAACTGGTGCTACAGCTCTGCATAATGGTCCAGAAGAACAGCGCCGAGACGCTGCCCTGTGAGTGCCCCCGCCTCCCAGGAGCCTGGGGAAAGCGCCTTCTCTTGGGCTGAGACAGGACCCCCGTCCCGCCTGGCGACCACCTGGTGGCCACCTTCTATCGCACTCAGTGCCCAGCATACTTGATGGGCATCGCCCGTCCTGACCCCTGAGTCCTCACGACGCTCAGGCCTCCATGCGATGCTGACGCGGTCCACACCAAGGGTGCACGAGTGGCACAGACATTTCCTGAACACCTACCTGTGTGACAGTCTGCTCACCTGGGCATGGCCACTTTGTTCGTATGAGCAGAGCAGAGCCGGGGTCTCACATGTTCCTGGAGCAGCAGAGCGGAGGGCCCTGGTCGTCCAAATGAGGGGAATGGCCCCTTTCCTTAGGTGTCGGCCTGAGCTGAGGTATTCGGATGTGTACAGGATGGGGGAGAGGACCTGGAAGTAGCATATGGGAAAAAGACTAAACCAGGTTAGGCAGCAGTTTCAGATGTTTTTACGAGTGGTGCTCTTCCTTCAAATCAAAGTTTATGCACACCATTTATAAAATAGCCTCAGGTTGCTCTGTTCCTGTTAGATGGGGGTCCAGAGCCTGGTGCACTCTGCCCACTGGCCACCCTCCCCCCACCTGGCCCCTGTGGCCCCTGATGGTCTCCAAGAAGCCCTAGAAGCCCCCACAGCCTGGTCCAGACAGCGCTGGTCTCTATGGCATCAGGGCATCTCTGGACACCAAACACCTGGCTGCCTGAGGAGCCCTTGCGAGGTTAGACTTCCCTGGTCAAGGCAGAGTCTCACATTAGTTCACTGGCGCTCAGACCCGCCTTGCTCTTCCAGCCTCGAGGGAGCCCTCCAGGCCTTCTTTGCACTTTGATATAATGGGGAGATGACAATAATACTTGATTTTTAGGGGGATGCAGTGACGTAACGCACGTAGATCACTTTGAAAACAGTCAAGCTCTGCAGGCACCTAAGGGGTGTGTTTATCATCTCCAGAGCCTCGTAGTGAGTGGTGTGGGCCGGGTTCTGGGAAGCCCCTGCCCTCTTTGGCCTGTGGCTCATCCCTGCTTCAGCCTCCTGGCTGAGCCCTTCCCATGACAGTTCCCCAGATTGTAAACGTGGAGAGGCGGATGTGAAATCCCTGGAGAGGAAACTCAAGGGGCAGCGGACGTTGCTTCCTGCACGTGCTCCAGACGTGGGAGCCCAGCGGGGCCAGGTCAGTGAAGGCCGAGGGCCGTCGGGGTGCGAGGGCTGCTGGGGTGCACTGCCACCAGCAGGCCCCTGGGGAGAGCTGGCCGGGGGAGGAGGGTCCTGCGTCCTGGAGGAGCTTCCTCCCCACCCACTCCTGTTTGTGCCAGCAGCTCAGAGGCTGGGTGAGCATCTCCCCATGTTCG
This sequence comes from Pteropus vampyrus, assembly GCF_000151845.1. Lineage (NCBI taxonomy): Eukaryota > Metazoa > Chordata > Mammalia > Chiroptera > Pteropodidae > Pteropus > Pteropus vampyrus. The sequence goes on along the minus strand of NW_011888828.1, from coordinate 8,984,106 downwards.
TTTCGGGGTATGGCATAGGCGTTTCTCAAAATAGGCTTTTGTGGTTAAACACGTTTAAGAACCACTGGGCTAAAGAAAACTGAGTGGCAGTCTTTGCTGTTGGATCGTGAATCCCGAAGACAAGGATGGAGTCTGCAGCAGCCGCGGGGCTGATGGGAAGGAAGCCTGCCGTCACCAAGCACAGGCTGCAAGGGGCTTGGCGTCCGGCTCTCCGTCTGCGCATCACCAGACCCTTTTGCTGTGATAACAGATGCCTTCCCTCTCTTTTCCCATAAAAAGCTGCATGACATGTATGCACGTTAAAGAAAACCAGTTTAAGTATTAGAAATTGGAGGAGGGGAGAGAAAGCCTGTGAACTTGGAAGGAATCTGCTCGTGACATGGAAAGAATCTCTCAGCTGTGTGAGCGCGTGGGGTGTGGCAGCCTGGAAAGGTGGGGATGCCGCCCGCCCCGCTACCTGATAGCCTTTTGACCTTTGGGGAGTTACTGATCCTTTCTGTTTCTCAGTTTTCTCATCTCTGAAATGGGGAAAATATTAGTACCTCCCCCAGAGGGTTGTTATAAGCATTTTATAACCTGACAAATATCAAATGCCTCATTTGATATTTGGTCTGGTCATTTTGTTTGTAGTGGTGGTAGAGCTTTTTTAAAATTGTTGACACACTTTCTGAACTGAACTGCGAACTTTACTAGTGAGATCCACGGTTGACTGGCCTTGCTTTGGATGGTCTTTGATGACACCTGTCTACTTTATACCATCAACGATAGCAGATGGTTAAAAGATCACTATTACTATCACTTTAATAGGTGAGTTTTCCATTGATCTTGCCCAGTGCCGGCTTCTCCCACTTTTACCATCTCCCTGCTTCTATTCCTCACTTATCACTGGGTTAACAGTGCAGTAGTCAGCCTGCAAGTTAATATAACAATAACAATAACAATAACAATAACAATAACAATAATAATAATAATTATTATTATTATTATAAATAAACCAGAAAATATTGTGCTAGAGCCATTTGGGTATTTCAGCAGGGTCTTCCTTAAATCTGATGTCTTGAAAGTTTAAACAAAGATAAAAATAAAACTATAAAAGGAGCATATCGTTCTGACATGCCATGTACCCTGGCAGTAAATCCCATGTCTGCCGAAAGCTCTGCCAGTAGCCTGGATTGTGGCAGGGTTTGCAAAGCGGTCCGGAGTCGTGGTCAGACAGAGCTGCGTGTGAATTCCAGCCTCGCCATTTACTGACTTTAGGGCATGGGCCAAGTTAATTTCCCAGCTGGGCTTCTTCGCGTGTAAAGTGAGCGTAATAACTGCTTTGGGGGGTGTCGCGAAGATCTCATGAGCTGTGCATTCGCCCCTTTAGCACCTTGCCTGGTATATCATGAGTACTTGATACGGACTGCCATTCAACAAAGATGCGTTAAATTAGGTGCATCTTAGCAGGGCACATGCGCCGAGGGGAAGAGGGAGCACAGCAAATGCTGTGCAAGCCCTCAGGCATCTCCCATCTCTGGGGAGACAGAACAAAAACAGACAGATGACATGTGCTAAGTGCTTTGCAGCCAACAAACATGGTGCTGAGACCAAAGTGCCTGGGATGGGGCTGGAGAGAGTCTGCTCTGGGCAGGGGGGTGGTGGCCAGAGAAAGCGTCCCCAGACAAGGGATATTTAGGCTGAGTGTAAATGATGAGAAGGAGCCAACTCTAGGTAGAGTAAAAACAGCTTTTCAGGCAAAGGGAACAGCATATATACAGGAAAAGCCTGGCTTGTTCTGGAAAGTGAACAGACCCAGCATGGCTGGAGCTTGGCAGTGGGTGGGGAGGGGGAGGCGAGAGGTGCGGGAGGAGGATGGGGAGGAAGGCAGGGGTCTGACCCGGTGGGGTTCGCTGGGCCCTGCAAGGAGCTTGGTCTGTACCGAGTGCAGTGGGAAGGGTTACGTAGGAAAGCTATAGGATCAGATTTGCTTTTAAAGAGGATTCCCCTTCCTTTTGTGGAGGGGGAAGAGCAGGAGCCGAACTAGGGACACCAGCCTAGAGGGTGCTGGGGAGGCCCAGAGTGAGATGATGGGGCTGAGCATTTTGGGGAAATGTTGCCAAGCATGCGGATTTCAGTGGTGCCCTGGAGAGCACATCAACGAGACTCAGCTGGACCAGTGAAGGCGATGAGGAGGGAGGTGGCTTCTAGCCGGGTGCCTTGAGATGGAGGAGGATTGATAGGGGAACTGGCTTGCGGGCACCGATCAGGAGTTAGTATCTCTATTGCTTTTCCTTACGTTTGGGGTTTTCCGATGCTTCCACATGGAAAAATGGCAGGGACAGGAGTGTGGGCCACTCGCCGTGTCCACGCAGCACCTGAGTCTGCCTCAGCGATGACTGTGGCCAAGTCTCGAAGAGACAAGCTCATGTGGAACTGGTCACCGATGCAAGGAGGTAGCAGAGGTTGGCATGCCCTGTGGACTGGTCAGCTCCGGCACGCGCACGTGTGTGTGTGTGTGTGTGTGTGTGTGTGTGTGTGTGTACCCCAGATACAATTACACTGAGTAGATCAGAAGACGGTGCTTCTGCTTCTTGTCCCTGGAATCTCAGCCCAGGGCTTGGCATTTTGAAAATGTTCTCAGTCTTCGAGAGCATCCGCATGAGCCGCCTGTGCTAAGCACTCAGGGAGAAACCTTGTTATCCCACTACCCAACTCAACTTGGCCTGAGCGGGAGGCGAGGGACTGGGCCCAAGACTCAGGACCCTCCCAGCTCCCCAGGATGCCTGTTAGTGCGAGACACACGAGAGCGCTGATCCCTTCAACGGGCCGTTTCTTGAGGATAGTCTTTATTCTGACCCTGGAGACTGAGAGAGCTCGGCCAGATCCAGTGAGGCCTACCCAGTTAGTGAGAAGTTGGTACTAAAACCGGGGGCCTCACACTTCCAGGGTGGTATATACCCCTCTGTCTTCTTAGATCCCTCTGGAAACCCTCTGGAAAAAATCCTGGGCATCCCCAGATACCCTCTGAGCCATGTGCGCCCCCTCAACCCTCTGAGCTCAGCTGGGGGAAAGACTGGAAGTCCCTGGGTGAGACTGGAAGCTCAAGCCCACCACCCAAGCTTGGGCCGGAGCTGGAACTTCAAGGTAGGGCCACCTCTATCCCAGAACAGGGCCAGCCCTGCTCAGGGACACACGTTGGGGATATGCTTCCCCCTAGGGTAAGGGGTCCTCTCAGAGAGACTCAAGAGCAGATCTGACTTGTTGCCATAACTGGCACTCCACCGGGTGACACTTTACAGGTGTTTGGAACCCCTGTGGGTGGGGGTCGGGCAGATGCAACCAGAAAGACACCTTGGCTTGGTGTCAAGAAAGTAACCCCACGATTTCAGTTTCCAAAGTGATTCAAGTGACAGAATCCTTAGAACTGAAGAGGCGGACGGAGGCCATGCGGCCCAGCCTCCTTGTTTAATGCATGGGAAACTGAAGCCTGAGAGGCAAGTCAGTTGCCCAGGGCTACGCGGCAGGAAAGGCTCTCAGAAAAGGCCCCTCCTGCTGCCGCGTTGGACCTGTGGCTGAGACGGTAGCACTGCATCTACAGGACGTGGTTCAAACACCAAGCCTTGCCCATGTCATCCTGCCCACCCCCAACACACACACACACACCTGACCATCAATAGCCATGGATACCTGCACCAAATTTATGTAAAAACAAGCACCAAAAAGAAAAAAAAGGAAGTACGAGAAAATATTAAACCCTGTCTTTAAACATTGCTTTTCTTTTAAACAAGCGTTGAATGCTAAGATTCAGTTAGGGCTCTTTCTGTCTCTCATTAACCTCTCTGACAGTGTTCTTTCTTAACTTCAATTGTTAGCTTTTACATCGAAAGCCCTTCTAGTGACTTCTACTTTAGCTTTACATTTTCTTTTTTTTCTAGCAAGAGCCCTGACAGACAGCGTCGAGCGCTTCAGCAAGGCAAGTGTTCATTCGTGTTTCTCTGCTCTCGTTAAGTTGAACTGTGACTGTCTCTTTGGCTGCCAGCCCCAAAAGCCCTTCTTCTTTTCCCTAGTAAGGATGAAACGCACCCCCGTGGGGAGCATCAGCTCCCACTTCAGTCTCCCCGATCAGGTTTCCCTTTGCAGTGAAGGGCTCGACCTTCTGGTTCCGGTTCTCGGGTGAAGGAAGGCCCAGGGGGCTGCTTCTTGGCTGTCGGCTCAGTTAAACCGAGCTGCCCGCCTGGCTCTCCCAGCAGTGGGATACTTCCATGTCTCTCCTCCGGGGAGCTCGCTTTCTTCTTATGCGAAAAGTGCTTTCTGGCCCCTTTCCAGTGCTGCTCATGTGGACATTAGCTGTCACCCTCTAAGTCTAGGACACAAAAGTTGATTACTTGATTATTTAGGATTTGGGTTACAATGGAGTGAAGCTTCCACCCAGAAAGTGATGGTGACCTGGCTCTGTGGCCCAAAGGTAATGAACGGATCTGTGCTCTACACCAAAGCAATGAATTTTCCCCCTCAGTTTGCTCAATTCCAAGAAGTAAAATCTGTTATTAAAATAACCAATCCACTGCGTCGAACATCAGATAATGAATCACCTCATCCAGAGTTATAGGAAGCTTCTGCTCCTGCCCCAACCCCTCACCGGTCTCAGCCACTGCCCGACCACACCCGAGGGGAGCAGAGCCCTTCTCCCTGACTCACCCTGTGCTGAGCTGCAGTCGCTCATCTCAGAGACATACTATGGGGTTCCAGCCTTTGGTCTCAGCTTCCGGGCTGCTCATCACACTTCTATATCATAGCCAGGAGCAGGTTAATGAAGGAAAAGATGTGTAATTCCCTATTGGCCTCATCGTCCTGGCTGTCTTGCATCTTCACCCATAACTGAAACGACGAGAGATGCAGAAAGACAAGCCTGCCTTCTCTGGCCAGAACACAGAGGAAACTTGGCCTCTCTCATTTCCCCCGGGGCTGGCCTCTCTCAAGCTCTGTGTTTCCTCTCCTTTTGAGGAGATAGCCCTCCTTCTCTCCCGTCAGACACCTGCTTGGCATCTACACACAAGGCGCCCTGACCAGCCAACTCCAGCTCATAGTCCTGCTTCAGCTACCAGAGGCGTCTTCTTAAACACAGCATTCGTACCTTACACTTTGAAGCAAAATTTGCAAAGATTTTAAACAGAGACGTAAAGCCTTTCACTGCCTCTGTCGAGCTTGAATCCACATATAATTCCGAGGCCTTTCAGCTGAGGCTTGCCCCCAACAACTGGTAAGAGAAGAAGAGGAGAGTCCTTCTTTTTTTTTTTAGTTGTGGTTAGAACACTTAACGTGAAATCTACTCTCTTAACAAATTTTTAAGTGCAAAAGAAAATGTAGTACGTACCTATGAGTGAGAGTTCGTAAAGCAGGAGAAAAGAATGAGACAGGTGAGCTAAGTCCATTTCATTACAGTTAACACGGATGAAATAGCTATTGTTCACCTGGAAATGTTTGTGCATGAAATGCTGGAACAGAGATGGACATCGAGGCAGGCTTCCTGAGCCCACACAGGCTGACCAGTACGAGTGCATGGGGGAGGCTCTGAGGGCTGCAGGTTTAGAGCCTGAGCAGTAACCGTAATTGGTTCATTAATTCAGTAACTAATTATTAAGCACCTACTATCTGCCCAGCATGGTTCTAGGAGCTGGGGATGGATATAGCAATAAACAAAAACAGATAGAAAATCCTGCCCTCTTGGAGCTTAAATTTCTTATAGGGAGAGACAGACAATGAACATAACAAAGATGTCATTTTATATACAGGTTTCTCCCTCTGTCCGCAAGTAGAGCGTTCCTATGAGAACTTTTGTAAGCTCAAATGGAGTAAGTAAAGCAAAGAAGCAATTACTATTAATTTATATGGAAAAAAATTTTTGAGTGTTCCCAGGTAACAGAACCCAGCAACCCACTCAAGCAACACTTTCCATTGTGTCGTTACTAGTTGCCGTTACTAGTTGTCGTTACTAGTGAATAAAAGAGTCCACTTGGCTACTAACAGAACCAATAGTAATTTCAGCAGCTTTCAACTTCCTTTCTCTCTGCATGTAAATAGTATGAATGGAGAATGCAGGCAAGTTCAACACACGCAGTGTTTTCATTTTATTCACTATAATCAAAACACTTAATTACATCCAGTTTTACACTAAGTATAATACCCTTAGGCTTTTCTGATAAGGCATCTTAGAAAGAAGAAATAAGTGAAGCCAGGGCCTCTCTTAGGCTTTTCTGATACCTTGAGTTACATCCTGCTAATAGGTGCACAAAATAAATCGAGATCAACACAGATGCTCAGGCACAGTTCAGAGCTCTGAGGCTTGAGGCTGAGATGCTGTGGGTCCGGGAGCAGGAGCTTGGCGGGGCCATTCTGGTTGCTTGGCGTGTGTGTGCTGCCTCTATAACACCTTGTGCAAAATAAATGCTGAACACTGCTTTTGCTTTCCATTTTTTTTTTTTTTTTTTGTAAAAGTGAAAATCTTCTGATTCCTTTGGTTAGTGAACACAGGTATAAATGCAGATCTTTCATAAAAGCCAAGTGGCATAATGCCAGCTTTTGGAAAGCGGGGAATACCTGTCTCAGAAAATAATCAGCGCTGACGCTGGAAAGGTGGGTGGGGAGGGGAGCAGAGCCGCGTGCGGCTTTCAACGGGTGGCCAGGGAAGGTTTCCCAGGGAAGGGGACCTTTGAGTAAAGATCCGAAGATAGGAGGGAGCCAGCCCAGCAGAGCACTGGAGGGGAGTGTGCCAGGAAGAGGCAAGTCAAGGTCGAAGCCCTGAGCTGAGAGCGTCTCCAGCGTTTGAGGAGCAGCAAGGAGGCTGAGGGCCTGGGGGCTCTGGGCCCCTCCTGCAGCTCAGCCCTGCCTGCGGGTCTTGCCGGCAGACCCGCTCTCCTCCTTTTTTATTTTTTTAAAAACATTTCAACGGCTTTATCAAGAAACAATTTACACGTCATACAATTCTCCCATGTGAAGTGTACGATTCGATGGCTTGTAGTATATTCGCAAAGTCGTTCTGTCGCCACGATCAATCTTAGAGCATGTTCATTGCTCCGCGAAGACATCCCGCCCCTTAGAACTGCTCTCCTGTCAGCCCCGCCCCCGGCTTTCCCGCCTCGGGAAGCGGCCAGTGATGTAGCACTAGGTCGCTAGGTCGTGAGTCTGCTCTGGGAGAAGTGGTGAGGGTGCTGAGCACATCTCTCAGATCGAATCTTCTCTGGGCCTGGGTAATGTGCATGAGGACCAGGAGGGCTCCTGAAGCCCCTGTCAGCCCTGGCAGGCTATGACTCTAAAAGGAAAGTGGGGAAATCTCAGCAAAATTTGGACAGTAGCAATCTTTAATTATTAGGCTAGACATTCACATCAGAGATGATTACGAACTCGAAGCCTCAGGGAGCGTGTAGCTCCAGGAAAGTGCAATCAATTGATCTCCAACAGATCTTTTCTCTTCCTCCAGATTTCCAAGGGAAGAAAGTCTATGTGTTTCACAAATGATGTCTCTCCATGTCACATATCTCTCAGTACCGGGGAGAGGGCGGAATGGAAGAGACCCCAAGACGAGCACCTGGGGGTGAATCCCTATGAGCTGTTCCCCTTCCCCTGTGATTAGGGGTGAGTCGCCCTTTCTGAACCTAAACTTTTTAACTGTAAAGCTTACCCCCAGGGACCAGCTGGAGGTGTTAGACGGGCGAGGACATCGAGAGGAGTTCTAGGAGTGCGGGCATCACTCTGCAGCCAACCTGACCAGAGCAGACCCGTGTTAGTTCCCTTTCTCACATTCAGACCCCATGTGCCCCAGGCTGCTGGACCCTGGAGTTCAGGGGCCTATTAGCTGTGAAACCTGCCCACCTGTGATAGCCTGGGACCCATCGCCACTTCCTGCTGTTGCTGGGGGCTCCACTATTTCCTGCACCCCTCACTCTTCACCAGTAATAACCAAGCACTTTGAGTCCTTTCCTGCTTGTCACCTTGGTACTCTCCTAGAAGAAAAGGTGCCGCCTCCTGGCTTTGTGGAAAGCTCCGGGCTGGACCCCAGGGGCCTGGCCTCACACCCAGCTCTGCACTCAGTTGCTGCATCCACTCCACTCAGACAAAGCCCTTAACCTCTTTGAGCCTCAGCGTTCTCATTTGTAAACCGCAGCTAATAATTCCCGCCCCTGAGAGGTTTTGTCAGGAGTAAGCGTCCATTCTGGGCAGCAAGAAGGCACTCTAACAACAGTGGCTAGATTTTCACTCTCAGCCATCGAAGGCATACATTGCTGCCATCCTCAGCAAGGCTCTGGTTGGGTGAAGTCATTTTACCTGACAGGTTTTCTCATCCAGGCCACTCAGTGATGAAAATTTGGGCCGAGGGGGCAAGGATCCCTTCCACTTTGGCCCACACACAAGTATGTGCCAACCTTACCTGCTCATGGGCCAACATTTAGTGGAAATAACATGCTAAGTAATACTATCTCAAATATAATTGTGTGTGTGTGTATATATGTGTATGTGTGTGTGTGTGTGTGTGTGTGTGTATATATATGTAGAGAGAGAGAGAGAGAGTGTGTGTATGTGTATGTATATACACGTACATATTATATAGATGCTATGTATATATCTTTCTCAGAATGGAACCCCGTGGTTAAGTGGCGCATGACTGTATCTATATTCGATATGTATATATACACTATATATATATTCTCTTTCAATATATATGTATATATGTTTACATATAGATAGTATAGTATGCATATGTTTCAAAGATATGCCTATGTTTTGCTCATTGAATCCTCCAGATTAACGTTTTCTCCATGGTTCACAAACAATAAACCAAGGCCAGGTCTGTTTGTACCGGAGCCCGTGTTTCTTCCAGGCCATCTCGTGGCCTCTTTTAAAGTGCAGTCACTAGGGAGCAGCAGGGCATTCAGACTGGTCAACCATTTGCTCCTCCATGAGAATGGATTTACTGGAACTTTCTCAGCCTTCTTCATGGTGTGTTCCAGGCCATCTGGGACCCAGGCATCCAAGAAGCTTGTGCCATACCAGCTGAGTGGCTGACATTTGTTCTAGAATCTCTAAAGTTTGCCCTTATCCAGCTGGCTATGGAGTTGGTATTTCGATAGCTCTGACAGCATTTTACAAAAAAGAGATAAGTGAAGCAGGGGGCTGAATTTAGCTTTCCTCCTGCTGGGTCCTTTAAATACCAGTGTTTGACCTTGAAGGTCCTGAAGGGGAGGGCTGGTGCTCTCCTGTAGTCCACGTAGGGAAGCACCAGGGTCAGCCAGGACACAGAGAGAGTGAAGGGAAATGAGGCCAAGAGCCTTTCCTGTGGTTTCCACAGGAAGGAAGGGGTGAGACAGAGGTTTAGGATTGGCTAGTGTGAATAATTTCAGGAGGCTCTGGGGCACAGGGACCATCCTAGTTGTCTGATACCTGGTCCTGGGGTGATTAGAGCAGGAGGCAAGTGGACTGGGAGTGTCAGAGCCCAATAAAAGAGGTGGTTGGGGTGTGGGCTCTGTATTTATTGGTTTGCATATAAAAGGCACCAGTGGCTTGCTATTTCCAGGTATTTGCTAACTCTGGGAGGGGCAGTCCCTCCAGAGTCAGCAAGGCCCCAGATGTCAAAACATCAGAATAAAGAACATGCTTAATGCAGTAATCTTAGACAAATCCCTTTACCTCCTGGGAGCCTCCGTTTCCTCTTCTACGAAATGGGGCAACAATAAACATTCCAATGGATTCTTGTCAGGATTAAATGAAATAACATTTGCAAAATATCTGGAACAATGCCTAATACATTGGAAACATTCGATAAGTGTTAATCCCTCTTCATCTCTTGTCTCTATCCTCAAGGTTTGCTTTCTAAAGGAGAATGGAGACTTCCAGAGAATTCCTCTTTCCCATGGTCAGGAATGATGGTGTGAGGTTGTGCTAGCTGGTGGGCTCATGGGTTCCTTTCCCTGTGGGGCCACTTGAGAATCCAAGGATAGCTGTAGACTCTTCCTGAGGAAAGTACCCACACAGTCTTGCATGTAGTTTCAGGACTGGACAGAATCATTGCCTGCCCTTGGGGAGGTCACATGCATCGGGTACCTGTGAACTTAAGGAAAAAAAAGGACCAAGAAAGAGATCAAGTACATCAAAGTGGCGGGAAATGCTAAGGTGGGAGGGGACATTGGGGGTTGTCTGAAGTGTGGGGTCAGGGATGGCCTGGCTGAGAAGCTGACATTTGAGTGAAGGTCTCAGTAAAGTGATATTGAGCTCTCTGAGGGGAGGGCATTTGAGGCAGAGAGAAGAGCAAGCGCGAGTGCCCTGAGGTGAGAGAGTACCTGGAGCACATCTGGGGCGGAGGGAGTGTGCGGAGCTGGCAGGAAGTGACCTCAGAGAGCGTGAGGGGCTGTCTCGTGGAGGGCCTTGAATAAAAACTCGATGCCATGAAAGGAGCTTAGATTTGAGCCCATGGAGAAGGGTATAAGCAGAGACCTAACAGGTTATATTGGTAACTCCAAAGCAATGGCACGTGGGGCCCTGAAGGCACTTATAAGGACGGTGGCCTTAATCCTGAGCAACAAGTCAGACAAAAGATGGAATAGAGGTGTCACCACCTCCACATTTACTGGGACACTCAGACAGGGCGTTCCAGGGGTGGTTCCTCAGCTTTGCAGGCCCACAAATTTGACTTCTTTGACTTCGTCAGTGCTGACAGAGCTGATCAGAAAGCTGACACATGATAACCAAATCGATAAGAAATTGACATGTAAATCTGAATGCTAATTCATTAATTTGTGGCAATGGAGGGGAGATGTACCTTTCCCAGGGACTTAAAAAAGAATCTGAGCTTTGGAGTTAGGCAGACCTGTGTTCGAATCCTGGTTCTCTGATTTCTAAACTGCTTGATATGGAAAAGTTACGTAGTCTGTGAGCCTTAGTCTCTTCATCTTGAACATCTGCTCACTACCTCGAGTACATTTGAAGGGAAGAGTAATCGAGTCAATGTATGTCAAGAGTCTGGGCTAAGGTAGCTGTTCAATAGAGCCGGGGCGGGCGCGGAGGGGCGGTGGTAGGATCGTTATTGAAAACTTACTAGAGATGATCAGATGACATGCTAAACCTGGATTCAGAGCCAATAAAGAAATATTTCATAAAAATTACGATAAGACAATGGTACAACAGAGATGGCCATTGTTGTGGCCAGATTTGAATTCTATCTCCCTCAGACCATCCCCTTTCTGTTAAAGAGCTTTTTTTTTTCCACCCCCAGCTGGGTCACGGTGTAATTTCTCAGATGTCAGCTTTCCTGAGCCATTCCACTCCTCCTTTCCTTACACTCGGCCGCTTGGATTGGCTTTGGATTTTTCCAGATTGCCTCAGCCACAAACACACGTCGGTCGTGAGGGTTACATCTCCTCTTCCTAATGGTCAGTCTGGGAATATCAGAGGCATCTTAAGGTTACCCCATGTGGTAACCTCGTGTGGGGATCACACCCTCTTCAAATACAGAAATGAGACAAAATGAATATGTCAGTGCTTGTGAACGACTGCATTCAAAGAAAATCGTTAGACCTTAAGTTATTCACTGTGAATATGTTTTCGGTGAAAGTTTAAAAAGGCGAATGATTTCTTTGTTGTTGTCGTCATCTCAGACTTACAAAATATAATTATTCAGGTAGTGCATTGGTTTGCCCAGAAGGTTGGTGCTGGAATATGGAGGAGAGACATATAGGGCTCTTCTAATTTGCAATGATGCCCATCAAGCTTTTGAGAAAGGGTAGTTGATCCTGACGAGTGAGTGGCGTGCTGGTAAATGTTTAGCAACCAGCTCCTAGCAGGGTTGAGGGAACTCTGATTTGCAGCATTTGCCAATTTCTGTGGTATAAATGCTCCCACCAGGACTACCTTAAGGCTCCGACACTGTATCAGCCAGCCCTGAGAATTCTTGCAAATTTAATTGGGTCTCAGAAGCCAAGATGAGCTCGCTCCAGCATACTGACCCTGTCTGAGGAGTAAGAGCCTCCCAGGTTTCAGTGTTAGTGTTCTTGCTCACTCTCTGTATAACCTTGGCCAAGTTACTTAACTTTGAGCCTGGATCATAGACTGCATCCGTGAGGCTCATTCCCTTCCCTTGGTTGCTCAGGTAAAGAAGTACCTTTGTACCGTCACCCCCTTGCTGTGTCTCTGGGTGGAGGTGAGGACAGGAGACAGGCGGTGATGCTTAGAGAGCCATGCATACAGCTGTCTTATCTTTTTTTCTGGGAGCATTTCCAAGAAGAGACTGGGCTTTTTTAAAATGTAGGAATATAAGGGGAAGTTTGACAGGTGGAAAGGGAAGAACTTCCTATCTAAAAGGAACTCAATGTGGGGAAAATACACAATGGGAATTTGAAAAGCAGAGGTGGAGTTCCCCCAAAATGTCAGTTTCAGTGGTAGGGAGGGAGGAGGTGAGGGTTGAAAGAGGGAGATGTTGACCTTGACATGTGGACAGACAAATAGCCAGTTGAGCATATTTCTTGGTTTTGGGGATCTCTAGGGAACCAACCCAGTGGGGGACGATGCCGTACAAATTAGGTGACTATGCAGTGTCACAACAAGCTGTGGCCACATCCAAGTCTCTTAACTTCACATTCAGTTTTCTCATTTGTAAAGTAGGGGTAGTAGCTCAGCACGGAAAGGATGCCGTAATTGGGGGATGGCTAATGGTCAAGTATGAAGAAAGACAGAGCAGATCCAAACAGCAAATGTTACACAGAGTCAGGAGGAGGGCACGAAACCAGTCCTCTTAATGCCGCACTTAGGAATTGGTTGACGACCTCCATGAGGGTTCTCTGTTGGGGATGGGGGGGCGTCAGGAGTAAAGAGGAGGTGGGAGAGTGAAGGGAGCAAGATCACCCTTGAGAAGGTTGGAGGAGAAGAAACGAAGAGAGGTGGGATCACGCTGGGAGAGGACAGGGGGGTCCAGGAAGCTACTCTTTGTAAGATGAAAGGAACTTGACAGTGGTTACAGGGAGAGGGGCTGCGACTCCCTTCACAGCTGACTCTTCCTGTCTTGCCCCGCCCCATGCTTAGCGCTCATCCAATCCCTCTTCTTTAGTGTTTTTCTGATGTATGATTTAGCCGCAGGACTGAGAACTTTGTGGCAAACCGTGGAAAAAGGCGGCTGGTAACAGACCTGGTCTTGCCCTTCCCACTCTACAAGACAGAGTCCTGCAATTGACCCCATCCGCTTTCACTCAGAAGCAGCCTCATAGCCAGCACAGAGCACTCATCACACCCACATGCTTCGTCCTCCCTGTGAGATGCTCCCATACGCTGGTCCCTCGGTCGTACTCTGCCGTGGTCCATTCTGAGCCATGGCCCTGCCTCCTACTTGCCAGATCTCAGCCTCCCTAACTCCCCCTGATGGCTGGGCCTTTCTGCTGTCTCTGATCCCTCCTACTGTATCATACCTTTCCTCCTCATTTATCGACTCCATCTGCCTCCACCCTCTGCCCTTTCTCAGACACCCCTGTCGCTATGCTACTCACATGATGAGATAGCCGCACTCACATTTTTTTTGCTTTGTTCTCCAACTGGCAACAATTCAACTGACAGTGACCCTTGGATATTACAATGACACCACCAAATGGGCTTTCCGTGATGACTACCCTTCCAACTGTAGACTGCAGCCTTTCATCCTCTGTTCTGTTGGCCATAGGTGTGGCCATTCCGTTTCTGGAAACCTTACATCCCAGGTTCGGTGATCAGAGCCTGAAGGCCCCTCTCCCAAGGGGCCTTTCTCAGGGGAGTGGCCCCAGGAGGCTCCAGCCTTGTACTTACTAGCTGGCTAGGCTGGACTCTGGTCAGCTCAGTAGGCCAGCTGCAAGCTCCACCTCCTGGTATGCAGCAGGAAAAGTGAGCAAGCCGTGAAGGTCACTGCCCGGAACTTGTCACAGCCGAACGTGAAGTCTTTAACAATTTCCAGTCGGATCTTTGGAATGCAGAAAGCGATCGAGCCATAGGTGGGAACAAATCGTAGATGCTCCCAGGCCCATCCAAGAATTTCACTGGGGGCCAGGAGGCTGCTTCCACAGCCGGTTCTCACGGGCTTGGGTCTTGGCCAGGATAGTGCATTGGCTTTTGTGTTGACCTCAGGCAAGACAGAAATCTTCCAAGTGAGCCACTGCAGAGAGGGAAAACCCTGCACTTCCTCCCTCTGTAATGGAATACACTGCAGGCCTTTGAAGATTAATCACTTAACAGAGGGAAAGCGATCTCAGTTAATTCTATTGGCATCACCTCTTTCTTTGTGGCTTGACTGTTACTCTCCTGAGAAAGGTGGAATAGAATTTAAATTTGGTTTTTAGCTCCATAATCCACAGCCTCTCTCAGATACCCATGGGTACAATACTTCCTGTCAGCTCTTGCCAATAGATTCACATGCTTTGCGCCCAGAGTTCCTAGACTTTTTTTAATCTCCCCTCACCCAGCCCCTTAAAAGGCCATCAGTCCAGTGGTTACTTTCAAGGCCACTGGAGTCAGACTCTGAGTTTGAATGCTGATTTAACTTCTTTCTCAACAGATGTATGATTTTTAAAAAGTATCTTAAGTTTCTTCATCAAAAAAAATGGCATTTAGGAACTGTTATTAGTTTGCTAGGGCTGCTGTAACCAAATACGATGGACTGGGCAGCCGGAACACCGGAAGTTTATTTTCTCACAGTTCCAGAGGCAAGAAGTCCAAGATCAAGGTGCTGGCAGGGCTGGTTCCTCGCGAGGCCTCTCCCCTTGGTGCAGAGAGGGCCATCTTCTCGCTGTGGCTCACCTGGTCTTTTCTCTGTGTCTCATTGAGTGGCCAAGCTTGCTTCTCTTACAAGGACATCAGTCAGAATGATTTAGGGCCCACCCTAATGACTTCGTTTTTAACTTGATCGCCTCTTTAAAGGCTCTGTCTCCGAATGCAGTCATATTTGGGGGGCCTGGGAGTTAAAAGACTGCAATAGAATTTTTTTTTTGGAGATGGGCACACTTCGACTCATAACAAGTACCTACATCACAGGGTTCTTCTAAATAAGATAATCCGTGTACGTGCTCAGTGCGTCATGCTGTGTTCTCTGGGACAGCCAGGTACACTGACAGGGTGTGCATCTGCTCGGGCCCTCCCCTTTCAGCCCCGGTTGAGTCCCCAGAATTGCCTGGCTTCCCTGAAGTGCCCTCTGTGATGTCCCTCCAAGGAAGAGCTGCACTTACAGTCTTATAGGTTTGTGAAGTCATGGGCTTTGGTCAGGGAAATGGTGCAAAAGTGGCCGAGTCATGGGACGTCTGGCCATCGACCAAACATAACAAATGTGGCAGTGTCACAGTCAAGGTCCAGGCCTGTTCGCTGGGTGGGTTGAAAACAAACGTATCTAACACCCTCCGTCACTGGTGCTTGAGACGCCGGAAGGTGAGGGTCACTCCTCTGCTGAATGCCCAGTGATAAACCAAACTCCCAAACGAGGTCCTAAAGTCGGCCTGGTTTTTCTGGTCTCCTTTCTGGGATGGACTCAGCTCTCCTGAAGCACCACCTTTGGACCTCAAAAATGTGTCTAGACCCTTGCATAGGACAGATATTATAGTGAATAAGAAAGTGGCCAGGATAAGGGTTTTGGCCACCCGCGGGTGTCCCCCTGCATAGGATCATCTTCGTCAATGCCGCTGGCAGAGAGAGGGGGGCAGGCTCACTGTACGGCCCCCACTCGTATTACTTCCTGTCTCTGTTTGCACGCTCAGCCTCCAGAGAAGGGAGGCCGCAGCCAAATGCACCCTTTTTCGTCTCGGGCAAGACTTTGCCCTGAGCACCCCACACACGGGCCAAGTGTCAGAGTTCCCCGTTCCCCTTTTCCTTGAACTTGGAGCGTTTTCACAATACCAAAGATATGGCCTGGCTTTCAAGGCCCTGACAGATGAACAGCTTGTCACTGGAAAAGGTACCCACCATTAGAGAAGGCCGATAGCCTTCGTTACAAATGACCTTCGGGAAGGGTATCACCTTGTGGGCCTCCAGAGAGCCGAGCTGACAAAGGCCCAAGACAGAGAAAGAATGGAAAGCCGGGGCCAGCATGATAAGGCAGGCAGAGCTCTGTGCTACAGGCCTGGTTCCAACTGCTAGTGCCTCTCAGGGTAACTAACCCCGGGCGAGGCACCCAAACACCTGTACTTCCGTTTTCTGTTGAATGAATGGGTTGAGGTGGATGGTCTGTGAAGCTCCCCATGGATGTAACATTTGATGATCTACAACTTTACCAAGGTGGGAACAGATGAGGCCGAGAAGTGGGACTGGGGCCTCAGCAGGCCAGCCGACCCTCTGGCCAAGCACTCAGATCTCAGTCTTCCATGTGACCGGCTCCCAAGCCCTCCTTGTGATCTAGCAGTGATGTCTTATGACATTTGGGGAACATCCGTGCCATATCCTAGAGGGAAATTCCAGAAGCACTGCCCAAGAACCAGGGCATCGTAGGGGTTGGCTCAGAGGGGAGTGGTCTCTGCAACACCTCGTGAAGGGTGAGGCAGGGACAGGCCACCAGCCCTAACAACCACAGGGACAGATCTGAAAGAAGCGTCATCTAAGAGATAGAATAATGAAGAAGGATTGTATCTGGCTTTGCCACATGTGATCAATGGACGTTTGAATTCCCATGTATTCATATTTGGTGTGGACAGGGCTAATGTCACAACGCAGAGAACAATGAAATCAAGATAGTGAAGGCTGAGGGGCTGCCCTGCTTCTGCACCCCAAGGCTGTTCAAAAGCATGCTCAAAATCAGAGTGACTTAGACCATGCTCTGGCCAAAGCTAGGCAGCTTTTTCTTACTTCGTGAGCCCAGCACTGTTGCCTCTCTGAGGGCAGGAGAGGTAATACATTTTTCTTTATTAGAAAGAACAAAGAAATTAAGCCTTTTCCCCATTCACCTTCTGTAGAACTCCCCTCTGATTACTAAGGGTCAGTAATACCCCTGAGGCGTATGACTATTAACATCAAGAAATGAGGTCACCAGGAGAGTGACATCACAGAGACATTTAAAAGGAGCTTTCCGAGAGTGCTTCAGTGATAGTAATAAGCCTGCCACGGACTATCAGGATGACTGCACATTCTCTGCCCTCCAGAAACCCACAGCCTAAGTCATGTGACTCCTAATGGGACCAATTCCCCTCCCTGCCCCACCCCAATAAACAACACAACACAGAAGGCTCTGAACGTTTAGCATCACCACTGTGACAGGGTTGCAGATCACACACGCCCTCAGTGGATGCTGGTGGGAACGCCCTGTGTGTACAAAGGGCAAAGTGGGACACGCAGTGCTGTGTTCAGAACTTTCCAGAAAAGTGAGAGGAAAATCCTTGGGCATTTCCAAGGATGGCTTCCATGGAGCAATTAGGATTGTTTTTCTGCAGTTTGTGTCCAGTCTAGGTTGTTACAAAAGCAACACATACTCATTGTGACGGTCAACCGCCCGGGGTTTTCCTATGCATACGCTAACACGCTGGTTTTCGCTATCGCACTGTAATGTCCTGCAAGCCGCAAACCCGAGCATCTCCTTGACATGTTGGAAGGGAGGGGCTACATGAGATGGGCAAGGAACATCAAGAGCAGGGAGGGTGTAAAATGGCAGATTCTTCGCTGAGGTTTAGAGAGGAGTGGAGAGGCAAGGGCCTGGCGAAAGACAAGCCAAAGGCTGGAGTTCTGGGGCAGTTTAATTAGTTTCTTGATAAACAGGGCTCCTGGATCCAGCCTTTGAGCTTAAGAGAGAGACGGACTAGGTGACTTTGATTTCAGCCTGGAAGAATGCCGTGGGGGAGCGACGCTCTGGTGTGAGGGAAGGGGGTGTGGTACGGAAGTGGTCGTCCGTGGGGCACTATTCAGGACCCCAGCTGAATTTAGTTGCGTTTAGTTCTGAAATTTTAGGAGAAAGGGGAAAAAAAAGAGGTGCTAGGTAGACCAAGGGAAGAGAACACGTGGGCGAGTCGAGGAGTGATGGGGATCTTGCCTGAGAGGAGATCGAATGACAATACCAGACGAATGACTGCTTGCTCATAGGTGGATTTGGAGATTCTCCAATAACTCTTTATTGTGTTCAGTTCGATTTAGTTACAAATATCAAATAGGCAGCATTATAAATAAGACTGCGTTACAGAGGTTCAAGTATCACTTGGGATGAGACACATTCACTTGCCCATTGAGGAGGAATGCAAAGAATGACATGCAGAGGTCTTGGGAACCTCGCCAGGCTAGTGAGGGAGAAAGGCATCCTCCAACCTCAAGTTATACTGCTGCTGAGTCAGGACAAAAAAAATCCGGGGGAGGACAGGGCCTCACAAGTCAAGGCCTCAGAGAACTTTGAGCAGTGGTTGGTTGGATAAAGCGACGAGGATTATGGGGAGACCTAGAGAGATAGGAATGAATGAGAAAGGCAGCCAGCAAAACAGACAGAGTATCCCAGGGTCCTTGATCGGGGTGGCCTGAGGGAGTGAATGAGGGAGAACCTGAGTGGAAGAAGCTCAGGTAAGGGCTCCTTGAGACCCTGAATAAGCTGAGGAAAAGGCAAAAAAGTGACTCCAACACTTTCGCAAAGGAGAATAGTTATGGATCTTGGGGCGGTGGGTAAGCTGTCAGTCTTCACAACTGGTGACCCCTTCTATGAGCTTTCCTGAGAGCACAGGCTGTCGGTGACAAGGACACCACCCCTGGCCACACTTCTGTGTGCAACAACTCATGGTTCCTTAAAATAAAACACGTGTGGCCCCATCCACAGCAGATGTCATGAGCCACAACAGTGGCCCCAGTCCTCAACCCCCTTGGCAAAGCACATTAGCCTCAGCTTTACTCTTGAGCCGTAGATCTCTAGAAGTTCTGGGCTGGGTTGTGAAAACTACAAGTAGATTTCGAAAGCTGTGAGCTTAGGGAGCAGCTGTGACCTCCGAGTTCAGTTCCTGATTTTGTGTTTCTTTCTCCCTCCTCCTTCAGATCGTGGTGTGTGGGCGTCTCCTCAGCTGGCAGCCCCGCTGTGCCCCGCAGTTGATGTCCAACGTTTTGACTGTGTGGGTTTGTGTCTTTCCGGCAGGTGTCTCCTCTGCGACTTCCCTGATGTCCCTGGCTTGGGTGCTAGCCTCCTATCACAAGCTGCTGCGGGACTCCAGGGACGACAAGAAGAGTATGAGCTACAGAGGGGCCCTCATCCACGTCTTCTGGCGCCTCTTCACCATCTCATCCAGAGTTATCTCTTTTGCCCTCTTTGCTTCCATCTTCCAGCTCTACTTCGGGATCTTCTTGGTGGTTCACTGGTGCGCCATGGCCTTCTGGATCATCCATGGCGGAACAGATTTCTGCATGTCCAAGTGGGAGGAGATCCTCTTCAACATGGTGGTAGGGATCGTGTACATTTTCTGCTGGTTTAACGTCAAGGAAGGGCGGACTCGATATCGAATGTTTGCATATTATACGATAGTCTTGACTGAGAATGCTGCCTTGACGTTCCTTTGGTATTTTTACAGAAACCCGGAGACCACTGACTCCTATGCGGTGCCAGCACTGTGTTGTGTCTTTATTAGCTTTGTGGCTGGGATCGCACTGATGCTCTTATATTATGGTGTGCTGCATCCCATGGGGCCACGAGCTAAGATCCTTGCCAGCTCCTGTTGTGCCGAGCTGCTCTGGGGCATCCCTTTGCCCCCCGATGTTGAGCCCATGGCACCTCAGACCCCTGGGTACCGGGGGACCCAGGTCACGCCTACCAGAGCCGTAACGGAACAACAGGAGGATCTCACGGCTGACACTTGCTTGCCCGTTTTCCAAGTGAGACCCATGGAGCCCCCCACCCCGTTGGGGCGTCCTTACCCAGAAGGGCCCCTCATTAAGATTGACATGCCAAGAAAGAGATACCCAGCTTGGGATGCTCATTTTGTAGACAGGAGGTTAAGAAGGACTATTAACATTCTGCAGTATGTCACCCCCACCGCGGTCGGCATTCGGTATCGAGATGGACCGCTGCTCTATGAGTTGCTACAGTATGAGTCTTCGCTCTAAGAGCATCTTGACCCAAGTTGAGAAGGGGACCTTAAGTTCGGTTTGCGGCGAACACCGCTTCCAAGAAATATAACCCTCCCTTCCCCCCATACACAGAACCACAATCGCCACCACCACCATCACCACCACCACCACCGCCACCACTGCTACAAAAAAAGAAAATAATAAGTCACAACCCCTTCAGATAAGCTTTCTTTCCAGTCGCTGTATGTATACAAAGATATTCTCTATGTTTTGTAAGTAAAAACAAAAAGAAAACCTTTCTTTTGTTTTCTACACATAAGAAACAGTATTGAAAAATCCCACACTATCGTTCATAGGGTGGAGAAGGAGGAGCTGTCTCCACTCCAAAAGAAAAAAATGTTTTATACCTTACACCAAGTGTAGATCATTTATGGGATTGGTGCTGATTGAAAGAACAAAACAAAACAAAACAAAACAAACACAGACAAACAAACAAAAAAACCTTCAACTGCCTTATGCCCTTAGGTGCTGAGTTTCATTAAGTACTGTCACGTTTTCTCATGCAAAACTCTCTGGTGATTTTTATGCCAGAAAAGGGAAAATTAAACAATCAAATGAAACAAATCTAGAAACAAAACAAAAACCAACCAACAAATAAAACACAAAGCAATCATTCTTTCTATCTGATTATTTGTATTGAAGAAAACAAATTTACCAAAAGCAAAAGCATTAGAAACCCCCGTCTCTTTGCGGTTACTCTCTCCTCTCCCGTCCCTGCCCCCAACTTAACAGGGCCTTCGAGGAGCCGATGGCCATTCGGAACCGAAATGGCTGGAAAAGCTACTTGAAGGCTGACTATGTGCCATTTTACCATTCACCTAATAAGGATCACCGTTGTTTCCTGGTAAAAAGCAAAACAGAACAAAACAAAAAGCCACCCCAATAATTCGATAAGAACAGGAAATTCAAAAGCAAATTAAAGATTTCCATAGAGATAATCAAAGAAAATCAGTAATAATAAAACTCAGCATAGTAGCAAAAAGAATGACATCAATTTAAAGGCACAATACTTAATCAGTGACTGGCAAAATGATTTGTTCTGTCATTTTAAGGCCGTGAAAGGTATACATTTATCACATGTGATACTGTGTAAGGCCTCTTCTGTTTCCATTCGGTAGGAAGCCTTAAATTGATCTGGAAAGAATTCTTCATTTTTCATTTGTGCTTTTTAAAAATATTAACACAGAGGAAAATTAGACTATAAAAAATGTCAAATTGTAATAACCGACCCATTTCAAAGACTGTTTGGTGCTTCTGTCTTTCACCATTGTGGTTGGCTGAAAGTCATTCAGCTCACTTGGTGCATCTGGGTTGCGTGGGAAATTTTGTGTGTGTAGTGTGTAGTGTGTGTGTGTGTGTGTGTGCGCGTGTGTGTGTGTGTGTGTGCCCACAGCACACGTATATATGTGTGTATGTGTCTGCTGCAAGGTCTTGCCAGAAACGTAGAAAACCACTATGAGGCGGACTCTGGGTATGGCTGAGGTGGAGTATGAGGGGCCTGGGGAGGGGGGAGCCGGAAGGAGGGGATGGTGCTGGATTACGAGCCCCTGTCTGGATGGCGAGACTCACACCAGCAGCATACTCTGGGTCTTGGAGGTGCGTCATTTGAGTGAAGATTTGATTACTTTCTCATTGTACCAAATTGAATTTCGGGAGGTGTTGCAAGTATGTTCAACCATTTCTTAAATGTTATTTTTCAAAGTATTGCTCCTGTACGGACGATTGTGTTCTAGGACATTGTTTCAATCCCATCGTATCTCTACTTGGGCACAAAAAAAAAAAAAAAAAAAAAAAAGGAAAAGAAAAAAATTACAAAAACAAAAAATCTCCACAAAAAAGATATATATATATAAATATATATATACACACACACAATATTTTTTAGTAAATACTGAAATACTGTTAGTCTTTGTTGTGTGTATCTGCGATTTCTTTTTTTAATTCCAGATATAACTGTTTAGGGTGCGAGACCTCACATTGAACTATTCTTAAGAGAAGTTCAAAAACTGAGGAAATTTTTTTATGTTTGTGGTTTTTTTTAAAATTATTGTTATTCAAAGAGGCTTCTCCTTTCCCTGCCCCTTCACTGTTTATCTAAATTCGTAAAAGGAAAAAAAGTTTTAAATTTCGATTCAGTTGTGAAACTGGATGTTCCTTTCTTTATTAGATTCTTTTGATTTCCTTCGTTGTTACTAAACTTTGCAGTGCTGTCCTGTCCCCTTGGGTCCTCCTTGGGGGGGGGGGCAGCAGGAGGAGAGGCGTGGAGAGCCTGTGACCCCGGTTCCCACCCACCTCGGAAGCAAGCTGCACAGAGCACACCCGGACCTTGGTAAAGACCAGCCATGTGGACCCGTCTCCAGCCACGCGAGGGACAGGCCCACGTCCACTCAGTGGCTAATGGGGAATTCCGATCTGGTCAGAGGTGCTTTTCCTTTGTACTCCGCTTCCTTACCGAGGGCTTCGCTCACGGCTTACTCTGCCGAGGCTGGAGGAGGTGAGGGCATGTGAGAGGGGCCGTCGCCCGGGCTCGCTGGAGTTCTAGCTCTTGTCTGCCTCAGCTCTGGGGCTCCATGTGCCTGGAGCCCTGTGCATGTCCTTCCCGAGAACAGTCCTGACACTGTCCTCCCTGCGTCCCTTTGGGACCTCTGCCACTTTGGCTCGTTTGTCTCTTCTTGGATTTAGTTCCTTTCTGTTTCATTTCAACACAGTCAGAGGCTTTCATTTGAAGCTCTATTTTTCTACTCCGCATCCAGCATGTGTGTGTGTGCGCACGCGCGTGTGTTTACGTTTACATGGAGTGAGACAACTGCTCACGTTCGTTCGTTGACCTGGAGCGCCAAAAGTTGGGGTGACAACTTCCAACTCAGGGAGGGCCTTCTGGGGCTGTAGCTACTGGGTACAAATGAGGAGATCACAGGACATTTCAGAAATCTTTTCTTTCAACCTCTGTTGGACTGGCCTCTGCCAGACTCAGGCGGGAGGGTACACTTCCCCCGCGAAAGGCATTTCCCACCCCCTCTGTCATGCCAGCTCCTTTCCTAATGTTGCAAATGAAAATACGCATCTCAGAGCAGTAGCAGGGAAATCTGGTTTTGCAAAGAGACAGAAGGAAGAAAAGTCAGAAAAGAAGTAGAGAACACAGCAGGGAAGGAGGGGAACAGAGAGAGGATGGCTAGACGAGGGTTTTGATCTCTCAGTATCATCAGCATCTAGCAGGTTCCCATATTTCCAATCGCCAGGAAAAGCTCTCTCCGCTGGTCCCAACCATCACCTCCACCCCCAGTGTGCCTCCCCTGCAGGGGCTGCTGGTGGCTGGCTGGCCCTGGGCAACAGTGTGGGAATCCCCGTACTCTAAGTGCCCTGAGTCCACCCCGGAGGTGGGTCTCCCTATCCGGAAGACTTTGGTTCCGAAAACCCAAATCCTCCAGGCCATTCTGCAGCAGCTTACTAGTGAGAAGCGGTAGCCTCCTCCCACACTGGGGACCCACCCTTAGTCTGCCATTCGCCTGAACCCCTGACAAACAGCTTACAGACAATGTTGTGCCCCTCATGCTGCCCTAGCTAGCTGCTCCCCAGGGGAACGCCTATGATTTTCTTTTTAATCTTTGGCCCCCTTTCTTTCCAGGAAGTCCTGATGAAAATGAGTTAACTCTCAACGTTTACTTGTGGTAGGAGATAAGCATTGTACCATAAGAAGCTGTGCCCATTCCCCTCCCTACTGCCACCCCCCACCTCCCAGCAAATATGCCCACAACCATCACAGAAAATTTGGCTCTTCTTGTCATTCTCAGAAGTATGCTAGTATCTCAAACACCTGGCTGATTTTATTAGCGACATTCCTGCAAGCTCTGTTTCTGCCTCTTCTCTGGGTCTCTGCATGAAAGGAAACCTCAGATGCTGCCCGAGCTCATTGTCACAAGCCTGCGACCTCCCAGCTGGGAGTGTCATGTCTCCTAAGGCCATGACGAGGGGAGCTAGGACAGTTTAAATTCATCAGATGAGCCCCGACGGACCTAACTCACCCCCAAAGTGTCTTATATCTCAGACATACTCCTCTACCCTGTCTCCAGAAAGTTCACCTTTCCCTGAAGGTCACACTTGTCCAGACAAGCTGGGAACCTGAGACGCCATAAGGACCATAGGCCATGTGTTTCTTGATGGCTCATGCGGCCAACATGTCCCTTTTCAGTTAATGAAGGCAACACTTCCGTCTGGCCTCAGACGCTCTTCCACTCCTGCCAGAAGCCCCACACCCAACCTCCCCAAGCACAAAATCACCCAGCACTCTATGGCCCCTGTGGCCTAACCGATCCCCTCAACAACCACGGCCCCTCTGGGTCCCAGGGTGGTTTGAAAGAATTCGAATACCTGGACCATGGTCATGAGGGTGACTCCATAGACCATGTGGCATCCCATGTCATAGGCACCAGATCCTGTCTCAATAGGGGGCCTATTCTCAGAAAATTTTATAGGTTTTTAAAAACATCAAATAACACGATTTTCTCTGTTTTACCTCTACTTTTACCCACTCTCACTGGGTCATGGTGGCAGAAGCGTTTCCTGACGCCGGTCCTGTTGGAGAACCTCTGAGCCCTCGTGGTCTCACTGCTTTGTACACACGACGCTCCCCAAGGTGTCTGTGCCCCGTAGAGGAGGCACAGTTCCCTGCCCCTGTCTACTCCACTCCCTGCTCCTGGGGGGGAGGCGGGGGCGTCTGTAACAAGCCCCAAGCCCTGATACCCCCAGACTGTAGCAGAGTCTTCTCTCTCCATTACCTAGCAACAGGGGTAAGAAGGAGACAGCAGAGTGCAGGCTCAGAGCCTTCGGGCTGGACGAAAGGGTGAGGCGGGGCGCACTCTGCGTGGGGCGCCCCTCTCAGGTAGGGTGGGCCAGGCCACTAGCAGTTATTTGGCGCACACAATGGCATGTTCTTTGCCGCACACAATGGCATGTTCTTTGCCAAGGCAAGTGGCTCCTGACTCAAAGTGAGTCCTTTTAGGCCTCATATGTGATGACGGCAGCTGTGGGTAGTAGCCTTAGTTAGGGGAACACTTCTGTCTGTGCCCATTTGATTTTCTTATCAAAAAGATCAAATCTGTTATTTCTTTGCCAAACTTAAAAAGTATATATATATATATACATGTATAAAAAAATAACTACCAGATTTGGTTGGGGGCGGGGGATTTAAATTTGAAGAGTGCGAAGAGAAGAGAGCTCGTTGCAATCAATTTCACCTAGATTCAAGTGATATTCCCAGTATAGACTAGAAAACTGCCATGAAAATCTCAGCGAGCTCAGGGGAGACCTGGAAAAGAGCCTGCATGAGTGAGAGAGACAGACGCAGAGGTGTAGGGTTCGTCCCCAGGGGCTGCTTCAGCCTCATCTATAGGTAGCAGTCCCATTCATTCCATTCTCAAACATTGACCATGACCAGATTCTGCTGGGCAGCCTTCCTCATGAAACACATGCAGCTAACCTATAGGAAGTGAATTTAAACTGACATCAGCTCCTCTTCTTCAGGTCCAGGTGTGAATGAAATGAACAAAGTGGGAAATTCTTCCAGGCTAAAGTCTGTGTAATCACCCCCTCATCTGAAACTGACCACTGTCATAAAAGCCACGTTCCGTTTCCATCCACAGCTCAACCTCCTGGACATGGACATTGCAGTGGTTAGCCACCCACAGGCTACAAAACCATAAGCTCGTAAGGGGACTCTCTGGGGAGAGCATCCTAAATCAACGTGTGCCTGTCCCAATTTCAAAATTTGTAAAAAGCCAACTCTACCCTCTCAGAGATTTTTTTTCGAATTCCCTCACTGGAGAAAACGATGATGCTTAATCTAAATTCCTGCAATGGCAACACAAGCCTCTTTCTCACCCATCCTTAGCTATTTTAAAGGTTTCATTTCTTGCTTAAAACACTGCATCTTGTGCTATCGGCCAAATATCAAAAGACAAGGGCACTGCCTTGATCTGCCTGCAGCTTTATTCGTCCGCCTGCCGGGTTCTGTCTGCCTTAGTCGACTCTCCCGGGCACCGTCTGCTCCCTCCCCTCCTGCTGGGATGGAGCTGTGCCTTCTTGCTCCCTGTACCTCTCCTTGCACTGGCTGGCAGGACATAGCTGGTATGTACCAGAGCCGAAGGTCTGCAGTGCTATTAATGGCAGCTCCTAAGGGCAGCAGACGGACAACCATAGGAGTTCCCATTGCACACTTCCAACACCTTGTGTCAAGGGCTAAGAATAGACCAAATCGGAAATGAGCAGGCAAGACCTAAGCGGCACCTGCCCTGGCCTGCCCTATTCCATGCTGGACAATATGCAAGCCCCCCGTAGGAGATGCCTGCACTTGCCACCCCCTAACTCAAATCGCAAGACCCCACACCAGAAACCGAAGTCAGTCAGCTCATCCATGCTCGTCCAGGAAGGACTACTCCTAAAATTTATCCTGAAGCCACAGAGGACAAAGAAACAATTTCCCTTGGGCATAGTGAGCATAGTGCCAACTGGTAACCCAGAGAAGGTCCCTCCTGAAGCAGCGTTTGGCCATAAGCCACGGCAGACACAGACGACCCATCACCTATTAGATGGACTCCTTTGGTCTGTTTTTCCATCCTTCACATAGCTCTGGGATCCTCGGGCTAGAGTGGGGTTCAGAGATTTATTTTAGCTGTAGACTTCCTAGAAGCTTTTCTTTAGACCCAGTAAGATCAGGAAATATCACAGGCTGATTCAGGGTCCCCACTGTGATCATGGATAATTCACTTCACCTCTCGGTGCCTTGGTTTCTCCATCTGTAAAGTGGAGAGAAAGAAGGCCAGTCTCTTCTTCCTCTCCTGCTCAGGGATGCTGTGAGGAGTCAGTCATTATTGCCTGTAGTGAAGACATCATATAAGGAATCGTGGTGACCTCGTCACTTGGGAAATGGAACCACAGAAGGATAGCATGACCTCCAGGTGCAGTGGCACCTGGAAGCCCACGGGATGAGCAGGACGGTTGGACGGGGGAACTCTCACATACCTGTCGTTCTTAGATACTTAACAGCACTGTGAACCCAGCACAGTGGTACTCGGTCAGGCCACCAAGGGTCACCCAGCTCAAGCTGGCCGCTTATAATTGTAAAACCCAATGTCCTGATGTTAATTTTTCCTAAATTATCAGAGAATATATAGAAGGATCAATTTGAAAATTGATATTTGTCGAGCTTTGGGCAGACAAGAGAATGGGCGAATGGGGAGTATTTAGAGATTGATTTTAAGGTGGTGGAAAGCTCTTCGGGAAATATCTCTCACTTTTGTTCTTCCTTGCAAATTTCTTTTTCAACCTTGAGGCTCACCTCTAATGGACTCACCTTCTCTTTGCCTCTCTGCAGAGTACAGAAACAAAAGTTTGCTTAAAAAAAAAAAAATCCCATCAGCCAAAATGTGGGTCCCCATGGCAGGTTTAGTCACTCCCTGGTGTGCTTTGAGTGGAGCCTGCAGGGAAAGATTCAGAGACAAATGGGCTGGGGAATATCACTAAGGTTTTTTAGACCAATCAGGGTCTTTTTTTCCCTCATCATTTTAATTGAAAAGTTCAGTCGAGTTTCTTTTCCTTTCCTTTTTTCTTTTTTTTTTTTTTCTTTTTCCTATGGTTTGACTGTTATCAATTCAACTACCAAGATACCCTGTGAGCAAGTAAACAGACCCATCCTAAGAAGCTCCGTGCTCTTCTCAGGACCCAGCCAGAGTGAGGGCAGGTGGGAGCAGAGAAGGACACTGGCACTCCACGAGGGCCAGCTGATTTCCTGTTGGCTCTGAGAACCTTCTTGGAGGGAAAAACTCTAGAAGCTTCAGCTCTTCTAAGGCAGTCAGCCTGGCTCTGGCTCTGGCTCTGACCCTTTCCTCGGAGTTCAGGTGTATTTCAGTGTAAAAATTCTCGCCATAAAAAGGCACCTCCTGAGACTGTCCCAGAGGAAGAGAGAGGTAGCTTTCCCAGGCAGGTCCCAGTTGTTGCCACGCATCCTTCTGCCCCTCGCCTGTGGAGCCCTGATGAGAGCTACTTCCCACCTGCTCTGACTCTGCTCACCAGGATTAATATTATTGTTTAGACAGCGTGAGGGACCAGACCATAGTTTGGAATTCAATATTGACTTCTCTTTGATTTTGTATCCAATCGTTCCGTGGAAAGGCCAAATCCTGCTCGGCTTATTTATTTCCACAAGATATTTCTGATGGTGACCAGAAGGAAGGAATAAATGAGGCCTCAGACTTGACTCTCCATTCTCATTGGCACTTCTTTTTTCACTGGGATGGATGGTGAAGGAACTGTGCGGTGTTTATGAATGAGAACTTTGAAGATGGACACGTGGAGCCACAGAGAACAGAATGACTCAGGAGATGGGTAGGAAGAATGATGAAGAAGAGGAGGGCTTTCCGAAGCATGTGGAAAGCAAATATATGCAACCATCTAATCGTTACTTCCTCCACTCTCTGGGGCAGAAATAGCCAAGCATATTCTTTTCAAACAGAGGAAATTGATTGTACGGAGTGACCTGTATAAGCATGATTGTTTTACCAAAGGGCCGTAGAAAGCAGCTAAAGAAAAGAAAGAAAGGCTCATTCTCATGAACTGATCATGTCACTGGAAGTAAAAAATTTCGAACTCTATCCTGCAGACCTAAGTCAAGTCACTCTTGGGACCAATTTCTCTTTCTGTAAAGTGGTAAGAGTATCGCTTACTTACCTCACAGGGGTGTTGTGAGGATAAGGTAGTGAATGTCTGGAAAAGTACTTTGGGGGTGAAAGTATTATGGTTATCCAGTTTGCTTCCTATCTAAAATCCTTTTAAACATTAGTCGAATACCTGCCGTGTGCGAGGCACCATGCCAGGTGCTGTAGGGGAAGAGGAGGACCATTTAGCTCCTCTTCTCTTTTCTGATTAATGGATATTTTTAAATGATGACAAGAGGACAGAATAATAGTTATCTCAATGTGGGTCAAGAAAGACGTTCTCTGTCTTTCGGCCCCGGAAAGACTACTCTCCCTTCCTTCCCAAATATTTGGGCAAGAAGGAAGGATTTTTTTTTTTTTCAGAATGTTCTTCTGAAAAGCAAACACATATTAGTTGCTCTTCTTTCTTTGAGGGAAAATGAAGGCAAATATGAACGAGCATGTCCTGTGACCAGCAGATACGGTTCTATTATTTCTGTCATTCCTCCCAGGCTCAGCTTCAGTTTTTGCCTTCATCTTCTCTTTCCAGACCCAGAGAGTGGTGTGCCGACGCTGTGCTGGACTGGCTGGGTACTTTTTGGATGGTCGTGTCCTTGGAGAGTCTGGTACACTGTTGTTTGCTGGAAAGTCTTGGCTCACAAAGACAAGCTTCTTTACTAGAAAACAAATCAAAATGGGACTTTTTTAGTTTGTATGGTGGTGGTGGTGTTTTCAATTTCTTAGCTGCCTAACATAAAACAAAGCCTTTTTAAATTTCTGTTTTGTTTTTCTATGTGCAAAGTTCTTGCCTTCCCAAACATACTCAAGGAATCAAGTCTGGATTCAAAAATATTCTAAAATATAGCACATCTCAAATTATCTGTCAAGTGCTGTGCCCAAGGTTCACTAGTTTCTAAAAAGAGCCGAACCGAGCTAAGCCGTTTGGAAGTTCGTCCCCAAATCGAGGCTTCCTGGAAGTGCCCCCAGAGCCTGTAGCTTTAGGAATGCAAGTTCGGTGTTGGGGGCCGTCTCCCTGCATTTTCAGAAAGCCTGGAGCCGCAGGAAGAACATCCGCAGAGCTGAGCAGGGGCCTCCTCTGTGTTTTAGAACCAGAGTGAAAGCAATTGTTATTTTGAAAATGATTATATGATGCCAGCCTTCAGGGAAAGAAGAGAATTATTTTCTCTTCCTTTCAGAGAGAAGAAGAGACAAAGAAAAAGGGAAGGTTATTTGGTTTGAAAATGGCTCTTTTGTTGCTGAGAAAAGATGTGGGCCTCTGTGATCCACTGTGGTCCCGTCTGCCTCGGACAGAGGACTCAGGGGACCCATACGAGTTTCTTTAGGAACCCAACGCAGGAAGTAAGGAGATTTTGTGTCTCTTTCCTTCGACTAGGACCTGAGGAAGGCATGTCTTCAGCTTTGGTGCTGCCTGGCCCCAGACCATTCTGTGCTTCTCAGCCACTTCTCTGACCTTCTTAAGCCTGCGCTCGTGACAGCTCCCAACCTTGGTGTTGATTCCAAAAGACCTTGCTTCCGCAGGCCAGTCCTCACTGGCACGCTGCTTCACGTCAGGGGCGTTTGTCCAAACTCAACCCCTGTCGCCTTTTCACTTGCCTTGACACCATCATTGCTGCATGCTCCCACCAAATACATCATCAGCTGCCCGGAAACTGCTGTTTCACGTCCCTCTGAGCAGTAGACCCAGCCTCTCCACTGGTCCAGCCTGCCTGAGGTCAAGGACAGCCTCCTTTTCTTCCTCTGTTAAGTACATATGCCTTTAAAAGGTGTAGCCCCAGGTCCAGAGGGAGACTTATGAGGAAGGAGGGCAGGAGAGAGGGGCAGATTGCGTTACTTAAGTAGTTAGGGACACTCGCTGATAACGTATGAGGCCAACATGGACCTCCAAGTAAAAACACAGTTTTCATAGCCCCTGGACTATCGAAGGCATTATATCGTCAACATACAAAAAGCCCCCACACAACATGATGGCTCACAGCACGCCAGGGTCCCCTCCACCCTCGCTGTGGAGGCAAACCTGTGGCACCTCCTCATTCCTGAGGGCTTCATTTTTATTTGTTTGAAATTATAGTGATTAGGAAATGAGAGAGAGTGAGAGAGCGTGCACTGAAAACCATATAAGCTATAAGGTGATCTGAGATTGTGAGATTATCATGACTTGCCTGATTGAAGTACATGGCCATATAACTTCATTGAAAGCTTATTCATCACATCTAGATACATAAATATGCCAATCTTGAGCATATATATGTACACATATACTGTATATATATCCACACATATGTATCTATATATACACACGTATGTGTATATATATGTGTGTGTATCTTTTTCTTAAAGGGCTTAAAAAGTTGATGGAACAGAGTCTTCTGATGTTTAGGGCTCTTGCCGGACTTGAAATAGCCCTGGCCTCTCTGGGCTTTGCTTTCTCCCGGGCCCAGGCCACATAGGCTCCCCTGGGCTGAGTGATGCTTTCACCTCCTCCATCTGGGACAGGAAGCCAATAGTCACTTGTAACTGGTATTTTGACTCTAGTTGCTCAGAAGTTTCGCAGAGGTACCTGGAGACTCTGGGCTGAAGCTTTCTAAATGGCTCCCCCACTTCTGGAATTCAAATCACATGTCATCATCCGAGCAGGTAGAGACAGTGAATACATGCAAAAAGAAGGTGAGAAGTCACTGCTTGGGGCCAGGTCAGCGTTAGTTGTCCATCGGCTGCTGGGATCCATAGCGGGCGAAACCTGAGCCTCATGGATCTAGTCCTACAGTACCTATATCTGCAGATACTGTGAGGCTGGCCCAGGGAAGCCCCCTGGGGACTTGGGAACTGCAGCCCTCACTTCTGGTGACTCTGACAGATGGGAGATATTTCAGAGCAATCACTTTGTAGGAGGCAGAACTGATTTTAAAGCAGTGTCGCATACCTCCCTGTGGCAGCCACAAGTCTTGGGTCTGTCGAACAGACCTGAGAAGAATCAGGTGCACACTCAAATTCCTTCCTGCCCGATGACAGCATTCACATGACCCAAAGTGCCAGAGTATTTGGTTATGCTGGAAGAGTCCTTCTACAGAAGTTTGGGGTTACCTGGAGGGAACAGGTGCTAATGCAACACAGTGCTTTGGGCCACGAGCCTCCTTTCCTGAGCTGCATCCCATTGTGAGTTTCCTCCTTTGACGGGAAAGGCATATCCTAAGAATGATTGGGATCCAGACAGGTGCTGACACCAAAAGGCCTGCTGTCAGGTGGGAGAAAGCCACAGGGTTTGGACAAAACCCCTAGAAACCTTTTCAAGCCTTGCTCCACAAGAGCAGTTTTGGGGTCCCCTTCCCTCACCTGTCACATGTGCACATCTGTGTCTCCAACCCCTGGTGGTGTGGCACGTGGCCAACCGCTGTGGACTGTCACGTCAAGAGCACGCGTGACCCCTCCCTCCTCCCCTTCAGCTATGTCCCCTTGTCCCCAGTGCCAACCCTCAGTGCATAATAGTTCCATTTTCCTTTTCCCTGCATGGACTCTTTTGTGACGAAACACGTTTCCAAGGAACCCACTTTTCTATGGGTGTTACAGAAAAGTGGCTCCTTACAGAAAAGGGGCCGTGCAGAGATAAGAACCCATCCTGGAGGGATCTCGGGGTGCAACCCTGCCTTCCTGTGTGGCATTTTCCTTTTACTTAAAAAAAAAATAAATCAGGTTTGTTATGGAAGAAAATATCCCAGCAAGAAAGAAGTGAAGGAAAGAAGGAAGGAAGAGAGGGCATGGGGAAGGGAGGAGAGGGCAAAAAGAAGGGAACAGAATCCCCCAAAGTCTCGCTGCTTTCTCTTGATGTTTGTGGCTGTTAGACTGCGGTTTGCTATTCAAAGCAGCAGATTTTTCTCCCTGCAGCTGAGCAGAGCTTTTCAGCACCTCCTAACCCCACGTCTGCCTGGGGACAGGCCACAGAATCAAGGCTCCGGCCTCACTGACATTCCCCCGCAAGGATGTTGGGGCCTTCCCACAGGCTCTCCCGGTCGCTGGCTCTCCCAACCCACCTGGCTGGCCTGGGGAGGCAGCTGGCAGAGGTTAGAAGGCTGGAATCCAATTCCTCTTCTCGAAATGGTGGTTATTTTAAAAGACATTTTTTTACCTTTGTTTAGTTTTTCTGAGATACTTTTCTACCAACTATTCCCATTTTAACCTAATAAAACTGCTGACACTGCTAACCGACTCTTTATAAAGCAAGCTATTTGAAATTCTCAGGTAATTCAAAGTCTGGAGTGCATAAAATTTGTAATTTTCCCTAAAGGGCTAACAAAATATTCTCATTGTTTCTATCTACTCTGAGCGTTAGCTATGTCTGAGAAACTGATTTGTATGTAAATAGGAGGGTTCAAAGGAAGTGGAGTCATAAACACCATTAATTTTGAGATTTCGACTATTTCCCCCCACTGAACAAATGATCAGGCATGCATCCATGAAAGGAAGATTCTAGAACTTGCCAATTCCCAACTGACAATGTGCGCCCTAGTCCCTCTCTGTCCATTTCAGTAAGATGGGGGCTTTGCTGTGGGGGTATTAGTCACTCCCATGAGACTCACCCTTATATCCAGCTGGGAACCTTTTCTTCCTCCCTCTTCCTTTGTGTGTCTGGTTTTCATCATCGGTTCTTCTGTTCTAAGCAGCAACTGTGTGAATAGAACATAGTTTCCAAAGCTCAGACCATGTCTTCCTTTACTCCTGAGTTTGTTGGCTTTTATAATTTACAGTAAATTATATAGGCTGAGCCCTCCCAAACATGTAGGTTTCTAACCGCCTACTGTTGACCAAATTCTCCACCTAAGGGAATATAAATGAGCTTATTTCTAGCCCCATCTCTCTGCAACAGGTATATGGGAAAGTGGCTTAGCCAAGGAGGTGGAGGGAAGACCTGTGTTACAGGTGAGGAGAGCCCTTATGTATTTGACTGAGGATATAGACCACATAATTAATGCACCCCTTTGGATGGAAAAAGAAGCTCTTATTTTTAAAACATAACTTAATTTTATTTAACTGAGCACCTACTGTATGCAAAACACAGTCCTTGTTATGGATGATGCAGTAAGAGAATAAAAATACCGAGTAAAAATGTGGAAGATATAAAGGCTAAGAATGAAATCCCCACCTGCCACAACAGGTTAGTGTAAAGACTCCTGGTAGGAAATCAATAAATCTGAGCTCTGGTCCAACACTGTGTGACCTTGGACCAATTATTTAGCCTCTCTAGTCATTGGTCTCTCTATTTTCAAAATGTTTCTTTCAGCTCTAAGACACTCTGGCCACTAGGAATCAGCTGAAAACCAAGAACTCCAGTGGAAGGCAGAATATAAATACAGAGGCACAAAGCAAATGCAGCAGGAGTCCAGCAGAGGGAGCTCTTGACTCTGAGAACGAGGGAAGTCCTTTGGAAGAGGCAGCCTCTGAGCTGAGCCGGTCAAAATTTTTCTTCTCCGGTGCTGCAAACCAATCAATGCTCCTGGTCGCCAGAGATTGCACCTCCCACTTGGTCTCATTCAGTGAGCAGTAATAATGACTGATTTGAATTTCCCGTCTCTCTATTTCCACTGGCCGGCGGCCGCAGGGACAGCTGGAGAGGAAGGCTGGGCGGCCAGCTCGCCCTGTCCCACCCAGCAGCTCAGAACTGCACTTTGCCATCTAGACACCACCCACTGTGGTTGCCGGGACTATGGTCAGACACTAGTGACCTTAGGTCTGCAGAGAGGCAGGAGCTTGGAGGCCAGCAACACATTTCCTGCCCAGAAGGAAGTTCTAGGGGCTTCTGGAAGGAACCAATGGATAGAGGCCATTCCCCTAAAACCACGGACAGACGGTCTCCCAGACACCCAGGTCTGTCGTGGCAGAAGGCATGTAGGTGGGAAATAGCACAAAGGAGCCCAAGGGGCGGGGGTGGGGGGCACAGATGGTGTATCCTGATGGCCTTTCAGTGTCCCATGAAGGTGCTAGAGAACGCCCTTTGCAAATGGAGGGCTCTTCTGGCAGAAGCCTCTTGTCTGCCCCTGTTGTGCGTGTCCCGGATTGTTAGAAGGTGGTAGGAATAATTTCTTTTTTCTCACGCTGAAATGGGAGTATCATTTTTGGTATAGACAAGCATCAGGATTTGAAAACGGACTTAAGCTACCCACCCCCCACCCCCACCCCCCAGCTCAAGGAACCACAAGGAAAAGCAATAATTCAATTTAAATAAATATGCCACAGAGGCTGCTTGTTCAGACTCCCCCACTGACCAGCCCCTGTGTTCAGGAGGAGCACTGGCCAGAGTTTGGGAAGAGAGGTCCCTGCAGTGAGCCATCTTTATCCTGATCGCAGGCTTCCCCATCCTGTCACCATGGGTTTAGACAGCGAGTACGGGGAGCCTTGATCATGCCAGCATGGCCAGCTGACTTTCCCTCTTCCAACCCAGACCAAGAGCGAGGGGAGGTGAGAACCCTACACTCCTCACCCCACGTTCAGACCTTCCTGTGACAAATATAGGCTCCCCATTCCCATGTGGAGTGTGGCCCCTGCCTGGAACGAGAAACTTAAGAAGGGATATTTCAAGGCCGGCAAATAACTAGTAAAAATTTACATGTCATTTAACATCCACTTTGCAGTCTTCACTACCCCTTGTCCTTTTCCGGTTTGTCAGTGGCACACGTAATTCCTGGTGCTCCGCATGGCCAACGACTTCCGATTTTCTTGGCCAGACTATAAGGATGGAGTAATGTAATCAACCAACACTCATGGTTCTAAGTTATGTGGACAGATGTGGACATCTATCTGTCCTCATTCATCTAGACCCGGTGCTATTTGTGGCTAACGGTGCCTACAGATGTCATTTCTTCATTTCCTGTCTTTTTTTTTTTTTTTTCCTAATGCATTGCCTCCGAGGAGTCAGTCATATTAGAATGATGGACTTTTACGTAGGCCTTTTCCTAGCACAGATTTTTGTTCTTATTCTCACTTTTTTAGGAGGGCTTGGTTTCCAGTGTCTGAGTCTCCCTGTTTCGTTTTAAGAATGGAGATGTTTCCTTTTCCGGTAGCTGAAATGGAATTGCAGTGACCAGGACCTCTTCAGCCTCTTTCTCCCCTCTCTCCCTATGAAGTGGAAATGGACAGATGCATCTGGGTGGGGGTCATTTCTGAATCAGTTGCTCGAGGGTCCTTGCTAAAGATGAAAGGCTTTTCTGTTCCCGCACCATGGTGAGGTCAGGGCGGCAACAACAAACAATTTCACTTCTCGAAACCTTGTGGTGCCTTTTCTCGTGGTGCTTCTCTCCTGTGTAACTCCAGTCAAGGCGGCCACTTGCAGCAAACAGCAACGCCAGTACTTTTCCTTGGTGTCGTGTGCCAGTGCGTTGGAGGACTTTAATGTAAACATATATAAATAGAGGTGGAGATATCACTATAGTTATACAATTATATAATTGAGGTTCTGATGCAGCTTTGGTGGGAGTTGGTCATTCCTCTGCAACCATCGATACTACTCAACCGGAACGAAGCTCTGTGGAGAGTTTGGGCTTCCGGGAAGGGCACCGACACGTGAGGTGGTTACCCCTGTGACAAGTTTTCGTCTCCCTTCTTGTGAAAGTTGCTGTCTCCTTGGAACGTTTGATAAGGGAGCAAAGAGTAGCTTCTTTTGAACTTCCTTTGGTGCTGATATTTTTAAAAATTGTTTGTTTGTTTCTTTGTTTCTTTGTTTCTTTGTTTTGCTTCCTCATCAACGGACGATCAACTGCTTTTGCAAAATCTCAGCTCACCCATCCAAGGTGATAAGGGACAGTTTGGAACAAAGAGGCCAGACGATGGGTACCCCTGACTCTGGGTCTTAACCCAGACTGTTTCCTCTGTGACCTGTATGCGTCTCCCAGACTCGGTTTCCCCACCTAAAATGGACATCCTGATATTTTCTTACCTCATGGGGGAGGGTAACTTAAAAGGAGTTATTGGTGGCGGCAATGAAACATTAAATTGTTATTAATTTGGAGACAGCAACTTGACATATTTTTACGGTTTTGTTTGTATGTGGGTAAGATTTTAAGCTCGGCATTCGGTTTTGCTCGTCTCCACTGTGCTGTGTGTCCTCCCTTTGGCAATACCTTTGAAGACTGTGGAATGGATAGAGATTTGCCCGAGGGGTTGGGTAGTGCTAATTTCTCCCAAGGGAACAACATCACTAATACTGTATAAGGTGCTAGAATCAAACCTCATTTTATAAACTTTGGTTCTTAGAGAAAAACAAAACATGCAGAATTCTTTCTGTGAAGCCTTACTATAGATTGTTTTAGCCAACTGTTTATCCAAAAAGAGAGAGAAGATAGAAAATGAAGATAAGGTGCAGTGATTCTGTATAAAATGTAACTAAAAGACCTTTACTATTTCCTATATTAATGTAAACTATCATATATATATATATGTACACATATATATATATGCTTGAGGCAGATAGAAAGAATGAACAGATGTAAAGTATGTTCATCTTTATTTTAGTTTTCAGGTGGCTCACAACTTTGAGTATGTGAGGAAGAGGGATTGTTGGCGGATGAGATAAGGGATGGTAAGGGATGCCCGGTATGAGACAGGAACTTATTCATATTTCTGTTCTGTTCTTTGTTATTAAAAGGAGTTAGCAGGATGAGAGGAAAGAGAAATAAATTAGAACACAGATGTGCTTTCTAAATGTTCTGAGTATTGACGTTACATTCGGTGTTGTTTCCTCCTTATTCTAAGATTTCTCAACAGCACTGTAAAGCATGTCTGCTGCCTAAGGTGTTAACAAATAATGTTTACCTCAAGAAAGCTTAAAAAAAAAAAAAGGCAGTTGTTTTTTCCCATCTCTTAAAAAATCGTGAACCCCTAACCAAAATGTGAGGCATTTCCACAGAAGTTCAATAAGAAAACAGAACCATTGCTGGTGCTTTCCTCAATGACCCTATTCTTACCTGCTCCTTTCATTGCTAAAGAAAAAAACAATCCAAGAGATGAGTTTTGACAAGAAACGGGGTTAGTCTGCAACAGAAATGTGCTGGCGAATACAAGCTTTGCCCGAAACAAGTGGCGAGGGGTCATTTTAAAGTATGGCCGTGTCATTCGGGTGTTTAGTACTGGCGTGTGTGTGTGTGTGTGTGTGTGTGTGTGTGTGTGTGTGTGTGTACTGTATATATGCTTCAGTGTATGAAATGTTTGGTGGACAGAGAAAAATACCATAAACGGAAATGAACGGGAAAAAAAATATATCTCAAATGCTATTTTGTCAGATGACGCACTTGTTCACCTTGATGAGAAGCCACTGTTTCACAACTATGCAATCTTCCAGTTCCTCTCCCCCCTCCTTCGCCTCAGCTCTCCATCTCCCTCACAGATTTTCCTTTGTACAAGAACCATCCTATCCCATCCCTGGTTCAAGGTGAGCATGCTACAGTGATTCTTTTCCTAAATTGAAGAGCTCCCGAGAAACGTTTTCCTTTTCTTTCATTTTAAATGATTTCAATGTAACCCCGTTCGGTTCTGTAAGTAAACTTGATGTATATTTTTACGTTTTAGTTACATGTTTACAACTTGTTTTCATCTTCCGGATTCAAAATATTTACTTTCTTTACTGAAGTTTACTTTTGTAGGATATGTTTTGGGGATGTGTTGACTTAAGGCAAGAACGAAAAATTTGGCTTAAGTGGAACAATGGGCACGTGACCTCTGGTGTTGGGGGCTGGGAAAGACTGTGGACCTGCCGCTAAATTAGTGCCTGCGCCTTGGTCCAGAGTGAAGACCCTGATGGGGGCCTGGCATGCTCTGGGAAGTATTTGACCCAGGTGTTTTGATTTCCTTATTCGTGGTCATCTATATGGAGTAACCTATCCCCAGGGGCTGAACTAATATGTTCTACCTTAGCTTTATGCCAGGTACAGCCTTCCCACTTACTCTCCCTGCTCTGCCCAGTGCCAAACCCTAGTTCCTTACCTTTGCACAGCTTCCTGCTAATACCTCTCTTCTCCCGTCAGCCGCTGACAGCAGCTTGCCTGAGTGGGGTCACTGCATCTGCTTTTATTTTGAAAGTTAGATATAAGGAGAATCTTCAAGAACCTGACATCAAAAGCGCTCAGGAAGTCAGCCCTCAGGTTGCCAGCCGTTTGGAGGTATTTGAAATATACTTTTAGCTCTAGAGCAGAACAGCAGGTTCTAGTGCATTTACAAACTACCCTGGAGGCAATTTGGTCTACCGCGTCTTTACAATGTTTTAAAAAGTAGTTGCTGGGAAGAAGGGAGATCATGGGGTTAGATAAAGCACAAATGAGGCAGGGAAGCCCTGCACACAGAAGGCAGCTTCTCAACTTCTCTGGTTGTCTGCACAAGTCTGAGTTTTGCACACAGTGTACAAATCTTGCACAAGGTGGCCGAGCCATCCGAGACAGTTTTTTAAAAAATAAATTCAGACACTGCCGAACCGCTCGAGCACAATATGCTTCCGCTCCATGGCTGGTGGGAGCTTAGATGGAGTTTTTTTGGAATGCAAAAAGAAGTCAGTCCTTTAATAAGAACGCATTTTCTCTGTGGGCCTCATTCCTGCCTCCCTCATCCTGCTCGTACTTCTTAGCTACTCAGGGGATCTCAGTGAAATGCTGTTCATTTGCTTTTTGTCCTGTTCCCTAGGTCTAGCCTGCTAAGACCCATCCTAGGAATTTATCACTCATTATTTCTTTCTCCTCCTGTGAAGGGGATCCTCTTGCCCTTGGAGGTAGTAATTTGGAGACCTTTAGGCCTTTGTGGAGTCTGGTCTTATATACACAAACCCAGCAGTCTTTTCCAGAAGCTGACTTGTCTTTACAGCTCAGAAAATATCAAGGGAATCAGTTCTAAGACACTGTGAGATTTCTCAACTCCTAGCCCTTTGTCAACAGTGACTGGAGAGCTAGAGGGGCCCTATCAAAGGTCACCAAGCTCTGGCCCCACGGCCTCACTCTTCTCTGGCCTGCCCATCTGTCCTCAGGCCCTGCGATGGCCTCCGGGATCCAGAGGCTCCAGGTCCTCCACGAGCTTCAGAGTTTGAGGCAAAATGAATAGGGGCCCAAGGGCGGCAGTGATCCAGATCACTCGCTCTCCCACCGGGGCCAAATCGGAGTGCCCAATACCTGTTTTGGGGCTGTGATAACCTGCTCCTCTGGGGAGGGACATGCCCATCTCTGGGGGCTGTGGCATTATTGAGTCTCCACCACAAATCTAGACCCAAGGATGGTGCCTGTCCTGAGGCCTCACCACTCACCAGCAACGTGAGCAGAGCCTTTGCTGAAGAAACTCTTCCCCATCAGAGTGGACAAGTCCTGTCACAGTGCCTTTGTTAGGTGGCTTCTTGCCATCACTGGGCACCTGAGACCTACAGGGCCCATAGGTATAGAGTAATGAATGCCAGGGCCAGAGAATTCAGGTACAACCCAGTCTAAATGTTCTGAGTATTGACGTTACATTCGGTGTTGTTTCCTCCTTATTCTAAGATTTCTCAACAGCACTGTAAAGCATGTCTGCTGCCTAAGGTGTTAACAAATAATGTTTACCTCAAGAAAGCTTAAAAAAAAAAAAAAGGCAGTTGTTTTTTCCCATCTCTTAAAAAATCGTGAACCCCTAACCAAAATGTGAGGCATTTCCACAGAAGTTCAATAAGAAAACAGAACCATTGCTGGTGCTTTCCTCAATGACCCTATTCTTACCTGCTCCTTTCATTGCTAAAGAAAAAAACAATCCAAGAGATGAGTTTTGACAAGAAACGGGGTTAGTCTGCAACAGAAATGTGCTGGCGAATACAAGCTTTGCCCGAAACAAGTGGCGAGGGGTCATTTTAAAGTATGGCCGTGTCATTCGGGTGTTTAGTACTGGCGTGTGTGTGTGTGTGTGTGTGTGTGTGTGTGTGTGTGTGTGTGTACTGTATATATGCTTCAGTGTATGAAATGTTTGGTGGACAGAGAAAAATACCATAAACGGAAATGAACGGGAAAAAAAATATATCTCAAATGCTATTTTGTCAGATGACGCACTTGTTCACCTTGATGAGAAGCCACTGTTTCACAACTATGCAATCTTCCAGTTCCTCTCCCCCCTCCTTCGCCTCAGCTCTCCATCTCCCTCACAGATTTTCCTTTGTACAAGAACCATCCTATCCCATCCCTGGTTCAAGGTGAGCATGCTACAGTGATTCTTTTCCTAAATTGAAGAGCTCCCGAGAAACGTTTTCCTTTTCTTTCATTTTAAATGATTTCAATGTAACCCCGTTCGGTTCTGTAAGTAAACTTGATGTATATTTTTACGTTTTAGTTACATGTTTACAACTTGTTTTCATCTTCCGGATTCAAAATATTTACTTTCTTTACTGAAGTTTACTTTTGTAGGATATGTTTTGGGGATGTGTTGACTTAAGGCAAGAACGAAAAATTTGGCTTAAGTGGAACAATGGGCACGTGACCTCTGGTGTTGGGGGCTGGGAAAGACTGTGGACCTGCCGCTAAATTAGTGCCTGCGCCTTGGTCCAGAGTGAAGACCCTGATGGGGGCCTGGCATGCTCTGGGAAGTATTTGACCCAGGTGTTTTGATTTCCTTATTCGTGGTCATCTATATGGAGTAACCTATCCCCAGGGGCTGAACTAATATGTTCTACCTTAGCTTTATGCCAGGTACAGCCTTCCCACTTACTCTCCCTGCTCTGCCCAGTGCCAAACCCTAGTTCCTTACCTTTGCACAGCTTCCTGCTAATACCTCTCTTCTCCCGTCAGCCGCTGACAGCAGCTTGCCTGAGTGGGGTCACTGCATCTGCTTTTATTTTGAAAGTTAGATATAAGGAGAATCTTCAAGAACCTGACATCAAAAGCGCTCAGGAAGTCAGCCCTCAGGTTGCCAGCCGTTTGGAGGTATTTGAAATATACTTTTAGCTCTAGAGCAGAACAGCAGGTTCTAGTGCATTTACAAACTACCCTGGAGGCAATTTGGTCTACCGCGTCTTTACAATGTTTTAAAAAGTAGTTGCTGGGAAGAAGGGAGATCATGGGGTTAGATAAA
Source organism: Pteropus vampyrus (assembly GCF_000151845.1). Classification (NCBI taxonomy): domain Eukaryota; kingdom Metazoa; phylum Chordata; class Mammalia; order Chiroptera; family Pteropodidae; genus Pteropus; species Pteropus vampyrus. Next base: position 8,942,311 of record NW_011888828.1, on the reverse strand, counting down.
GCACAAATGAGGCAGGGAAGCCCTGCACACAGAAGGCAGCTTCTCAACTTCTCTGGTTGTCTGCACAAGTCTGAGTTTTGCACACAGTGTACAAATCTTGCACAAGGTGGCCGAGCCATCCGAGACAGTTTTTTAAAAAATAAATTCAGACACTGCCGAACCGCTCGAGCACAATATGCTTCCGCTCCATGGCTGGTGGGAGCTTAGATGGAGTTTTTTTGGAATGCAAAAAGAAGTCAGTCCTTTAATAAGAACGCATTTTCTCTGTGGGCCTCATTCCTGCCTCCCTCATCCTGCTCGTACTTCTTAGCTACTCAGGGGATCTCAGTGAAATGCTGTTCATTTGCTTTTTGTCCTGTTCCCTAGGTCTAGCCTGCTAAGACCCATCCTAGGAATTTATCACTCATTATTTCTTTCTCCTCCTGTGAAGGGGATCCTCTTGCCCTTGGAGGTAGTAATTTGGAGACCTTTAGGCCTTTGTGGAGTCTGGTCTTATATACACAAACCCAGCAGTCTTTTCCAGAAGCTGACTTGTCTTTACAGCTCAGAAAATATCAAGGGAATCAGTTCTAAGACACTGTGAGATTTCTCAACTCCTAGCCCTTTGTCAACAGTGACTGGAGAGCTAGAGGGGCCCTATCAAAGGTCACCAAGCTCTGGCCCCACGGCCTCACTCTTCTCTGGCCTGCCCATCTGTCCTCAGGCCCTGCGATGGCCTCCGGGATCCAGAGGCTCCAGGTCCTCCACGAGCTTCAGAGTTTGAGGCAAAATGAATAGGGGCCCAAGGGCGGCAGTGATCCAGATCACTCGCTCTCCCACCGGGGCCAAATCAGAGTGCCCAATACCTGTTTTGGAGCTGTGATAACCTGCTCCTCTGGGGAGGGACATGCCCATCTCTGGGGGCTGTGGCATTATTGAGTCTCCACCACAAATCTAGACCCAAGGATGGTGCCTGTCCTGAGGCCTCACCACTCACCAGCAACGTGAGCAGAGCCTTTGCTGAAGAAACTCTTCCCCATCAGAGTGGACAAGTCCTGTCACAGTGCCTTTGTTAGGTGGCTTCTTGCCATCACTGGGCACCTGAGACCTACAGGGCCCATAGGTATAGAGTAATGAATGCCAGGGCCAGAGAATTCAGGTACAACCCAGAGCCACCCCATGCTGGCTGCTTCTAAAAATGGAGTCCCACCAGAGATGTCGTGTTTCCTTCTATGGGAGGAAGGGACAGTTCCTTTAGAGGAAAGACGTAGTCAGGATTATTAGAGTCTCGGGAACGACGAATGTCAGACTCGTCCAACGTGACCTGGGCAGGTGACATCAGCCGTGATGAAGCAGAATCCTTTTGGGAGGACAGGAGATCTCAGATTCAGCTGACATTAACTGAGTGCCAATAATGTGTAAGGCTCTGTCCCAGATGCCTGCATACAAATTATCTCATCTAAATCCTTTTGATAATCTCGCAAGGTGAGAAAGCCCACCCCATTTTACAAATGAGGAAACTGAGGCTCAGGGAGCCTCTGTGATTGCACAGGGTCCCACGATCAGTCGGGGTACCGCTGGGGACCAGACCTAGATATTTGGATCCACTCTTCTTCAAGGTTCGGGCTCCCTGACACACCCTTTCCCAACAGCTTACAAAGGCCAGGTGGCTCAGGGTGCCCGGCAGGGACCGCTTGGGACTAAGGCAGCCTCGGCATTTTTGTTTCCTTGCAGAAGGCTGTGGAGGCTGAGGGAAGAGTGGGAGTTTGTAGGGGACTAAAGGTTTAGGAGCCATTTATGAAACAAAGACGTAGACGAGGACACTTGTTTTCCGCAGGTCGCCCTGGGCATGACCTCTTTGGTGTGGGTCCTTGGAGACCCGCCATGGAACTGGAGCCTCCCTCTAAGCACTCTGAGATGTCTGTTTGGTTGTCCTGAGAACTCTGTGTCTCCTTTCTGTGGGGTTAGTGTTGTTCGTATGTGATCTTGAAAGGTGAGGTGACTTCCAGCTAAGAGGATTATGTCTCTGAAGCATTTGTTTAAAAAGTTGGAAGTTAGAGTTAGGACAAATTCAGAAATTTCAGTTTTACAGGGTAAATTTTGAGTAGGTTTTTTGAAAAATATGACTATGACATGGTAGAAAGAAGAAGCAATTCTAGGCAGGAAATGGGAAGAAATCCCCTGTGCTGGGCTGGAGGGGCCGGCAGCCTGGGAATCTGCATTCCACCCCCTAAATTCCTGGCCCAGTCACTTGCCTTTCCTCTGTGATTGATCCTAACCAGAAAGGTAATAAAATAGCCAGAGAGGAAAATGCGTTGGATAAAAGTCTCGACAATTGAACCGATAAATTTGAGTTTGAGGTGGTAAACCATTGGGAGCCACTATAAATTTCTAAGCCAGGAAATGAAATGACCAACGCCAAAATATTAGGCTTAAGAAAGCGATATTCACTGCCACGTTAACTGATGAAGGGGAGGGGGAAACAACATAAATGAGAGCGGAAGAGCACAGGAAGAGGAAATGGGCAGAAAAGGGCAGGTTAGGGTGGTGGGGGAGGGGCATGATGCACGCTACATATTTTTTCTCCACTGTCAGCCTCTGCTTTGTAAGGTTGTCAATTATGTCAGCTTAATGCCTGCTGGGGAGCCTCTGATCCATCCTGCATGCAGACTGCCCCAAGCCTGCCTAACTCGCAGCGGTTACCCGTGGAGAAAAAGCCCTCAGTCCTTGAGCAGAGCTGGAGCTTCTTCAGAGCACAAGGAACAAAGGAATCTCAGGGTTTGAAGGAGACTCAGACACCACCTAAGTTCTGCTCATTCCCATAGTCACAGACAAAAAGATATCAAACTTATTCTCAAAAACCTCCAAGGAAAAAAGCTCCTCGCCTTCTCTCACTGCTGAATGCCTTGCAGTCAGAGAAGCTTCCCTTATAATTACCCGAATGCCGCCTGTTGCAGTTCAGACTGATTCTTTTTACTCTGGGTCTCCGAGGGGACGGACATCAAGTCTCTGGATGAGTGAGATGTGGGACCCTCGGCAGTGCCCTCAGCCTTGCCTCGCCCAGGAACTCCTTTGGGCAAGAGTGGGGATCACTTTGAGAGAGATGGTGGCAAGCCCTCCTTGTCTTTGCCTCTGGAAATTAAGTGCTCAAGACAAATCACAACCCTAACCCTGACCTTCTGGCCCAGTTAAGCTGGAGACAATTGCCCAGCTTCGCTGTGACCTCAGTTTTCACACACACTCAGATGAATTGTTTTTAGTTTCTTTCCCATCGGGCCGTGCTTCCGTTTATTCCTTCTCACTATCGTGGTTCGTGTTCAAAATTCAAATGTGAGTCTTCACTAGAGATGCCTCTTAGAAGGCAGGAGAATTGCCTTGAGGGGGAACATAGGGTCTTTGAAGCTCTCATTATGCCGTGGACACCTTCCCTTCTTCCCCAAACCATTCTCTTTTTGCATTTTCTAAAAATGCAGTTTGGCTTCGATGATGCTGGGGGCTGTGTGAGGCATTGGGAAAGCAAGGAGGAAAGACAGTCTCAAGGCATTCACAGTCCAGCAGAGGAGACAATGTACCAAAGCATGGGACAGAACAGTCAACAGTCTGGCTTCTGGAGAACAGGGCTGGGCCCCGCCCAGCACAGGCCGATTTCAAGCTTCCCCGATGTGCACTTTGCTTGGGTACCAGTCTTCTCACCCAGGTGGTTGCCTGTCACTTCCATCTCCATCCTTCCACTATCCCAAATTCAGCAGCATTCCACCGGGACCTCTCTGTCTTCCTTCTTGCCTGAGGATGCCCTGGCCTGTAGCTGATTCCAGCTGTTCCCCGGTAGTGCAAATCTTACCAAAAGCAGGACCACATCCAGAGTAAAAATAACTATTAAACAATCTAAGAGAGCTTGATTCAGTTCCACTTTTAACCCTATCGATATCTCTGAGCCTCGTTTCCTCCACGTTTTCTCTAGGGTCTCCAGGGTCTTCTAGTCATTGGCGACAAACTCAAGTCACCTCTCGGCTTTCTATTGGAGCCCCTTAGATCTCCGTGGGCCATCTACGCTTGCCGGAGCTGCCCCCTTCCTTGATTGGTCATTTCATGGCTCTGTGTTGTTCTCCCAGCTGCTGCCTCCACCAGCCAAGTTGCTCTCCTGGTCCCTTCTCCTCATCCTCCTTCCATCCAAGACATCAGAAAAGGAGAACTTTGACCTCTATGGCAGCTACCAATGCCTGACGCTGCGTTTTACAGTGAAAATGCATTTATAGATAAAGTTGAAGCTGATGATGGCCTTCTCGGTGGCCTTTTACGGTCTCCATCGGAAAGGCTATAAGGGGAAATGATGAGGGGAAGGGGACAGTCTCGGCATCCCAAACTAGTAGGTGCATCTTGCCCTACTCGCTGGGAGAGCAGATGACTCTAGAAAGGTAAAGCCGTGCCAGAGACTTCATAGCTAAATTGATTTCCAGTCATTTCCAGGCATGTGTCAAGGGCCCCCAGAGGCTAGTGGTCCCTGTTGCAGTGGCTGCAGAGGTGACGATTACTCCAGGGGAAACAGAAAGCCTACTCCCTTGCCGTCAGCATCTAGCCACCAAGCTCGCGAGGCCGCCCCAGCCCCACCGGCAGGAATACGTAGGACATCACGGGACAGGTTACTCCTAATTAGATAGGTGAAAATTACATTTTTCCTGGGTACAAAAGCAAAAACAAAAACTGTCTTTATTTCACCAAGGTTTGCAATTGAACACATCTGATTCCCTGACTTTTAAAAGAAAAAAGTTATTTTCATTTCGAAGCAGGTATTTTTTAATGGGGCTTACTTTTGGATTTGAGATCGCTGGGCCTCTTGCCCCGTGAATCAACGCTTGCTGCTGTGTTGAAAATGCACACATTGGTGACCACAGTATTAAGCCAAATTTAAACTCTTTAGTCTCCTCCATCTGTAAGTGTTATGTATCTACCTCATTATGATTTTTTTGGTTTCCTGTGCTTTCGTGTTGTGTACAATGTCAGAGGTGAAATGTAGATAAAAATATATATATAAAAAAATATATATTTTTGCTTTGCAATAAAGTTCAAAGCTATAACAGAATATTCATGAAATGTCATAGCCTTTTATTGTGCTCTATCTTCTTAGTTGTGAATTGTCCTGGGGAGCCCTTTTGCCTGTTCACTTGAGTCAATATTATTGTGTTTGTCATTTGATTGATTCTTCTAATTATTTTAACTGTACTTTTTCGACTATTGAATAAGACACTAGGATTCTTGAACAACTCTTGGTTCCAAAGGTGCTTTATTTCTGTGGACTCAAGTGATCAAACTGAAGGAAGTGTCTCTGCAGACTTGAATCTTCCAGATAAAATGATTGATCTCATTGCCTTTGGGCTCTGGGTTTAGAACAAAGGTTTGTGTATGGGAGGAAAAGGAAACATTGGTTTGGCTTTGACTTTTTGAAGCTTTTGATGATGATTTATGTCCAGCTTTCGTTCTTTTTTCAATTTCAACTTCTTGGCATGGATTATGATACTCACTGACTCCCTAGCATTCTCGTCTGATTTGGCTGCTCTCAACTTTTTGACTTTGCCGTTTCCTCTAGATTGATTTTATGTGTTGTGCTATTTGGTGGTGAACTGCCCTGTGCCCAGCTCCCACATCTTCTCTAAACCTTCGAGAACTCTCTTTCATACCATGTGTGAAGAGGGATGGTGATTTGGAAATATTTGTAGTCTACAAGACAGCGATGCCATAAAGACTCAAATTTTTCAGAAGAATTCTGACCAGTTGCAGTACAGGGTGAAGGAACCTTGATTAGAAATTGCAAGGTGGATTGTCCGCGACTGATTCCTTTTCCTTTGTGTTTGAACAGAATTACTTTTCTTTAGTTAAGCACATCTTGGTCATGACCTCTAAATACTTCGTATGGTTCAACAACCCTCATTTTGCTGTGTCTTTTGCCAAAATATGTAAGACATTTCACAAACTCATTAAATATGTTGTAAGTGGGATTGTAAAAAGTGTATAAGTTAGAGTAAAATATTCTTAAAAAATGATACTTCAGAGAAATTCTCTATGTGTGTTATTATTCACCAGCTCCAGAGAGCTAGGGAAAACCAATGATCAAAGAGAACCATTTCTACAAATGATAAAATTTATCTTAAAATTCATACCGTGACTACAAAAAAAAAGAAAAATGCTTAAGATTCAATTTCATAATATGTCTGTTTATTCTCCTTTTTTTCTTCTGATGATCATAAAGAATTGCTAGTGTGTATTAATAGCAGACATTTTAACTTGTGTTTGGGAGGTTTGTTTGCTCTTAACAATGCTGAACCTACATTTAAAATAATTCTGGTTCGATTACACTTTGCCCGTTCTCAGATATTTCTCTTTTTGTATGGTATAATGGTCTGTATATGAATCAGAATGCAGATAAAATGTGCACTGAAGGTGGAACACACTGGTATTGATTTAAAGGGGGAAATTTAATAATAAATATATATTTATATATAGAGACCTGTAAGTAGGTGAATGAGAATATATGATAAATTCACACACACACGCAATGACAATATGCTTCCAAAAGCAGGGTTTTTTTTATTCTGAGGAATTTACCACCTCACTGAGCTTTCCCAAATCCTAAGATTTCTTTTGAAATAATTAAATGTTTAAGAAATATTTTGCTTTGTTTTTTTTGGGGGGGGGGTACCAGAAAGCACAATTCTTATTATTCCCTGTTCTTTGGGTGACATAACTAGTATAGATTCAGAGAAGTTTATTTTTAGGTGAGTTTCCGTGGGATCCTTTCTTAGACCACCTTCCAGCCCTCCCAATGCCAATAGAAAATAAGCTACAGAGCCATCGATACCCTCCTATCTTTGCTCCATCTTCCCATTCATCTCCGGACCCTGATTTTCACATGGGGGTGCTTATTTACTAGAGACCCTCCTGAAGATTGAATGCTGGGCTGACTTCTCTCTCCATGAAGGTTCTGGGCTATTTCCATACTTGGCGCCACCCTTCCAGGATGTCCACACCCATGTCACCCCCAAATAACTACCAGGATACAGGTAACTAGGAGATTTTAGGGTGAACAGAAGGAGCTGCTTGCTGCATCTGAGGTAGAGACATTTTAGGTGTTTGTGTTGGTAGCCCCAAGTACTGGGTTTGATCCGTTTCTTGGAGCAGAAGCATGAAAATGGACCAATCTGTAAAGGTAATCCTAGTAGAGGGCACGTCACAACTTCGACCCAGACCAATCAGTTTTGTTCATATAGTGACCTACTGCTGGCCACCAGGAAAGCTCCCTTCATTGGGAGGGAATTCCTGACATGTCAGAGTGAGCGTGGGAAGCGGGGGGAGGGCATTGAGCCTCATCTCATAGTGAAAGGCATTTTTTTCTTTTTCTTTCCTTTTCTGTCCAGACACCATGTCTCCTCAGGGTGAGTTCGTCCTTAGGCTTGGCCATTGTTGGGTGGTTATGGGAAGTTTTTGCACTGCTGTGAGGAAGCTATGGGATTTCTTTCATTGTTGCTAGTCTGGATATTTGTCTGTCTGCTTTGAAGGTAGAGGCACTGTCTGGGGATGCTTTCAGTCCTGTTCGTGATTGTTCATTGCTCTTGAACTTCCGGGGGAACTCATTTCTGACTTCCTACCTGCGTTCTGGTTTCCTTGCTTTGAGACAGGATCAGCTGTGCCTGAGGAACTTTGAAATCAGAGGCAGCAGGTGCATTTCAATAGGATGTGGCAAACAATACAAGAATTTCTCTACCCCCAATCTGAGGTGTGGTACAACCATTGTAGAGACTTTTGACCTTGGACTTCTCAGACCACTGGGTCTGCCATGTACTGACCCTCCTAGCAAGGACAAGGTGGAAGATAATGAGTTATTTTTACCCTCCTGGAGCTTTCCTGCCAGAAGAGTTTTCCCACTTCAAATTCTATCACTTGGCTATCAAATCTTTATTAATACCTACTATGTCAAGAGCAGAATTAGAACTGTAGGGGCTCTAAAGATGAAACAAACCTCAAGGGATTAAATATGAGAGATGAGCAATGGACATACATAACCATAATGCAGTAAAAAATAGAGCCCTAGAAGAGGCTCAAAGTGCTCTGGGCATCCAAAACAGGAAGCGATACTTTTAAGTGGTGGTGGAAGGGAAGGCTTTAAAAAGATTGGCATTGGGTTTCGAAGGATCCGTAGGATGCACGAAGATGGGTGAAATGTGTCGGCCATGCCTACAGCCATGTTACATCATTTGTTCACTTAAGATGTGGATTGCTTTCTGATGAGAAAGCAAGACAGTTCCCAGCAGCACTTACTTAAGCTGTGCCGTGTCTGTCACTGTCTGCTAAGGTTCGCCCAACCTCGTTGAAAGAATGGTCTTTCAAGCTGCAAGCAGTTTCCCTTCCTTCGGTAATGTGATCCAGAGAATGGCTCCCCCTTGTGGAAGGCTTTGCAGGCCACCAAACCTGGGCTTGTGGGGGCTCATATGTGTTCATGTCATATGTTGGCTCAAAGTTTAGTTCCCTGCAGCTTTGGTGAGGGGACCATTCCTCTGGTCCCCAACTCTGTCAGCCCTACACACACGTTGTCCCACACTTTGTTCGATTTAACTTCATGCAAGGGCACAGAGAAGCACGGCAAGTACCAGAACCTACCCCCAAATGGATCCATTCCTGGAATTCATATTTCCCACCCAGAGTGTGGCCTGGCTTTTGACATAGACTCAGATTCTCAGCATACCTAAGCGGAGATGCAGGGCGTGACCTTGGTGAACACTAGAACCTATCAATAGAACAAACGGGGTCGGCCTTCCAGTTGGAATCCCCGTTACCTCAGTCTGTTTCGTTACAGTCATTAACCTCCACACGATGAGTCTGCTGTTGCCAACTCATGGCACGAGATCTTTTCAGATGGTGAAAAGGGAGGGATGGTGACCACCTGCGTCCCTGAGGCCAATAGATTAACCATCTCAGCCCAGTATCCATTTAGAAAAAATGGGCTTCTATTTTGCACAAATCATTTTTAACTCCACGCTACAAGTTATTAAATTTTGAGCATTCCCTTTACCTCCCACCAGCTATAGCTCTGCTGAGCCTGACCTCATGTGTACCCTAGGCTGGAGGTGACTCCCAGACACTCACTAGCTCCCATGTGCCTCCCATGAGCTCCCATGTGGCTCCCATGTGCCACACTCCATCTTGTCTGCTCGAGAGCGTATTGCCCAAATCATCATTCATCTTAGATTTAGCTCATAATTTCTCAGCACTTGTTTCATGCCAGGCTATTTGCTCCGGGCTTTTCTATATATTTTCTTATTTAGATTATCCAACGTATTCTTCACAGTGACCTTATTATCTAGGGGGATTTAACGTAGAACTTTATTTCACAGGAGGAAAATGAGACTTAGAAAGTTGAATGATTTGCCCAACTTCTCTTGATTAATGAAAGACAAAACCACGATGTGGACACAGTTGTCCTGATTGAAAGTCCTCTGCCTTTGCCATCACATCTGACCGTGAATCCCCTCACTTAAATTGGTGGAGGTGTCTTATCTTTATTTTCTTACCTTAAAGTTCAATTTCTTACCTTAAGAGCTCACCCCTAACGATGGTACATTTATCTAGTCCTGCGGTAGCCCCGAATGGCTTGGCGTGGGTATAAATTACTTGTATTGAGATGACCTAAGAGCAGGAGTCCTGAGGCATCAGCCTGATTTCCCTGATTTCCAATAATTTTCTCTGAAAAAAATTAAAAAGTGCCTAAAATATTTCCTATGAGAACTTACTTTTTAAGTCAGTTGGTGTTCTGATTTCTTCCAGGAGGCTTTTAGGGCAGGATCCATCCCTATTGCAGAGAAGGAATTAGGGCATTGAGTGGCACCATTATTCTTTTGGAGCCCAAGGTGCTAAAAAGAAACTAAACAGCAAAGCTCTGCATTTAACAAGAATTACTGCCTCCACATTAACTGACTTAAAGAACTAGGAGGACTCTGGTTCTAACTTTGCTTCAGGAAGCTTGTGAAGACCTTGCTTTGCTTTGTGCCAGCTGTCAAAACTGAAGCAATTGCTCCTGATGTAAATTAAAGGCGTTCTCCTCCCTTGAGAACCAAGGGCTCGGTCAGACGCTTGAACTCATGCCCAGTCTATTCATTCTGTTCATTAATTTAGTTGCCCGGCAGAGATCCCAGGCCCTTGACTGGACCCTGTCCTCAAGCAATTCACAGTCTGGTCAGGGAGCTAAAACCTGTACATCAAGGGCTGAAAGGTGAGACTGAAAGTGATGAGTTCAGATACAGGTCTCTGAGCTCAAAGGAAGAGGAGATGATGTGGGGAAGGTGAGCCCTCTGACTTCACCCATCTTTCTAAAGGACTACTGAGCAGTCTTCATGGATAGCACACCCTCCATTTAGAACCTTAACGCAATGTGTCCCCTCAAGGGGACTGTCCCCTCTTTTCCCTAAAAGTACCTCCCCGCACCGTTTGCATCAGTATATTAGCTCCCTTGATAGCCATTTTTAGCAGACGCCTCTTGCAAAATCACCAGGAGCTCTTCTCAAAAAGCAGTGCTCTCTTAGGAAAAATGGCTTGACCAGAAGGAAGAGACAAAGAGAAAGGAGAGTAACGAAAAGATTCCTCTTCCCTTGAGATAGATTGCTCTAGAAAAAAAGCAGGTCGCTTCACTCATAGTCATGGTGGCCTTGATCTGGAGACTTCCAGTGATGCAGATCAGGATTTTAAGAAAGGACTCCATCTTAGTCAGTTCAGGCTTCTATAACAAAGTACCACAGACTGGATGACTTAAACAGCAAACATTTATTTCTCACAGTTCTGGAGGCTGGGAAGTCCAGGATCAAGGTGCACCAAGATTTGATGTCTGGTGAGAGGTTACAAATAAGTACCTTCTTGCTCATCCTCACAAGGTGGAAAGAAAGAGCTCTGGTCTCTTCTTCTTCTTATAAGGGTCCTAATCCTGTCATGGGGACTATATACTCATGACCTTATCTAAACCCAATTATCTTTCAAGAGCCCCAGCTCTAAATACCATCCCATTGAGGACTTCAACATATGGATTTGGGCGGATACAAACACCCAGTCCATAGCAGACCCCTTTACTGCCTTGCCTCTGGGAGACATGACAGACCTGAACCTCAACATCCTGACAACGTTTCTAGCTGTCGTTTTTAGCCATCACTTCTTTATGTCCACATAACACATGCCCCATCCTGAGTTTATGGACTTACAGCATTTAGGTTAAGAAATAAACTATGAACATGTACACCAGCGGTTACAGAGAATAAGAGAGAAGGATATTCTCTTACAAACAGCCAAAAGAGAAATGGGGCACAATAGTATGACACGGGGTAAACATAAGCCTTGTATCATTTGACTAACCTTCAGAGATTCCCTGTGAAATGAGAATCTCTGGGCCAATTCCTGCAGGAGACCCTCACAATGTCCCTTTATGCCAACAGTGAATTGTTATTAATTTCTCTTAAGAATAATTCTTTCTCTGGCATTCTTCTGTTCTCATGGTAAATGATGAGATATGTCTTGAGGTACATTATCAAAAGAGTTTCTGAAGTCAAGACATATCACATGTATTCATTCATCATTTACCAGGTGCCCATTTCCAAAATATTATATAATAACCTCAAAATAAGTCCATTTTAAAGCTACAGACAATGTCAAAAGGTGACAGTTTTTAAAAAGTCCTCAATGGTTAACAGCGACGAGAAATAGTGGGAGTATTTTTAAGTTTTCAGAAATTGTTATTGTTAATTCTTTAATATCTTAGTTCGGTTCAGCAAACTGGACCCTAAAAAGTTACTAGTAGTTTATCCAGTACTTTTCTCAAGGCATGGCCAAGTGACAACAGATTGGAATGACTTCTGTAGATTGCTTAGGAAACTGTGCTGTTACATTACAGAGCTACTGAGAGTTGTCCTCAGCCCTGCCTCCCCTCCGAGGAGGGCTGCACTCCCCTGAAGTCCAGGTGCAGCAGAAGGAGCCCTGGACTCACCACCAACCCACTACACTAACTCGAGCACAGTTAACTGTTCTGCAAAATGAAGATGACACACTCTGATGTCCCGTCCATCCTAAGATTCTGTTATCAACACACACATGCATCCAACAGAATGTCTGTGGAGCTCTGAATTGTCTCCAGACTGTGAACTTCTAAGAAACCCTAGGAGAAAAACTTAACTCCTCCCTTTTTAACCCATCCTAAAGCTTATGAGCAAAAGAACCCATGAAAATCTTTCTTAAATTGAAGGCGAACATCTCTTAAATCAATTCAACTATATTTTTCTCTTACTTTAAAAGAAAAGATGCAGCCAACTTCTCACTATCTTAATAAATGTACTCAAAATATATATCTTGAAGGTAAACAACGTTTTGCCTTCCCCAGTTCCTTTTTTGTTGGTAGCATCAAGCACTTTAAGTGTATTGAGATAAAGACCAGAGCATCTGTTCATCATGAGATGAGAATCGGCCATATTGGGTGTGCAGAAATTATTAACCAAACCAAGCTAAACAAAAGCAAGCAAAAAAATGCCCCTGAAGCCCTACTGTCTTTTGGAGCTCCACTTAGAGCAGGCTTCAGTCCTTGGATACAGACAATTTTCAAACTGTGGTTCAAGAGAAAGGTGTGGTGCTCTCCATGGAGGCGAATGAGATTATCCACCAGCATCTCTGGAATGTCTGTGGAGTGCTTTCACAGGCACCATCTCATTTGATCTTCTTCTCAACAACACTCAACATACAAATGAGGAAACTAAGGTTCAGCCTGCCCAAGGTCACATGGTTCCAAAGGAGTAAGGGTCCAACCTGGGTATCTGATGCCCTAGCCAGGCATGTCCAGTCCCCACTCTCCTGAAAGGCAGAAAAGCAGCAGTCCACTTACCAGCAGCATCCCTGGACTGACTGTATCCGTTCTCCACGCCATCCGTGGAAATCTCTTTCAGCCAGAGACAGCTTCTTATTAATAGTAAACTGTGCCGACTAGTCCCAGGGACCTAAAGTGAGGCAGCACAGCCCAGCTCTGGGGCATTTTCACCTGGCTTCACGTTGGCCTGGGGACAGCAACAGTAACACGGCACAGAGGATCTTGGAGCATTTCTTTAGCCTTTAAGCAGCATTACATATGAACTCATTCCCCAACTTTATTCTGTCCCTTCGCTCATGTGGATACATTTGTGATCACAAATCCTCAAATGTTTTTTCAACCACCAACTGCCAGATCAGAAACGCACCATGTGGAGAAAGCAGATCCAGCCAGGCAGGGCTTTGGGCTTTATCTCCGGAAGAACATAGGTGTTTGCTAAGGTTAGTTAGGCAAAGCAGCTTGCGCCTTTTAAAAATCCTCTATTTTATGGAAAACCCATGGTCGGTGGTCCTTGTAGAACTTGCCTGGTTCAAAAGTGGTACCCAGAGCAATAAGCAGAGGGCTTGTTTAGGGTCCCACAACATCTGTACCCCAGAGAACCAGGCCTTGGGCTGTATTTTGAGTGAGAGCGGAGTGAGGAGCATAGAGCAACTACTTTGCTATAATAGGTTGGGGATGGGTACTAAATTTTGGGAATGCTAGGTAGGAAAGGAGATTGGCACAGGATCTCTTATGGTGAAAGGGATGAGGAAGTATGAGCACATTGTGCAAAAAGCAAGGGATATGCAAACAGGTTTTGCCTGATTCCAGAGCTCCTAGGGGCAGAACGAACCATGGGACAAACCTGGGATAGGAAGCCACGTGCTACAGCAGAGCACGGCTGTCCCCCTGTACCCATGAGAGCAGGAATCAGAGCCGTGCAGAAGCACCAAGCCTGCAGGATCTGGCGGAACTTACTTTTCTTCTTGAAATGTGTAGCAAAATTTTGAGAGGAAGCCCAAATTTCCTCCAATGACCAGATTGTAACCAAATAATTGAGTGCTTCCTGGGCTTACAGCACCTCGCACTCTATTTCAAAGGTAAGACAACTTTCTAACGTGGCAGAAGAATTTGCGTTTCTTCCTGTTCTCGGGGTGTAGGTGTGAGTAAAGGGCTTGCTCGCTATGCAGGTCACTCGTGTGAAGCACATGGATCCAACCACCCAGCCACAGACCAGGGGGAGGGAGAGGGTGCTGCCCACACCCAATGTAGGACCAGCAGATCCCAGAGCTTAAGTAACGGCCTCAGGCTGTCTAAAATTGTCCCCCTTTAACTTCAGCAAACCAGGGAAGAGTTTGCACCACAGCGTTAGGAAGAACTCAGAGGGACTAGGTAAGGGGCCAGTCAAAAGGGTCAAAGAGTGGTTTTCATGCATATGGGCAACAGGATGAGGCTAGAGAGAGGCAGAGAATAGGGGCTCTGTGCGGCCGCCATAGGCTTCTGGCCTGAGGCCAAGGTTGCCAAACGCCCCTCCTTCTACATACATGGGGAGAAGGGCTCCCTGAGACTTTCCAGTGTCTCGTGTGTCCTAATCCATTCCCCTCAAAAGAGGAAGATTTCTCAGTCACTGTGCTTCTCACGCCCCGCCACGTGAATGGGAAGACTGTCGCCTGGTCACTTCATTCAGCCTCATTGCGCTCTTTCAGCCGCTTGCCCACTCCCAAAGACAAAGCTCTGAGGAAATGGCGGCTCTTTTTCCTCAGATGCAATTAGGAGTTTCTGACTCTTCTCTCCTTCCTGACGAGGCTCTGAGAAGCACAACAGCCTTGACAAGGGCCTTCCTTTTGCTAGATGTGGGCTCAGGCTTCCCCAGTCCCCGCCCACCTCCAATTCTGGTCTCACAGTTCCATTTTCCTCTCCTGGAGGGTGCCTCTTGGTGGCGCAATGGGGCGTGACCTTCATCATGTTTTTCTTTAATCCCAAGAGGTGGTGCTGCTCCCTTTCCCAACTGCCTGGGCCAGCGGAGCTGAAGCACAAAGCCACATTGCCCAAGAGGCTCACCCTAAAACACTTTCTCTTTTTAAGTGCAATGGGAAAGCTCAGCGAGATGGGAAAACTCCCTTCAGATGTTCCACCCTTCAGCCCCAGATTTCCAGTCCTTTTCTTGTCGGAATTTCAATCCGTTTATTATTATTATTTTTTAACGAAGGAAGAACCTCGTGCTAATGAGTTGTGCAAATGACACCATTCTTTCGTTACTGTTGGAAGGGGTAAAGACCATAGTGAACTGTGTTTATGTTAAGATATCCATTTCTTGTGCTGGGTTGATTTCAGATTGGTGCATTCTCACTTATCAGGGACCTCTGATTCTAGCAGAACAAAATCAGCTACTTACTCTAGTTACTGTAAGCAGACACATAACTTTTACTGTAATTTGAAAAACCTTGCACTGTAATGGTTTAAAAAAAAAAAAAGCAAATCTTATTGAAACTGATTTTGTATTTTTGATTACATCTGAATTTTCACATTTTTGTATCTAACCGTGACCACGGTAGTGCTTCCATAGCTTGTGTTCAAGGTCTTGTTTCTTTCCAGGTTGAATTCTTAGAATTGTGTCGATGCCAAATGTTTAAGGGGCAGGATTGGGGCCCGGCTAGCAGAACCTGTCATGGGGTTGTGTCCTCCCTCCGCCAGATTACTGGCTGGCAACGTGAAAACTTGCCTAGACTGGAGCAAGCTGACGTCACATCTCATTGCGTGAATTCCCACAGACAGCTCATATCTCCAACTAATTTGAGGCCAATGATTTTGACCAAACCTTTGCCAAGGACTCTCAAAACTGAGCTGCCCCCACCCCTGCACTACCCAGCTTCCTGGGTAAGGGAGGACATTTTTGAAAACAAAACTTGTGAAATTAATTTGTGATTCTGATTTTTTTTCTTCTTGCTGGAAACGTGCTGGGAACCAGACAGCATGATGTTATCGCTCTTTCTGCTTTTCCAAACCAATACACCTGTTGTGCTCTTTTGTTTCTTAGTGAAGAAAATTCTAGACACAGACCTAACTATGAACTCTTTTCCTCCTGTATTTCTGATTAGCAAATTCTCCCTATGTATTCCTAACTCGTTGAAGTGTTTTCCTTCTTAGCATTGCTTCTCATATTTTATTTCTTTACTGAACAACAACAACAGCAAACCCACAAAGGAACAAATAATCTCTTTCTCTTTTTCTCTCTTTCTCTCTCTGATGTGTAATGTTGTGTTGTCCAGATTCTGTATAAAAATATGTATATGATGTATCTGATATTTGGCAGCCACTGGCTGTTACTTTAACCAATATAATTAACAAAAATGCATAATGTTGGTGTTTGATTTTTTTTACAAAAAAAAGAAAAAACAACCTAGTTAAGATGTTTGTGTATTTTTGCATGGTTAAAATGTACTTAGTGCATTGAGAAACGTCGTGGAGGTGCTCAGTGAAAAGGCCGGTTTATTTTTTGATTCTAATGGTGATTGGTTGTTGACCAGACTATTCCCTATGATGTCCGTCTTTAATTTAGCATAATTCTATTTATAACTTGTTTTGTTACTCAAGATTCAGCATAGTGTATCTATCTATCTCTATTGTATTTACTGTTCCTTAAAACCAGGTTGTGGAAGTTCACTTTGTCTGGCGCAGATGTCTCCATTGCCAATTTCCGTTGAGTTGTGTTCCATTTAATATGCTGTACAGTCCAGATCTGAAGCACTCCCATCCTCTAGACGATTGTCATCTCTTTTCCAGAGGTCTATTCCTTTGAGCAGTACTGTGGTTTTTCCCTTGCCATGGAGCATGTTTTTTTTAACCTAGTTATATCAAGGAGGAGAAAAGGACAGGAAGTTAAGCAGGAATCTAAGAATTATTTATATTTTATACATAATAGTACATATAATATATTATAGATAGATAGGCAGACAGACTCTCAATGTGAATTAAGCAGAAAGCCAATGGAAGATACTGAAGGACTCAGAGAGAGAGAGAGGAGAGAGAGAGCGAGCCTGAATTTTCCTCCCAGGTGTGTCACTAGATCAATGTGAGAGTTGCAGAAATGTTGTTTGTCCTTCCTTGTGCCTCAGTTTCACCATATGTAAGATGAAGAAGTGCAGTGGTTTTAGGGAGGAGGCAACTACACTTTCTTGAGTCTTCAGTGCACTTAGAGCAAAAGTGGGTCTTTAACTCCTTAAGAGATTTAATTGCTGTTTGTTTGGAGACCAGGCTGGCAGCATCCTCCCTCCTCAGGACATTTGGGCTGCTCAGGGGAATGATGTGTCTGAAAAGGCACGAGCTATTCTGGTGTGAGATTACCCTGGCATCCTAAATCGTCTCTTTGGCTAGGTGGCTTCTGCACAGCTGGGACGGAGGTGGGATTGGTAGGCGATATCTCTGGCGAATGGAATTGAGTTTCTATCCCCTGGAGTCCTATCTTCTCTGGAATTGAATCCGAATCCATGGGTTTGTTTTCCCCCTGGGCACACATGGAGTTGTCCATTCTATATTTTCCCACCAAATACTCTAATGCCCCCCCAACCCCCACCCCCACTGCTGGGAAGAACATAGACAGTTGGTAATAGAAGCACCTGTATTTCCAGTATTTGTGGTTTTGCAGACACTGGTCTTTTCACAGAAACGTGTACCTGTTTCCAAATGGGCCTTTCCTTCTTCTTCAAATCTGGAGACAGACAGTCCTTGAAGGTCTTCAGGCTTCTCGGTTCTGCATCGAAAGGTCCATCCTGATGCCAACCAGGTGGAAGCAAGTACTGCGTTTCTCATTCTTCTGAGGAAAGACCTCAGAGCTCAAATGCTTCACAAGCCTCTTGTCACGGGCACTTCATCCTGCTGGATGTTTGTGACCATGAGCATTGAGCTCACTACTGACAATTGCTAGCGGACAGCCTTCAAAATATTTGAAATTTTTATTAGGTCTGAATAGCACTTGCTACTTTTCCTCAGAGTCAAGGTTGAGTGTGAAGGGGCAGGATTCCAGAGACATGGCTGGTACTGCTCCTCTCCTGCCCAGCTCCTCCAAGGCCAGAATTTCCCAGATGGAGCAGCATGCGTGTGCTGACCTTGTGAGGGGGTGAGCCTCTGATCCCTCTTCCACAGTGACATTAGTCAGGAGTCCCATGGAACCTGTTAGAAAATTTACTCATCATCCCCGGGAACAAGATATGTTCCCTTCAGATGCAAGGCTAGTAGAGATCATGATCCTAGAATTCAGTCCCTACCTCATGTATATTCCAGACTGATAATCAGTTCTCTAGAACCACAGATTGTGAATGTTGTAAAGGATCTTAGGCTCATGTGGCTCAGTCTCCTCCTTTTACACACGAGAAAACAGAAGCCCAGAAAGAGATTAAGTAATTTTCCCAAAGAAACACAGCTAGAAATTAGCAGAGCCAGAATCAGATCCTGCATTGCAATGCTGGTTGTGTTCCTCTCCTGACTTCATAACCATAGCTCAGACTCCCTCTTTCAATTTGTGAAACTCAGATGATTTTTCCCAAACCATCACGTTTTAATATAAGCCTCTGGGAAAGAAAAGAGTTTATTTTCTCAATGACTGTAGGTGAAGTGAACATACACAAATATACACTCCCCCCTCTCCAAACTCAGCTCTCAGTAAGAGCCAAGTTAAGAGGGTTGTTAGGGTTTCGAATAAGAAATGAACTGATGTCTTAGTTACCTATATTTTTGAGGGAAGAGGAAAAACAATGAGAATAAACAGCAGCAGAATCTAAATCTATCACCTGCCCTTACTAAGTCTCTTGCTAGAACAGATTTTTCTCAATAACCTGAGTGGTCTGTCCATCTACACACTCATCCCGTCTCTCACTCAGCCACTGCAACTTACTTCTATATCTCCTATTCCCAAGGCATCTGATCTCTCCAGAGGAACATCCATTCCTTTTAACTATCTGATTCAGGAAGGCCACACCTTTTTAATCAAAGCTAACCTTCATAATTTTTACTATAAATTTCTCCTCCTCCTCCTTTTTTTTTCAAAATGCACCTCTCTCTGCCAACTTTTATCTCAACTGAGCCACCAGAACCCAAGGTGCATTTTCCTGTATAAAATTGTAGACCCATGGACTTCCTTGGGTGTCATTCTCCTAAAAACAGCACAGGCCTCCTGACCTCGCCTTCCCCTTATGGGAGCTTAGAAGCGCCTGGCTTCTCTGGTCTGTTTTCCTTTGGAAGAACTCTTTGAGATTTGTTCTCATAAGCGTACAAAGATGTATCTGGAATGTTTTGATGTTAATTTTCAAAATAAAGCCTGCAATTTGCTACCGAGCGGCCCCTGATCCCTATTAGTGTCATCACTGAGAAGGCCGAGTGAGTCCTGCCCCCCTTTCCCCCATCCTCCAGGTCTTAAATGTCTTTTTTCTTATTAAGTGAAGAAATGTCTTTGCTTCCAATTAGATTACAGTACTATTTCTCTAAAGGGACCAAGTAACCTGAGTAGAAGATTTTTAAAGGGATTTATTCTCTTGAACGGCTGCTCTTCCAGCCTTTACACCCCTTCCCCTCTCATAAATGTGATGCTTTCTTCCCGGGACCAGGCACTCAACCAGGCAGCAGAGAAAACTGAACACAGCCACGGGCCACATTCAGTGTCCTTCCTGGTCCTGGTTCCCCTGAGAAGAAACGACTACAGTGACTATTTTGTCCCATTAAATCTTGAGGTGGGAAGGTCTCCCTTTGAAATGTTGGGGCTGAAGACACCCCTCTAAGACACAACCCCTGGTGGCTCTATGGGTACTTGCCATTACTATGTTCTTAAGGGAGGATTTTTAAAAACAGCCACCTGCTTTTCAAAAGGGGAAGAGTGGAGCTGAAGAACATGACATTGATTTAAGAATGTAAATCCAACCAAAATATCCTAATCCCTGCAGGAAGAGGGCTGGGTTTCAGTGCTGGCTCTGCATTAACTAACTCCCTGTGTGCCCTTGGGCATTTAACCACTGGGTTCTGTTTGTAAAACGAGGAAGTAAGCTACATAATGTCCAAGAGGCCTTGTTTTGTACTGTGGATAATTTCAAAACATATATTTCAGCACTTATTAAAGGCGAATTGCATAATGAACTCCTTTAGACCTACCAATCAACTTCAAAAATGATCAGCTCGTGGCAATTCTTGTTTCTATAGATGAAACAAGAAAGGTTTAGAACACCCACAGTTTGATGATCACATTTGCTTTATTATGCATTTATTTTTATAATCCTTGGATTCTTGGTTGAAATGTCACCTACTTTTCTTACAACCAAAACAAGACAGCTTTTACCAGAGAAATGTCAGGCAGGGCACTGGTCCCCAGACAGCTGGCCGTCACAACTGGCATTTCTGCTTCCATGCATTATCGTCTTCACGAATGCCTCCTTTTGAGGTGGTCCTGAGTAATTACAGCACAGACATTAAGTCCACGCCATTGCATCCTCAGGCCCCAGACATCTCGTGGAGAGTTGTTGCATTAGGTTGCAATCTAATGCTACAGGATTGAGGGGATGTCTGTCTTGTTTACTGAGCTCACATGTGGTTCACTTGCTGGAGTGAGTAGTCATACCTTTTAGCAACCACCTGAGAGCCAGTTCTTCAATTCCAGAGCCTTAGCAGTCATGTTACCCAGCATCTTGCCAGTAGCCTGCCCAGAATGTCACACAACTCTCAAAGTTTATCCTTCTCATAGCATTTCAAGGTCTGTCTCCTTCACTCCAGAACAAGGAGAAAGGAAAAGGTCCTTTAATCTGTTCTGTTCAGTTTTCTGTGAGCACATTCAAGTCAAAGGAGCTTCTTCCGCTCCCCTAAGGACTTATCCGGGGACTTACAAACCTTGCAAGGATTTCACATTCCCATGGACTTTGTAACTGTCATTCCATCTGATGCAGTGGGAACATTCCTGAACCCTGAATGGCTAGTCCTGTCTCCAGCTGAGCATAAGTCTCAATGGGGCATGTGAGCATCAGGCCTGGCTTTCCAGGATACATGGTGTTCTAGACTGTTGGGATGGGTCAGATGGTCCATAGCAAAGGATTTGCCCTAACTGTGCACAAACCTTGGTGCTTCCACTTTCCACTCGACAGCTGGGTGACCACAGCCTGCCCTCCTGAGAGGACCTCAGGAAAGAGTCTGGAGAGTAGAAATTTCAGTCAAGTTGCTCCAAGTCAGGGACGAGCCTTCTTTTCCATGGAGCCTTCCAAAGGGCAAGCCCTCTGCTACTGCACACTGTACAGTCAGAGCTTCGGAGCTGAGGCCTCCTGTACTTGGTAGTTTAGGAGAAGGGGACTCCTCCTTACCTTTTGTTTACCTTCAATCTGGCTGAATTTAGCTGTCCTTAACTTCTAGTTTGCTAAAGTCCTTATTGCCTTAACGACCACCTAATAAGCAGTCAGAACCAGAAGAGAAAGCCCCTTGGGTGGCATTCATTGTTAAGCCCTATACCTGCCCCAGTCTCCCTAACGCTGCTGTGCCTGAAACGAGTCCCAGCCCTGTCTCCAAAGTGCTGGGTTAGCCTCTCCCTGAAACAGAACCGTCCCCAGGCTGAGGACAAACCCAGAACTGCTCAGGCGGAGAGATCCCTGCGCCACACTGTCACTGCCGACAGCGGTTTCGGCCCTTCAGACTTGCTTTGCTTCAGATCTGGACTCCACGCTCCCTCCCTCCCACCTCTTGTTCCAGAGACCCTCCACACCCCATCATTCTCGGTGCCGTTCCTGAAGACCATCTAGACTTTTCGTTCTCCTGAACATGCTACCCACCTTCAGCTGCAGCCTATTTCTTCAGCCTCTCCACCAAGCTCTTTAAAACGAAAGGCAGTTGCTGTCTTCCCATGGACAATAATGAATGTATCTACTGTAAGCGCAGACCATGTAGAGAAGTGGCTGGGTTAATCAAAAAGAGGATTTTTTGTAAAGCCTGTTTATTTTTTTAAGTCGATTTGGAGCATTTCTATTTTACCACCCTTCACATGGTTTTGGGGAACCCAAATCGTATCAAGGTCTCATGCCAAAACAAGCCAAAAGTTATTTTCTTTACCTTTTTCCTCCATGCACCATGATTTAAATGATTGTTTCAGTGTCATTTTAAATGTTTTCTTGTGACATGTACTGACGATAAGTCATCTTGACAAAAAAAAAAAAAAGATTTATACATGAATCAGAAAGTATTTATTTCAATTTTGTACCTTTCCATTTTAATACATTATAATGTATTGACTCAACTGAGATAATATAAACAGTTCATTTTAATAACATGTATGTGTGTGCCTTTTCCTTTTACATGGTGGGGGAAGGGCAAATAATCATGGAGTGGAAAATTCTGGGTGCTTTTTCGCATCAGTGTGAGCAGAGAGTGGCCTCTGCCTGAACCAAAGGATTTTCTGAGGCAGCTGGCAACCCCAGGGAGAGGAAGAGACTATACAGGGTAAATGTGGAGGTAAGTGGGTGGGCCCTTCGGGCATCACCTGCCTCCTAATGTACTGACACCACCACCCACCCCCCCCCACACACACAGACAGGTAGGAACATGCATAAAGGATATACTCATGGAGCCTGAGTGCAGGCTGTCAATCAAAGGTTGAGATAGGGACGAAGTAGGGGAAAACTAGGGCAGACAGATGAGAAGGTACAGGGAAAACTCAGTGTTAAATATGAAGAGTTGGGGGGGTGCAGGGTAGGAGAGACAGAAAAGGTCTGGGTTGTATTTTCGGGACACAACACTACCCCCCACCCTAATACCGTACGCTAGAAATTCTGCAGATTGCCTTTAAAGGAAGCCCACTGACAACCAGCAAAAAAGTTTTTGTTTCTGTTTTTTTTTTTTTTTTTTTTTTTTATTGCTCCATTAGAAGCACTCTTCTACTAGGAGAAGCAAAATCGAATAGAATTGCAACTCATTCCAGGCTCTTTACTGGAGGGTGGGTGGGAAGGTGGGCGGGGTGAGCACAGGTGGAAGCGGGAGCTGGGAGGAAGAGGGCAGGAGGTGTCAAACACAGCTGCCTCTGGAGGGCTTTACTGAAAACTTTTTCCCAAGCATTATCTGGCAAACCTGGTGATGTTTCCACGAGCTTCACAACATTAATCTCTGCTCTTCTCTGTATGTTTGGATATGATCCATTTCTAAAAAGTGTCATCTGGGAGGAGAGAGAGGAACATTACTTGAAAGGAATCCCTCAGCCCTTTCTTCCCAGTAGAAGTTTGGCTCAATGTGGGACTCCCCCGAGGGGAGAGCGTGAGATCGCATCAGATGGGGGAATGTCCAGGACTCTGGGAGGGGAGATGGCACGTTCTCGACATCAGCCATTCGATTGATCTCCTTCAGCATCTCCTTCTCTGTGTTCCCTCCTTTCTCCACCTCCCAACTTTTAGACTTTCTACACCTGCCCTTCTCAGGCGTCTGCTCTCTGGCCTAGGCCCCTGACATGCAGTCTTGCCTCAGCCAGCAAGGAAAACACATCTGAGGAAGGCAACTCCGGACGGTGAGTCAAGGGGCCTCCCCTCACCTCCTTAAGCATTCCCATCCCATCTTCGTTCGCTTCCTCTCGTAGATTTGTGTGCTCTGAACAAGAAACTAATTAATGGATTAGTCCAAGTCCTAAGCCAATACTTTAGAAATGAATCAATTGCCAACTATAGAAAACAAATGGCTCTTCAGCCCTACGAAGGGGCGAGTTTGGAGACTCGTCTCCCAGGAAAGATGTAGAAAGCCTCCTCTCAACCACCTCTTTCCAAATCTCTTTTCCAAAACTCTTATTGAATGAATGAGCAATCTTTAGGTTGAAGGGAGTTCAGCTGGCTAAAGAGAGTTTGGGTTCTGAGGAAAGGATGTGGGAGGCTCTTACTATTTTCAATTAAAATCCTTCCTAAATTGAGTTTATCTGCTTTGCCAAATGCTTTCATCAAAGGAAATGTAGAAGACCCTTTTCATGTATATGGAGAATTTGTTCTTGGGGAATACGAGTCCAGAATTTCAGGTTCTTCTCCTCTGCCAATTGTGCATTTGCATTGGGAATTTGTGATTCTGGACTCTCTCTTCTCTGTAACTCCTAAAGAGAAGTTTGTGCTGCCTTGGTCCCTTGCAGTTGGAATTGAGTGAGGGGCATTTTAAAGGGAGGATGAAAAAATAGCGGGTGAGTGGAGGCTCAGTAGAGTTAGGGAAGTGAAAAATGACAAAAAGCAGGAACAAGGTTGTTCAATGGAGCACCTATGTCTCTGGCATCTCTCTCTCGTACCATGGAGATTTCTCCCTCAGCATTTCACTACCATCCAGTCCTCTTTCCTGCATTATTTGAGTGTAAAAATATGCGGAGCTCAGCACTAGATTTTTTTTTACGTATAGTATCTCAGTTAATAATCCTTCAGCCAACCCCAAAGTAAATATTATTACTCCATTTTAGAGATGAGGAAATTGACTCAGCAAGGTTAAATAACTGACGATTTAGAACACACCAAACTCACCAGTTCCACTCTATCTAGGTTTCCTGATATCCCCAGCACCCCTCCCTACTCACCCTCTAGACCCCTCCCTTAGCCTTTGTTTTTAAAAAAGCTGGAGATAGTGCTCTGAACTATGCCTAAGGCAGTTCTTGTCCAAATGGAAAACTCCCACATACTTTCTTATTTTGAAACTCAAAATTCATCTGGGCTTTGTTATATAGAGGAGTATCCATCAGGATTCCTGGCCCAGGGAAAAGGGAAATTTAAGATGGAAAAATATTTGGCTTGTAGCCAAGGATGTTCTGGTGGATGACTTGGTTAAACACAATCACTATCACAGCTACTATATCTACAATGACTTCTTGTATCATTTATAATTCACTTACTAGCATATTGTCCCATTTGGCTAAGTATTATTGCCTGAGTTTCCATTTTGTAAATATGGGAACCAAGCCTCAAAGAGACCTGGTGACCTCCCTGCCTGATAAGTGACAGAGCCGTGCCTTATTTCCAGGACCGTCCGCCCCTAAACCTGTGCTCTTCCCACACACCATACTGTCACTGTAGCACCTCACAACACAAATGTTCAATCCTAACACAACACTCTGCTCCCACCCAGGAAGAAAAGAGGGATTCATTGACTGCAACAGGGGTCTAAACAGAACCCTGTTCGGTCTAGTTAATGATGGATTTGCCAGTATTAGGAATAGGAAACCAGGAAGAAGCTCCTGGGGCAGAAAGTCACTATCGATGGCAAGGCAAATGGCCACAGAGGACATGGAAGAAGCTGTGGTCCAGATCCAGAAATCCAGGAGGGACATCCTCTTGGGAAACACCTGAAAGGAGCAGTGGCCAAAATCATGAAAAAGAACAAGCCCTAGAAGAGGGTGAGACTTAAGGAGAAGAGTAAACAAGAAGCTTAGGTGATAGCTAGAGTTAGACATCTGGAAGAGGAAGAAATGATAGCAAAGGGGGAGAAAACAGAATGTAGGGAAATCAGAATATGACAAAGAAAGCGCTTAGTGACAGAGAGTGAGTGCAGTGAGAGCTGGGAGGGCCTGAGGGTTTGGACCTTTGGAAGATACCCCTAACATAACATCCTCACCCTGTGGAGACTGTGGAAGTGTTAGGTTTTACTCAGCCTTGGGTGCAAAAAGTTTTGTAAACCTCATCCCCCAATTCGAAGTCAAATCTTGGAGTCAGTAGACACCCCCTTCATCACTGACTTTGGCTTCTTCATGTTGAGTTTGACTTCAAAGAATCATTAGTTCCGTGAAAAAGGAAGTGACCCCAAGCAAGATCTTGATATCAATGAATGAAACTCTTCTCCTGACTGCACTTCATTATCACCTGGGCATGTGGTATTTACCCCAGTGCACAGCGTTTGGTCAACTGATTGGAGCCCATGCCTTAAGCACATGACCTAAGTGAGGCTTCTTCTCCACCTTAAGTCTAACTCCTTCCCCATCTGGCTGAAGATCTACAAGGCTGCCACTTGGGTCCATGCAGAGAGGAAGAGAGAGAAAGCAAAATGGGCAAGCCCACCCCAAAGAGACAACCCTTTCCTTCTGCCGCCAGAGACAGAGCCACATCATTTTCATCACACATGGTGACGTTGACCACTAGAAAATGTGGTCCAATGGTATCTTGAAACCTGAACCCCCATCAGTTCAGTATATCTTTAATCGTCTGATGGAGGAATAAACTGGAGGGCAAGGCATAGTATATATCTTCTTGACCCTCTCCCTAGCCCCCCAAAACTACTAACAAATGTAAAATGGTGCTTTCTATGGCTTGTGATTCACATTGTCGACTTTCTGCAGGTAGAGCTAACTTTTCAAAAGTGGTTAATATGAACAAGAGGTCTGAACAGACATTTCCCCAAAGAGAATACAACAATCCCCACTTATTCATGGGGAATACAGTCTAAGATCCCCAGTGGGTTCCTGAAACTGAGGATAGTACCAAACGCTATATATACTATGTTTTTCTTGTACACGATAAAGTTTAATTGATAAATTAGGCACTTTCATGGATAGAAGATTCATCCTTACTAGTAGATGTTAGCAACCTCAGCATACAATTTTTCTCTTTCCTTATTAAGTCAAGAACTTTCAACATTTCACTCTGTAAGCACTTTATGGCTTCTTTTTGGCATAACCAAATTGCTAGCATCGCTATTTTTGTACGTTAGGGCCATTATTAAGTAAAATAAGGGTTACTTGAGCACTGGCAGTGTGATACCGTGACAGTCAATCTGA
Organism: Pteropus vampyrus; assembly: GCF_000151845.1. Taxonomy (NCBI): domain Eukaryota; kingdom Metazoa; phylum Chordata; class Mammalia; order Chiroptera; family Pteropodidae; genus Pteropus; species Pteropus vampyrus. The sequence goes on along the minus strand of NW_011888828.1, from coordinate 8,915,744 downwards.
TAACCCAGAAGGCTACTAAGTGCCTAATAGGCTGGGAATGCATACAGCGTGGAGATCTGGACACAGGGACGGTTCACGTTTTGGGTGCAAAGAAAGAGGAGAGCACAAGATTTCATCATGCTACTCAGAATTTAAGACTTATGAAAGTGAACCTGCAGCTAAGGGGGCCTATTGCATATGAAGGGCAAATAAACACATGAAAAGATGTTCAACGTCATTAGCCATCAGAGAAATGAAAAATTAAAACCACGTAATGTTGCTGTATAACTAAAAAATAGTGATAACACCAAATACTAGAGAGGATACAAAGAAACTAGACCATTCATATATTGTGGATGGGAAAGTGAAACCGTACAGTTACTCTAGAAAACATTTTATCAGTTTCTTACAACTCTAAACATGCAATTACTTTATGACTCAGCAATTGCAATGCTTATGTTCACACAAAAATCTGTATAGGAATGTGTGTAGTAACAGTAAAAATATGGAAACAGTCCAGATATCCTTCAACAGGAGAATGGTTAAACAACGATACATCTATACCTTGGAATACTACAAAGGTAAAGACTGTTGATATGTGCAACGACCTGAATGAATCTACAAAAACCAAGGCCATAGCTGGCTGGCCTGCCTGCAAATACTGCAGTTGTCATTTTAATTAGAAGGGAGCTTCAAAGCCATATTACTAACTTCTTCAGAGCTCCCCTCTCAGATATCTAAAAATTTCCGTAGAGTTGTGTCATAGGCCAGTTCTAGGCAGGGCTCTTGTATGAAGCCGAGAGCCTGGGGCAGGAGAGGAATCAAGAAATTGGGGGCCAGTAAACCAAAGCAAGTCAGACCAGGATCAAGAAGTGGGAGCCTGGAAGCCAAAGATCCCTAAAAGACATAAATTCAGAAGTAGGAGCTGGAAAGTCACAGAGAAAGCTGTGATGAGTCTGAAGTAACTCAGAGTCATGGCAGAGCAGAGTTGCTGCAAACATGTAGTATGTGTTAGGAGTAAGCGTGTGTTCATGGGATCCCAACCGCAGTCTGTTGGTTCCCCATTCCTGTGTTTCTGCCTCGGGGGTATGCTAAAAGTGTCAATTGTTTTCCAAAATGTTGACAGATTTCTGACATCTGTGCCTATAACAGGTTTCCAGCATACCTTGGATTGAGTGGATAAGACGGAGTTAAATTTCCAGGCAAGATACTTATGTTTGTCCCACATACAGACAATATTTTTTAAAGAGAGCATGCATGCCCCTTTTCACATATTAATAAGTAGAATGTATGTATATACATATATATATATAAACTATTCTGATATAATAAAGAAGTAACGTTATGATTTTAAAGTTCTGACAATACAGAAATATATATTGCAGAAAATAAAGTCTTCTCTAATTCCTTTCCCCAATCCACTGAAAACGCCAGTATTAACCATTTGGAATATAGTCTCCCCAAATTTTGCCATGCATATTCTAACTGCATTTGTATATATATAGGTGTGTGTGTGTGTGTGTGTGTGTGTGTGTGTGTGTGTACACGCTTTATTTTTAAAAGTGGGATTTTAAAATACGGGGTACCTACAGTTTTGCAAATGGTATTATTTACTTAATCTTTCATGACGAAGTTTTTTAAAGGAACTAAACATGGATGAACTCTGTGTAAGTAAAAAATGTCCTAAAGGACTTATAGAGATTTCCTTAAAATATCCCCTGATGTGGGTATTTGTGCTCCACGTTCATGGCCTTCTCTTTACCACCTCCTCAATCAGCAGCGACCCCAGCTAGTGGCTTACCAGGTCTATGATTATGAGGGGTTCTATGTCCAAAGACAGCCTCCTGCCTCAAAAATCTCTCATCTGTTACCCACACTGAATCACTACTGGTCAGATCAAGACCGTGGCCTTGGTGTCCTAAACTACTTTAGCACCTCATTTAGGACATTCATTAAATCGCTTCATTTAACCAGCATCACAACCCTTTGAGGCAGTACCATTATAATCCTTATTAGACAGATGTGGAAAGTGAGGCACAGAATATTTAATTATGCAAGGTCAACAACTGATAAGTGGCAGAAGATGAAGAGGGACATGAAGAATAAAGATGGGGCAGATGTGGTCCTTAGAGCTGCCTGTAATTTTCAGGGCAAACAGCAGTGGCCACTTGCAGTAGAATAGTGCTATAGCTCACTAAGCTTCCTTCTGTGTTTCTACTTAATACTTACAGCAATCCCATGGGATGGCGGAGAGGCATCGGAGGCCACATAACTTGTAGGTGTCAGAGCCAGATTTGAACCTTCTAACTTTGGAGCTCGCTCTACTAATTATTACATCAAGGAAAATCACTGTAGGGAAAATAGGCTACACCAACAGAACTCCATGGGCTGTAGACTGCTTATCTACAGAGCAGCAGAAGCTGGCAAGATTTTAGAAGGGGTCAGAGAAAGCCAAAAGTGAGGCTTGGAAAACCTTCTTAGGTGATTCCAGAATGTCCACTCATAACCGCCAAAGCTGAGCCCCTGCCTGAAACAATGCTTTCCCACACTTAGGACAGGGGTCCTCAGCCAGAATCTCAGGTCTAGAAACCCTCTCAAGCAAGTGACTAAATCAGCCACCACTCCATCCTCTTTTCACCACCCTAACTCCCACCTTGTGTCTATTCGTTCTCTGCCCCCATCACCAACACCCTCCCCTCCACAACCTGCCATTCTGAAAACATCTCAAGATACAAAAGCTAACTTCACCCACCTTGCTCAAAGGCTAGAGAAAGCTTATCTAAGACAATAAAGACAACAATTATAAGGCAGTGAGGAAATCTGTTGTTTTTTTTTTTCATTTGAGTCATTATGCGAATTTGATCTCTGGACGTGATTTTCCACTGTTGAGCTTTATGGCTAAAGCTTTAAGCCGTAATATTTTGATAGGAAGGATAAACAGAGGCGAAATCTCAGGCCAGGCCTGCTGCTGGGAAGCCAGAAGGCATTTCTGGACTGGGATCAATAGTGACCCTCTCTTCACCCTGCTCTTGGCTAGCTTTTGTCTTCTCATTTGAGCTTCCGTAACAGGGGTTCCCAACCCCTGGCCGCAGACCGGTACCAGTCCGTGGCCTGTTAGGAACCGGGCAGCAGGCACTGTTGTAAAGGCTTTACGTATATCCAATCATTTAGTACAGGAACTTGCTCGAGCGAAGGAATCGTTACTTCTCTCCCCACCTCCTTTAGATCCGGACACTTAGAACCTCTCCCCACCGGGTGCCGCAATCGCTCACGTCTCAGATTGCCCCGCCCCCAAGCTATCCTCGCCCCGCCCACTCGCCGTCGCGTAGTGAGGAGCCGGTCGCGCCTCACTGACGTCACCAGCGCGCGCCCTCGCGGCTGCTTTTCGCCGGGCGTGCGAGTCCGTTGATTCCAACTTCCCCGCGATCGGGCTGCCCAGTAGCCCTAGTTGCTCAGGTCCGGAGGTCCGTGGCGTCACAGGCTCTGCGACATGTCCATGCTGGCGGAGCGTGAGTGTTGGGCGAGAAGGCCCGACCGGGGCGCGAAGGTGGAGGTTTAGGGTGACTCGCGTGGCCAGACCCAGTGGTAGGGCGTGCGGGTGGGCGACACGCAATGAGGTGGAAAGTGCTGGGGGCGGGGACACTGGGAAGCCCGGTTCACTTCACTCTGCCTGCTGCGGAGATTTCCCAGCCCAGCCTGCTAGTGAAAGAGACTTTGTGAATGTCACGTTCAATATTGAGCACGCGCGCAGTGGGTTTGAATGAGTCAGGACACCGGTCGTGGGAACCTGGACCGGTTCTTTTCATTTCCCCGAGCCTCACCCAGCCTCCTAGGTTAAAATGAGGAGGTTAGGCAAAATCTCCGTTGGCAGTGAAATCCCATTCTCGAAGATGTATTGAATCCAGACAAAGAAAAGCAAAGGGATTAGGAGCATCACATACAGGAAGTTAGCTCCTTTGTAGAGAGTGCAGGGCTAATGAGTTATTCTAAGTAAGACTTTGGCTATTTGGACTTTGTGGAAATTAGAACTCTTGACACGAGTGTAAGCCACAGTGCCCCATCCTGCCTCGGTTTGCCTTTGATATTTACTGTCAGTTCATTAATTCTCCGGATCGTCTGTTTAACTTCTGAATGGTAGCTGTAGCTAAGATTTCCTGCCACCAGAGGGCAGTCGTGCTTTAGTCATGAAGAGATGCCCATAGCGTTTTGGAAGAGTGTAGTGAGCGATGAACAGAAACTGCTTACTGAACAAGACCAACAGCAGCTACACAGGGATTTTGTGAAATAAATGCTGTCAGCATCCTCTTATCTAAGGAGATGGAGGAATGTAATCACAAAACAAAATGGATTCACCCCAAATCATTGAGCTAGAAAGTGAAAAAATCGATGTAGTTATATCTATATTTTTATGTTCTTGCTAGGACCTGCAGTTTTCTACTGTTTTTAAACAGGGACTCATAGAAAGGAATACGTTTTAGATGGTGACCTTAGAGCCTAGATCTCTGAGCTTTCTTCCAGTTTTAATATTCTTTGATGTGTGTTTAATTCAGCATGCACTAGGGAACATTGGCCCTGGCTCTGCTATTCATTTATATCTCTTCCCGTGACCAGTTTCTGTGGGGCTATTAAAAACTTCATTTATTATCTTCTTTGCTAGGTTGCTTTAAAAAAATCAATCAGATGGTGAATGTGAAAATAGTTCATAGTATGAAGTGGTATACAGGCGTAACATCTATTTGTAGACATCAATAATTCAAATTGCATGATTTCAAGGGAATATTTTCAGTTCTCTACCCACCATGATTACAGATTTTCAAATCTTTGTCATGATATTACATACAATTTTGTGGTTCGTTAAAAATTTTGCTAAATTAATGTCTTTGGCATCCCTTACAATTAGATATTTAGGAATGGTATTCTTATTTTAGAGATGAGAATATGGAAGCATAGAAAAGTTCTAGTCCCATAGTTTCACCACCCAGCAACTATTTTCTCTGATAGTTTATAAAATTGAGGTCATTCTATAGATACAATTCTGTATCCTACTTTTTTTTTTCCTATTTAATGTTAGTAGTGAGCATTTTCACTTCTGGAAGTGGACTATATTTTCTTTTATCTTCACTACAAGCACTTATTCTCTTTTTACAAATCTTATAGTAATTTTCTTTGTGTTTCTCAAAAACACTCTTTATCCTGTGTTTCTCTAATTATCAAATGTTACAGACAAGAAAACCAGCTTACACAAACCTGCGCCTTTGTAGGACAAAAATTTCATTAATCACTCTCACTTAATGGTCTTTATATCATTTGGAATTTTAGACCCAGATTATTATCAAGGTATGACTTTTTTTAGACTCTTTTTCAGACCAATTTTTGATACTTGGAATCATTACATTTTATCATTAAAATAATAATTATATCACAACACTAGTTAATGGATTTTAATGCTCATTGCATTAAAATATACTGTAGTTTCCTCCATTTTGAATGTCTTGAATGATTTTTTAATAAGAATACATGGGTTGTATATTTTATGCTCTTGAATATCTGAAAATGTCTTTGGAAAAAAAAGAGAAAACTTCTGCCCTTGTCTCTTGAAACTCAACACACCTTTCAGAGGAAGCTGAATCCTGGCATAAGCCATGTAGTATTAGGCATGCAGTAATGGAAGGCGAAGTCCCTTGTAGCTGTCCTATGAAGGTGGTTTATTGGTGTTACCCCTAAAATATCCTGACAGAACCATTTACAGTTAGATCTCCAAATAGGAGTCCCCGCTGGAGGATGGTTAAACACATCATTCTAGACAGTGATTCTGAAGATTCTGGGCACTGTACCCTGAGGCCCAGTGTCCCTCACACTGCTGTTCCACATAGTGTCAGGTATCCCCAAGACCATCCCCAGATTCAGTGATTTGCTAGGACTCAGGACACAGGATTCAGCATATAGTTGTAATCATGGCTAAGTTTTGTTACAGCCTAAGGATACAGAGCAAAATCAGCAAAAGGAAAAGACCCATGGGGCAAAGTGCAGGGGAACCAGGCACAGACTTCCAGAGTCCTCTCTCAGAGGCACACGTGACATGCTTAATTCTCCCCGGTATGAGTTGTGGTAACACGTGTGAAATGCTCCCTACCAGGGGAGCTTGCTATACACTCAGTAATTTTTTTTTTCAGCCCAGGGATTTTTTACTGGAGGCTTGTCTCGTAGGCAGCCACTGCCTGGCATGTACCAACATCCCAGACTCCCAGAAGGAAAGCAGGCGTTCAGCATAAACCATACTGTTTGTTTGAACAGTTGGGCATAGTGAGCCTCTCTTAACATTTCTGAGAATAGTAGGAATCCTGAAATCCAAGTTCCCAGCCAAGGGCCAGCCTTGCTGGGAAGCCTTTTGAAGGGAAGCTGTGAGTCAGGCCTGCTGTGTTAGCTCTTTTCTGTACACAGGTATTAGCAAAGCTGACATCTGAGCACAGAATGGACGGTGGAATAAGAGTAACATGGCACATGTAAAAGTAGGTGTAATCTGAACAGACCACAGACAGTCTTTTCCTTGCCAGGATTTCCCAAACCCGGAAACTTTTACAGCACGAGAGCCAGATAGTGTTCCAGGCAAACAGGGTTCTGGTCAAATAAAGGGAACATGGCAGTGCTGCTCTGTCTTCCGCTCAGAGGATCTACACATTTGCATATTAAAAGTCTGAGAAAGTTTGTAGTCTGGAACACTATTAAATTTTGTTTGATCCAGTGTTACTCTTTTTTGATTTAATGGGAAGTCCCTCCTCACCTTTAACATCTCATTTGGGAAACACAGCCCTGCCGCACTGGTTGAGGGATACCTGCCATTTTTCTGGGGAGGAGCGCTGACCTTGGCTACCCATCTAATCTCTCATGTAAGCATTACATTCTGCTGTACGTACATACGTGACATACACTGTGCAGTTCAGTCATTCTCCGACGATCTCCTTCATACAAGCAACAGTCAGAGGGCCCTGACAAACACTACTGTAAGAGACATGAACCCTGACACACACCCGTCCGCAGCCTACAGAGAGAACACTGGTTAACAAGGCTGATCTGTGAGGTGGTGGTCATCAGCGGAGGCAACATTATGCTGAGTATTTACTAAGATAAGTAAAGCGATAACTCAGTCATGAGTAGCATTTTTGGGTCACCATTTTCCTGGAAAACACTATAAATTTTGGCCCAACTTGTTTTGCTTTATAAATAGCTTTTTTTCTGCCTGCATGTTTGTAAAAGGTTCACTTATTTTTGTTAAGGTGTGTATAGTTATGGGTCTTTTTATTGATTTTACATGCAGTACAGTAAGCCTCTCTGAGTGGAGGTTGTGTTATTTTTTTAAAAATTATTTTATGATATTGGGCTTCGATTGGTTCAGTAGGGGAGTGATAATGACACTTGACCTCCAAATTTCTCACTTGGCCACAATTTACTTTTGAGTTTCATATTCTTTTTCTGTGAACTTCTGAGGTGTCTGCCATAATTTTCCTTAAAACTACAACGATAAATTTGGATTCCCAATTTATATACATTTAAAAAAATACTGTGAAGAGACTCAAAGTAGTCCCTTAATTCAGTTATGTGTGTGGAGGGTACAGTTGACTCTTCCCCCGGGAGCATAATGACTATTGAATGTTGCGGACTAAGAATACAAACTTTGAC
>NW_011888828.1:8901756-8907288 GCF_000151845.1 Pteropus vampyrus | reverse complement strand
TATGATTAGCATCTTTTATAGACAATGCCCTTTAATTATTTTCATTTGGAATCATACTTACCCATCAGAGTTTTATATTGTCAGGACTAATAATACTTTATTATACATTTTCTCCTTTTCCTCACATTCTATTTATTCCTGACTCACATAGGACTTCTGCCGACATCTCTACACTGAAATGGTTCTTGTCAAGATCTTTAATGATCTTTTCGCCAAATCCAATGGACCCTTCTTTGTTCCCAGCTAATCTCTTAATAGCATTGGATGTAATTGACTGCTTCCTTCTCGAAATACTTGTCTTGCCCTCCCTCCTGGTTTTTCCTTTTGCCTCACTGGTCACTCCCAAATTTAATGGTGACTCTTCCTCTTCTAGTCTTTTGAGCTTTGGAACTCCTTGGGGTTCAGCCACAGACTGAAAAGGGTCTGTGGCTGAACCCCAAGGAGTTATGGTATAGTAATTCCATACCATACTTTGAATTATCTAAATTACGAGAATTATCTAATTCTAATTCTGTCACTTTTCTGTATCTAGTCCATTTCTGTCCTTTGAGCTCCAGATTTATAAATTGGTCAGCCTGCTTAACATTTCCACTTGAGTAAGCATATCAAGTTTATCATTTTTATTATAAAACTCTCGATCCTTTAGATCTTTTTCTTCTCAAATTTTCCCCATGTTTGCATATTGTCCCCTGTCTACCTACTTACTCAAACCAGGAAACTGGGAGTCTTGCTTGGTTCCTCCATTTTTCTCCCTTCCCACATTCCCAGTCATTATTTCTCTCTCATTGCTCACCATACTGGTCCAATCCCTGCCATCACTTGCCCTGATCACCACAGTAGCCTCTCAACTGCTTACTCATCTCCCTTCTCTTCCTCTTCTGAGCTATATGCCATACAACAGCCAGAATGAGCTTTTAAAATGCAGAAATTAGATCATGTCATTCTCTTGCTTAAAGGTTCAGTTGTTTCCCATTGTTTTAAAAAATAAGATCCAAATTTCTATCATAATTTTCAAGGTCCTGTGAGGTATATCCCCTTTAAAGCATCTTAATTCCTCTTCATTCATGCTGCTGAAGCCACCCTGGGTGCCTCTTAGGTTCTCCAGTACCTTAAGCTCTCTGGGATACCTTACAAATGAGTATTGATTTATGCAGGGGACTTGGAGTCCCCCTCTCCCCTTTCTCAGTGTTGTTTTATAAAAGTATTTAATGGAGAGAACCATAGACCTATCATACCTCCAGTGGGCTTCTAGTAGAACATCAGAAGCAGGCACATTCTTCATAGTGTTTACATGGGCCTTAAATTAGGTCTCAGGTTAAAGAATCAGTATTCATTATTGTAAGTACATCCTTGGTACTATAGATGTATCTTGTAAGAATCCATTAGACTGTGTCCTCTTTGAGGGTACAGATAGTGCCTTGATCCTAGATGTTTAGTAATTAATCGAATGGTTGATGAAGAAACATAGAGATAATCACTCTTCATACTTGATTTTAAGAAAGCTAACTTTCTTTATGTTTAATATCCACAGGGTTTAGGGGCTCAAGAGCAAGGAGCCACAGATCATATTAAAGTTCAAGTTAAAAATAACCACCTGGGACTTGGAGCTACAATCAATAATGAAGTGAGCAACAGTGTGTCTGCTGGGGGTTTTCCTTGGATAATTGACTTTAAATAAATTTATAAATTTTAATTCAATAGAATTGATTGATCAGTTTTTAAGCATTCAAATGTGTATCCCCCACGTTTTGGTTAAGTAAAGAGCCTGTAACTAAGCTGGCTCTTCATCAAGTGTCATCCTCTCACCTTGCCTTATTGTCCTTATGGGATTCTTTATTTATGTCTAAGAGACTCAAATTAGTTTTACTGCTAAACTTTTCAAAAAGCATTTTTTATAGAAATACTCATTTCAAGACAGACAGGAATTTTCATCTTTACCTGTGTTCTAATATTAGCTTATATTATTATAAGTTGGTGACATTTAGTTTCAGAAAGAAACTAAAAGTTTCCTTTGCAAGAAAGTGGTGTTCTTTTCCTGTCCCATTTTCTATTTCTGACTATTGCCATACACAGTTGAATTTAGTCACATTTCCTCTTAAGCACTGACACTTTGAAAATATGACACTGTAATTAAAATTAATGCCTGGCTTATCATGCTTTGCATTTTCAATATTTTCTTTAGCAAGTGTCCAAACTGAAAGCTTTGTTCTTAAATTTTTACAACTAAGAGAATCTGGTAGAAAATTTAGAGAATTACTTTAGTTAAACTAAATTGCAGTTGACCCTTGAACAATGTGAGGGTTGGGGCGCTTACCCCCGCGTATTTGAAAATCCAGGTATAACTTTTGACTCTTTAAAAACTTAACTAGTAATAGCCTACTGTTGACCAGAAGCCTTACAGATAACATAAACAGTTGATCAATACATATTTTGTATGTTATATTCAGTATATACTATATTCTTACAACAGAGTAAATTAAAGAAAAGGTTATTAAGAAAATCATAAGGAAGAGAAAAAATATATATGGTATTTCTCGGGGGTGGGGAGAAGCATGTAAGTGGACCCACACAATCCAAACCTGTATTGTTCAAAGGTCAACTGTACTTTGATTAGTTCAATAGCACTAACTGAGTAGGAGACTAGATAAGCTAAAATTTTCTGGACTAACAGCTAAAATTTTAAACAACTAAAGAAAGAGTTTATATAAGTCTGATATTGAAGGTAGTTGTTGAGAGATAGATGTATAGATACGCTTGACTTTTTAGGAAAAGCATTGCCCAGTAAACCTATTAAATATGCTTAAACCTTTAAGCAGTCTTAAAAAAGTGTCTGTGAGGCAAATTCCTACATTGATACCTTGCTTCCCACTGGTTTAGATTATTTTGGAGATGTTCATTCTCTCTTAAAGCCAGATTCTCTTGTTATAGTGAACTGAGTAGCTCAGCACCTTACAAATGTGTGCTGACTGATTCAGGGAACTCGTAGTCCGTCCTCTTCCTTTCCTCAGTGTTAACTTTGTAAAACTGGGTTTGATGCCAGCAGATAGAATTGGGCAAAATATATGAAGTTCCAAATGAACAAAGAAGAGAACCAAGTCCACCACCGCTTTTTCCTTTGACTTACATAATTTTCCTGTAGTGAGGAAAAACTATTTTGTTTTATTTTAATATTTAGCATGCAGGTTGCCTGTTGATTATTTGTCTGTGAATTGACTATTGATAAATGATCCACATTTGAAATCAGGACTTGAGCTTCTAAGGAATCCACTTTTAATACTAATGCAAATAATTTGCATTTCAAATTTTATTATATCTTCTCTGTTCAGATTTATAAAATATTTTGATGAAACATTTAAAATTTCACATTAACCAGATTTCCTTGATTCCAAGATAACTTTTCTCAACCAGCGTAGCTAAACTACAGACTTGCCTCTAATTGGTTGTTTTTGGTATTTTCAGGACAACTGGATTGCTCATCAGGATGATTTTAACCATCTTCTGGCTGAACTGAACACTTGTCATGGTCAGGAAAAAACAGGTAGGGAAACCATTGCTTTGTTTTCCATTAGATTTATAGTAGACATAATCTTTAAATTTAAAATATTTTACCAACTCATTTTGCTATAAGCATACTACTGAAAGTTAATTGATTGACGCTATTACAAATAGTCATTTGTTTACATTTTAATGGTGCTTTCATTACATAAACCTTAAGTTATAAGCAAACACTTTTTTTCCATTACGAGTTTGAGAATGGCAAGATAAATCCATTTGTTTTTCAACCTCAGATAGTAAAGTGATCTTTCTGGGGATCCATGAATATGACTAGAACATGTTTTAAAAATACAAAACAAGAAGTATCAAGTAGAACCATAAATTAGCAGCCAGCAAAAGACTTGATAGTAAAGCCTTTTTAGTGTTGTCTCTACCTAGTGAAATTTGTTTTACCTTTTAATGTATGCAAGAGATTCAGATTGCTTGGGTAAATTTGTTGCAAGGGACTCAGTACTAAAAATTGTATTCTAAGTTATAGAAACTAGAAGTGAAACAACTGAATATTGGTCTTTCCATAGTAAATTGACAGAAAGATAGTACAGTTGGGGGAAGGACACGGATAGTGTACTCAAATTTGTGAGCCTTTGGTATGACTTTAGGTTTTTAAAGGAAGTTTTTTGTCACATGTTTATTTGGAAGGCAAGGACATAACTTCAGTTAATTCTGCTGGATATTCACTGAAGAAATCTAGACTATAAGCCCCTCTACAAACATTTTTTTCACCCTCTTTAATTCCCCCCGCCCAACTTCCACCCTTGACCTACGGATGTTGCCGTCTCTCCCCTTAAGAACTGGATCTCTGAAGGCGGGACGTCGCCTCCCATGCGCTCACAGTGTATACCGGGGGCCTAGCACACCCTGGGCCTGGCACACCCGGGGGGCCTGTCTGGCGCTCCCGGAGCCTGACGCATCCAGGGTATGGGCTGTGGCTCCCCTGGGGCTCATACCCAGGACCTTCTGCGTGTAAATCAGACGTGCTAACCACTACACTGTGGAGCCACTCCCCAAACATTTTTTTTAATTTTGGTAAAATACACATAAAATTTGCTGTCTTAACCATTTCTAAGTGCACAGTTAAGTGAAATTAAGTGCATTCACATTATTGTGCTACCATTATCACAATCCATCCAAAGAACTCTTCACTTTGTAAAACTGAAACTATACCCTTTAAACACTAACTCCCCATTCCTCCTCCTTCTAGCCCTTGGCAGCCTCCATTCTACTTCTGTCTCTATGAATTTGACTACTCTAGGTACCTCCTGTAAGTGGAATTATATAGTATTTGTCCTTTTGTATCCGGATTATTGCACTTAACATAATGTCTTCATAATGTCTTCTGGATTATTGCACTTAACAAACTTCAGGGTTTGTTCATTCATATTGTAGCATCCAGTGTCGCATCATTTCCTTCCTTTTAAGGGTGAAAATGTCCCATTTATGTATATATCACATTTTTTTTTAATCCATTCATCCATTGATGGACACTTGGGTTGTACCTCTTGGCTATTGTGAATTATGCTATGAACACGGGTGTATAAATGTCTCTTCAAGTCCCTACTTCCAGTTGTTTTTGGGATATGCCTAGAAGTAGGATTGCTGGATTGTATGGTAGTTCAATTTTAAAAATTTTGAGAAACTACTGTATGTTTTCCATGGTGGCTGCACAGTTTTATATTTCCACCAACAGTGCACAAAGGTTTCAGTTTCTCCACATCCTTGCCAACACTTGTTAGTTTTGTTTTTTTGATAGTTGTCATCCTACTGGGTGTGAGGTGATAACTCATTATGCTTTAGATTTGCGTTTCCTTAGTGATTCATCATGTTGAGCATTTTTTCATGTACTTGTTGGCTATTCATATGTCTTCTTTGGAGAAATGTCTTTTCAAGTCCTTTGCCCATTTTTGAATCATGTTTTTTTGTTGTTGAGCTATATTCTGCAAACATTTTTATAAGGAATCTCTAGTCCTTTCACACAGT
>NW_011888828.1:8898558-8900446 GCF_000151845.1 Pteropus vampyrus | reverse complement strand
ACAGCTAAAGTATATAGCTAAAGTACTTTGAACACTACTTAACACAGTAAGTGCTTAATAGCTATTAACTGCTATAATGTTTATCATTACTGTTATTAGTTGCAGAGATAGAGCTCCAAAATAGAGTATTTCCCCTGATCACTTTTTGCGATTCGGGTGTACTGCCGCCAACTAAGAGCGATACTTTTAGGTGGATGAATTTTGGCCTGATACCTAGGTGTCATTAATTAAATCTCCAAATAAAAAAATAAAATCTTCTTAAGATAATGAACATTATAAATACTATACTAATGACAGCAAGATATAAATAAAATTTGAAATCTCTGTACTACTGGTGGATGATCTCTAATATTATAAAGTAAAAAAATGAAGATGAAAAATAGTGTGAATGACATACATTTGTAGAAAAAAAATAGTGAGGACATGTGTGTTTGTGCTTGGGTATACACCAGTGGTTCTCATCTAGGGGTGATTTTGGCGATGTCTGGAGACATTTTTGGTCGTCACAGCTGGGCATGGGGGTGCTTCTGGCATCTAGAGGATAGAGGCCAGGGATGCTGCTTAATATCCTGCGGTGCACAGGACAACCCTGATGACCAAATTATCTGACCCAAAATATCAGTGGTGCTGAGGTTGATTTACATAGAATATCTCTAGAATATCTATTCTGAGTATATGTTATATACATAAAATATCTCCAGAAAAATACTTAAGAAACTGATCAAACAGTGGTCGCCTCTAGGGAAAGGAGTTAAGTGACTGGGGAACAGGATGAGAAGAAAATTTTGCTTTTACTATAGTCTCTTTGTACCTTTAACATTTTGTACCATGTGCATTATGTCCTATTCAAAAAAAATGTTCAAAAATGAATTTTAAATCTTTTTCTTGACTCCATTTACCTCATTTACTGTTACTTCTGCTCACCTTTGCTCAAAACTCAAAATTTCTATACAAACTGATTTTAGTTCTCCTGTTCTCTCTTTTTAAAAACTTTTAACATTCTTCGAATGTCCTGCTTAGTTTCTCAACATCTCAGCTGCCTTTTCTAGAGTTGACAGTCAGTGGGGGAAAAAGCCCCAAATGTCAGACTCACTTCCCTGGATTTCCTTATCCCTGTGACTCTGTAGTTCTTTGCTGTTTTGTTAGCCACACGATAATATCTTTGAGCAATAACCACCCCCCACTCCCACCCCCAATATTTTGTCCTGGTTTTCTTAGCAAAAGAGATGGTTGAAATTAGCTAGTCTACCATTACTGAAAGCAGAACTCTGCCTGTAATCTTTTTTAAAAGTAAACTTTATTGAGGTATAATTTATATACAATACAATTTATCCATTTCTGAGGGTACAGTTTCATGAGTTTGGACAAATGTATATATACCTTTGTAACCATAATAACCATGATAAAGAAGTTTTCATCACTCCAGGGAATATTCTTGAGTCACTTTCCTGTCAGCTCCTTTCCTTTCTCCCCCCTGCCCATCATGTTTTCTGGTGCCAGACAGCCACTGATCTGTCCCTGTAGATTAGATTTGTATTGTCTATTCCATCTGGCTTCTTTTCTCAGCATGCTTCTGAGTTCTGTCCATGTTGTTGCATTTATCAGTAATTCATTTCATTCCTGAGTGATATTCCATTGCATGAGTATGACACAGTTTGTTTATCCATTCACCTGGTCATGGACATTTGGATTTTTCCAATTTTTGTTGTAGTCGGGCCTTCCTGAAGTAATAATATCGAAATGCAGTCAGTAAAATGTTTAAAGTGACCCTTGTATTATTTGTTTAAAGGGACTCTTGTATTATTTGTCAGGAAGGTAGTAAATGCATGACAGATTCCAGCAGTGATACCTTGTCCTTGCACAGCCCTGTCCACAGATTCATCTGTGC
>NW_011888828.1:8864736-8898508 GCF_000151845.1 Pteropus vampyrus | reverse complement strand
ACCATTACTGAAAGCAGAACTCTGCCTGTAATCTTTTTTAAAAGTAAACTTTATTGAGGTATAATTTATATACAATACAATTTATCCATTTCTGAGGGTACAGTTTCATGAGTTTGGACAAATGTATATATACCTTTGTAACCATAATAACCATGATAAAGAAGTTTTCATCACTCCAGGGAATATTCTTGAGTCACTTTCCTGTCAGCTCCTTTCCTTTCTCCCCCCTGCCCATCATGTTTTCTGGTGCCAGACAGCCACTGATCTGTCCCTGTAGATTAGATTTGTATTGTCTATTCCATCTGGCTTCTTTTCTCAGCATGCTTCTGAGTTCTGTCCATGTTGTTGCATTTATCAGTAATTCATTTCATTCCTGAGTGATATTCCATTGCATGAGTATGACACAGTTTGTTTATCCATTCACCTGGTCATGGACATTTGGATTTTTCCAATTTTTGTTGTAGTCGGGCCTTCCTGAAGTAATAATATCGAAATGCAGTCAGTAAAATGTTTAAAGTGACCCTTGTATTATTTGTTTAAAGGGACTCTTGTATTATTTGTCAGGAAGGTAGTAAATGCATGACAGATTCCAGCAGTGATACCTTGTCCTTGCACAGCCCTGTCCACAGATTCATCTGTGCCAGTTGATTCTTTTCTGCAAAAGACATAGAATTATCTTACATCATGGACAGCAGAAGTTACTAATCTGTAGATTAAGTTCCACCTCAAGACCACTAGAGGGTGCCGGTAGCCCTGTGGTAGGGATGGTCCAGTTGCCGTCCTGCTTCCTGTCTAGCTCAGTACAGCCCAACCAGGCCTTGCTAATTACCAGTCTCAGTACTGAAAAGCCTTTAGAATATTTCTTTAAGGGAAAACCTGTCCAAGAAATGGACCTGGAAAGCTAATAAATTATTTTTCTGCCATGTGATCTTTAGTAAAAATCCACTTCATCTAAGTGAAATTTTGGCCATATTAAAGCTGACAAGCAAACGACATAATAACCCAGTAACATTTTTTTGCTATAATAATATTTTTACTTTCTTAAGATTGCTTACCAAATTTACACAGTTTGCCTTTTAATTAAGCAGAGATTCCATACTGCTTTCTCCTAGAATCTTAAAAGGTTCTAGAAATAAACCTTATCTCCTTATGGAATACAAAAATCAGTATATTCTTTAAAATTTCATTTTAAAAAATTGTCCTGTCTCACTTAGTTACTGTGTGCCAGACTCAACTTAGCTTTTTGGTGGACTTATCTCCTGGTTTTAGGAAATGTTTGTTACTTCCATTAGATATTTTGTTCCTTGTGACTTTCAATATTTTTGGAAATAAACTGGATGCTGATAACCTGTCATCCACAAAGGTGTGGTTTGGGATGGGGATCTTCAATTTTTTTGCTCACATATCCTCTAAGGGAATTTTTAAAAACTGCTCACATTTTTATATTAACATCTATGGTATTTTTAATCATAGCTTTAAGTAGTTGCAAAGTACTATAATTTCTGGCTTATTGGGAAATACTGGCATTTTAAAATAAAATCAATGGATGATAAATACCAGAGCAGTTGATACCCATTGTTATCTATTTAGAAATAGACAAGTCTTTCCTTAATAGTCAGAAATGTTATATTTTATAGTTCCTTTCCATTGCATATACCCTGTAGTATTTTACGTTAATATGTTTGTTTGCTTAAACTTTATAAAATTCATCACCCTATCATATTTTTCTGCCACAAAACAAATACATATAAATTTTTGGTTTATTTCTAGTAACCTCAAGGCTTTACATGTAATTATTTTTTCTTTAGGTTGACATTATAATTAATAGGTTACAATTAATAGTACCAAGAAACATACATTTTGATAATTATTAGAACAGTAAACTCTTTTTGGAAGTGCATCTCTTGATGAGTTAGATTGGTGTGGGGAATGGGGCTGCTTTTTCTGTTTGATTAAAAGACACTTCCCTGACACTTGGGCTTGTCCCTATTTATCTCTGGTAAGAGAAGAATTGTACCTTTCTTCTGTAAAGCAGGAGGAGGACACATGGGAGACGTGAAGAAGGAGAATCAGATTGATGCATCCACTCAGAATCAGAGCAGTTTTAGGGAAGAATGCATATGGACAAGCAGGTAGAAACTGATTCCCTTAAGGTCTGCCCTTGCTCGGGATTTTGGGAACTCTGTACGCTCAGAAGATGGAGAAGCTCCCAAGGGGATTCTTAACGTCCTCTGAAGTGGGAGGGCAGTTCTGTCAGGGACACAGTGGTTAAGAATATGCACTCTTTTCAGACCTGACTGAGTTTGAGTCCCATCATAGCCACCTCCTGGAAGTGCCTTATTCAACCCCTCTGTGCTTCAGTGTCCTGTGAAGTAATTTTAATAATCATAGCATCTACCTGATAGGGTGGTTGTAAAAAGAAATACAGAAATGCTTAGAAAGCTTAGTTCAATGCCTAGTACTGAATGCATCTTCAGTTAATAATAGATTCTTTAAGCTGATAAGTGGCTAGGTGATTTGTCTTTGAGACATCGGATTGAGAATGTTACATGCCATATGAAATGTTTGGTCACAAAAGGCAGAGAAAAATTTACTGGTGGGAAGTCTCTGAAAAAAAACCTCAAGGTATTCTTGGGAAGTGACTGCAGAAGAGAGTTTCAGGTTGTCGAAACAATTAATTCATGCAAAGAATTGTCTGAAAGCTTTTTTAAAATAATTTTTTATTTTGAAATAATTACAGACTTATAGGAAGTTGCAAAAACAGTACTACAAAGGGCCCTGAGTACCGTTCACCCAGTTTGCCCCCAATTGCGGCATCTAATATAGCTGTAGTATACTATCCAAACCGGTAAATTGACACTGGTGTTGACTGTTAATTAGGCCAACAGACTGTATTCAGTTTTCACCATTTTTTTAGCCTCATTCATTCATTTGTGTGTGTATCTCTACGCACTTTTATCACATGTTTAGATTCCTATAGCCACTGCTATAATCAAGATACAGGATTGTTTCATCACTACAAAGGAGCTACCTCATGCTGCCTCGTTGTATTCACATCCACCTTCCCTTCCTCTAACCTCCAACACCCCACTTTCATCTCTGTCCCCTGGAAACCATTTATTCTCCATCTCTATAGTTTTGTTATTTCAAGAATGTTATGTAAATGGAATCACATAGTATGTAGATTGACCTTTTCCCCAAGCAGAATGCCTTTGAGGTACATCCAGGATGTGGCATGTATAGAAAACTCATTGCTCTTTATTGCAGAGTAGTGTTCCAAAATAAAGATACCAGAATTTGCTCATCCATTCACCCATTGAAAAATTTGGATTATTTCCAGTATTGTACTATTAAAAATAAGGCTATTATGAACATTTGTATGTAGGTTTTTGTGTGAACACAAGGTTTCATTTCTCTTCCTCAAAGATTTTATAAATTTCTGAAGAGTAGCCATGTCTGATTTGTACCACACAGTTTAAAAGTATTTCTAATCATTTGATTAGAGTTCAGTAATAAATAATAGGACTCCTAAATATTTTATTTAAATAAGACCACGTCATTGTAAGAATAAATAAGAATGGATTACAGAGTTTAATGTAATGCTTTTCATTGTTTTAAGACTCCTCAGACAACAAAGAAAAGAAATCTTTCAGCCTTGAAGAGAAGTCCAAAATCTCCAAAAACCGTGTTCATTATATGAAATTCACAAAAGGTAAAATTAAGCGTTTCTTTGTTGTTGAAAACTCCTGTGTTCACAGTTCACACTGAGTTTCTTAAAGCATTCTTAGCTCTTCAGCATCACTTCTTGTTTTACATACAAATGGGAACTCACGGATGGTTTGTCTGGATTAATCTAAAGCAGTGCTTAACTTTCAGCAGTTTTGGGGAATCTTGTTAACAGGAGCAGATTCAGATTCATAGTCCTGAGGTAGGGCCCTGGATTTGTTTAGACTATGTACAAAGTCCTTCGATGAAGCTGAAAGCAGAAGTCAACTTGCTCTTTAGAGGAGAAAAGGGCTATTCTTGGGAAGTGACTGCAGAAGAGAGTTTCAGGTTATCGAAACAATTAATTCATGCAAAGAATTGTCTGAAAGCTTTTTTAAAATAATTTTTTATTTTGAAATAATTACAGACTTATAGGAAGTTGCAAAAACAGTACTACAAAGGGCCCTGAGTACCGTTCACCCAGTTTGCCCCCAATTGTGGCATCTAATATAGCTGTAGTATACTATCCAAACCGGTAAATTGACACTGGTGTTGACTGTTAATTAGGCCAACAGACTGTATTCAGTTTTCACCATTTTTTTAGCCTCATTCATTCATTTGTGTGTGTATCTCTACGCACTTTTATCACATGTTTAGATTCCTATAGCCACTGCTATAATCAAGATACAGGATTGTTTCATCACTACAAAGGAGCTACCTCATGCTGCCTCGTTGTATTCACATCCACCTTCCCTTCCTCTAACCTCC
Organism: Pteropus vampyrus; assembly: GCF_000151845.1. Taxonomy (NCBI): domain Eukaryota; kingdom Metazoa; phylum Chordata; class Mammalia; order Chiroptera; family Pteropodidae; genus Pteropus; species Pteropus vampyrus. The sequence goes on along the minus strand of NW_011888828.1, from coordinate 8,894,035 downwards.
AACACCCCACTTTCATCTCTGTCCCCTGGAAACCATTTATTCTCCATCTCTATAGTTTTGTTATTTCAAGAATGTTATGTAAATGGAATCACATAGTATGTAGATTGACCTTTTCCCCAAGCAGAATGCCTTTGAGGTACATCCAGGATGTGGCATGTATAGAAAACTCATTGCTCTTTATTGCAGAGTAGTGTTCCAAAATAAAGATACCAGAATTTGCTCATCCATTCACCCATTGAAAAATTTGGATTATTTCCAGTATTGTACTATTAAAAATAAGGCTATTATGAACATTTGTATGTAGGTTTTTGTGTGAACACAAGGTTTCATTTCTCTTCCTCAAAGATTTTATAAATTTCTGAAGAGTAGCCATGTCTGATTTGTACCACACAGTTTAAAAGTATTTCTAATCATTTGATTAGAGTTCAGTAATAAATAATAGGACTCCTAAATATTTTATTTAAATAAGACCACGTCATTGTAAGAATAAATAAGAATGGATTACAGAGTTTAATGTAATGCTTTTCATTGTTTTAAGACTCCTCAGACAACAAAGAAAAGAAATCTTTCAGCCTTGAAGAGAAGTCCAAAATCTCCAAAAACCGTGTTCATTATATGAAATTCACAAAAGGTAAAATTAAGCGTTTCTTTGTTGTTGAAAACTCCTGTGTTCACAGTTCACACTGAGTTTCTTAAAGCATTCTTAGCTCTTCAGCATCACTTCTTGTTTTACATACAAATGGGAACTCACGGATGGTTTGTCTGGATTAATCTAAAGCAGTGCTTAACTTTCAGCAGTTTTGGGGAATCTTGTTAACAGGAGCAGATTCAGATTCATAGTCCTGAGGTAGGGCCCTGGATTTGTTTAGACTATGTACAAAGTCCTTCGATGAAGCTGAAAGCAGAAGTCAACTTGCTCTTTAGAGGAGAAAAGGAACTTTATATGGCTAGGTCAGAAAACAAATTTAATTTATTGCTCAACATTTTTTGTTACATTTTCTTGTTTTTCAGAGCTTAATCTTGGTGTTGAATAGCTCTGAAAAGGTATCCATTTAGAGAATTATGCTTTTTATTGAGAACTCCGGTTTGAGAAATCTCACTCCCGAGTTGACTCTTAAATTATTCCACATCATTTCTTCATTTCGTGGAGTGCTGACTTGGCATCCCATGGTCAATGCGAAGACAGTGTTAGAAAACATGAGAACTGGGTGGTAAATCCTGTCTTCCTTCCTTACTCCCTTCCCAGTACTTATGGTCAATTGTGAGCGCAGTTGTCCTTTTTAACCACTAAGTGGCAGTCTTGTATTGCTAAGAAACAATTTAACGTGAACTCAACTCCAAATGTTTTCCTGTAGAACAGTGTTATTATGCATTGTGTGCACTTTCCAGGCACAAAAACCTACTTATTACATAGTATACTTAAAGTATTAATATGATAATTTATGCTGTGATATTTAGTCACCACTGGATGATTCATCTGTACAAGATTAGATGTACGTTTCTACCTCGAAATGGCAGGAAAAGCACACCTCTTTGCTTTAGTCTTGATGGCATGATTGGGAATTCCCTAACTCCTAGAACCTGCCTGAATAGCAGTGGCAGCTGGAATTCTCACTACTTTAAACCATTAATGGTCGTTCTCATTTGGGTCCAGGACCCCAAAAGGTAGGAATGGGTTTGGTTTAAATGAGAGCCTGTGGCAGAGCTGAATAGTGTTTGGGAGCCGAATGGCTTTCGTCATGTTTGCAGGAAGAGACTGGGGCTTCCCCCTTAGCTCTCCCAGTAGATGTGGTTGCATGACTCTCGTGTTGTCCTTTTTTTTCTCTCAGGCTAGAACCTTCTTCGTTGCTTTTCTGTATGGCTTCCAATTCGGGTTTCTGTCTGCCCCCTGCCTGCTGCAGAACAGAAGATAGTCCTTGTTGGCCCCTCAGTCCTTTTGAAGAGAGGCTAACTGGTCACTTCATACCCAACCCCTTATATATTCCTCCTTTATTTTTAATTAGACCCTATAGAAAGAAGTAGAGATAGAGCAGAAGGGTGTTGAGCAAATTAATGCAATTAAAAGTGTCTATAATTCTTGAGTGGTATGGTAGCCTTTTAAGCTTTCACTCTTGCAAATAAAATCTTCTGATGTTCTTTTAGTACCTGACTACATGCATGAGTTCATCCGAAGCATTTGCTGAAGCTGGGATAAACCTCTTTAGTCTACTTTAATCTAATGGGTGCTGGGAGTATCTGCTTTTTATTTCTAGTTAAGCTACTCCCTTGCCCGTTGACCCTGTCAACCTGCCTGGTGTGTCGTGCCTTCATTTTCTCTCTTTTAAAATGAGGCGTGCTTATTTATTAGCTTTTCTTAGGGAGAAGTGGGGCACTGGTATGATGCGAAGAGAGTTAGGTAGCAGAGGAAACTGAGAAAACAGAGGAAATGCAGACTGGGAATAAGTTGAAAAAATGGGAGAAGGAGGCAAAAATCCAGGTAGTAAAGAAAGTCATTATTTACCACCTATCTTAACAGTCCACAGGGAAAGTTTATTTTAAAGTCTTTAATTTACTAAAAGAAAAATTTTCGTGTAACACAGCTATTGTCACTGGATATGAATGATAAACTCTTGAGTTTCCTCTAAGGTAGACTCCCTTAGGTCACAGGAAACCTGGGTCCTGGCCATCACTCCCAGACAAATCACTTAACCACTTCCCTTCTTTCAGACTCAGTTTCCTCTTTTGTAAGATGAAGAAAGATTTTTAAGTCATTATTGAGTTCTAAAATAGGTTCTATTTTAACACTTGCCAGAAATGACTCCATTATATGGAACGTTTGATTGTTCAGCATTATGGATAATAAAGATTTTAGCCCATGGGTGTGCTCATAATGGAAGTAAGTAATTTGCTTATTGGATGAGAATGATTCATATAGTAACTCCATCTATGGTCCAGAAAACTAATAACTGAGAAGATGTCATTTTATATAGCTTGGTGTGAAGAGTGAAGGTAAAAACTTTACTTCAGCGAGGTTACAGTAGCAATGGCATTGTAAAATTTGCGACTGCCTAAGTATTGGCTGTATCATTTTAGTTCTGACACATAATTATTTTTTTCTCTAGTCCTAAATTTATAATTTTATATTTGAAATAATTATGTACTTTTAAAAGTTAACTTCATTCATATTTGTTTAAAAGCCAAACTTCAAATAGTTTATTTTAATTCAAAAAATGTTTGGCAATGCTATATCTGCAGAGAGGAAACAATAGGGAAAATATCAATTTCTACCAAACCGTTGAAGTTTTTCTATATACAGTGAGCAGTTGTCAAGAGACATTCATTGCTTTTTCCCCCAAGCTGTGCAATGGGTAGATGAAAAGTTGCAGAAACTGTACTTGTGCAGTTTTATCATGGTAATTTGCTCAGACTTCTTATCCTTGTGACAATTTGTAGTATTTTGTTTCTTAAACAAGGAAACTACATGGACAACACGTGTCCTGGTAGTTGGCTTGCTAGTCTGGAAACAGACTGTAGTATTCCTAGCGTGGTTAACTCCTCCCCACACTGTGCCTAGTGATGGGCAACGAAATTCCTCTTCTGAGTCTTTTGACATTTAAATATAAAGTAGCACCATCACAGGCTTTAAAAAAATTTCGTCTTATTATTATTTCTCCCCCTTCTCTGATTCTCTCACATTTTCTGGTTTTCTGACATTATCTTTGCAGTGAAGTTGTCATAATCTTCTGTCCCAGGCTTATTATTGGCCTCATGTGTTTTCACGTAAAAAAAAAAAAAAAATAAAAAATAATATTATTTGTTTTATCCTTGATAGGGGAATGCAAATAAATTTTCCAGGCAAGTGAAACTACCTACATAAGCCTTAACATTTTAATAAGCTTATTTCTCAAACCTGCCTTTCTTTGCCCTTGCCTCTTTATCTGAGTAAAAAAACTCCTGAGTTTTTGAGTTTCAGTTATCATATAATATTTTATAGTTTTCTCCTTAGATCTTGTTGGGTTCTATATATGACTTTTGCCTTTAAACTAAAAGGCTCCAAATCTCTGATTCTTAACTTCCTATGTTTATTTTTCATAGTTTCATTTGCTTCCCATGTGGACTTCTTGGTGTCGTATGTGTGTCTGGCTGTAGCAGTAACATTCCTCCCTTCCAATTTGCTACTCTGATAGACTGGAAAACCTGATACTCATGATTATTAGAAAAGCAGCTGAAATGATCATAAACAAAGTGCTCTTCTATCTGCTCATCCTTTCCTGGATCTTTGTTACATCAACTTGGAAGCCTTTTTTTCCTGGTTCTCAAAATGTTATGGCCAATTAAAGACTAATAGATACAAGATCCAAAACCAGACAGATAACATATTTCTTAGTCTGTTCAATTTTTTGATTGTCATTTTCTCTGAGATCTATCAACAATATTTCCTATGATTTGACTGTAATTCAGAACTGAGACCAAATAGCTTTTAAACTCATTTATGTATATTTCATTTAAAAGTGGCCATAATTTCATGACATTTGTAAACTATTCAACCAGGACTATTAACAAACAACTATTTCAGTATTGCTCCCACCTTCCATTTTTACCTGCCTTGGAGTTCCTTTCCATTGGTCTCTGACTCTTAATTCTTCTGTGTTTTGTTTTCCAGATCAAATCCAGAGCAAGGCCTGTAACAATCCTGGTTTCTACATTTACTTAAGTGAACTTTGCTAAAGGATAAAAATTTCTGAAACAAGAACCCATCACCAAAACTTTAGAAACACTTGCACCTTCATTGGTATAGCTTACTGTCTCTACTAGCTTGGCAGTTTTCCTTTTGATGTTTAGATTTGTTTTTGATCTCTGCATGTTCATATTTTGGCGTCCTGTTTTAAAATTGTAGTCTTTCATGTACCCTCCCTTCCTTAATCCCCCCAGCATTCCTTGTAGTTGAATTGCTGTAAAAGAGGTCTGAATTTGCATTTCTTTTAGGCTTTCTGTTCCATTTCAGAAGATAGTTTAGGATAGATGGCCAATACATATTTTGAACTAAGTACAACTCCTTTTTCTGAAATAGAAACTGCAACCCTGAAAGTGCTCTGCAGTGCAAAATGGGTTATGCTAATGACAAAGCTAAGAATAGGTCTCCACACCTTCGGAGGGTTTGTCCACTTCTCCCCACAACGACCAATCTTATTCCCCACTTTTCTGGTTTATTTTCTGAGTTCCTATCTAGGACATGCTTCATTTTGTTCTTAAGTCAGTTTCCTTTGTGGTCTTTTGTCTGGGTTCTACTTAATAATCCATTGGAACCAGGAAGCCTTCATTTCTAGCTTGGGACTAAAAGGGAGAGCAGAGTAGAGCCACAGAGGAGCATGTCCTTCCTGATGAGAACAGGCCGTACTGACTGGACCATTGAATATGGTGCTGCTGCCTCTGAAACTTGTTTTGGCACCTGGCTTTGCATTAAATTGAAGGGTGCTTTGTTTTTTAATTTCATGGAGTCACTGAGCAATATCATATTTGAATGCCCCGGTGATAGTCAGTGAACTAGAACCTTCTGGGTCATGACATTACTTTGCCAAGTCAGTTTGCTACAGGAAACCAAGTGAGTCAATGACAGTGGAACTCAGGCTTCCAACTCAAAACAAAAATTCCTGTGTCTAACCCAGAGCCACACTCCCCCAGAGCCTCAAAACTTTACATGTAGTAGTTACATTTTAAAAGGCATTTACCATGAAGTTGACAAATGGAAATAGATTTGGTTGATTGCTCATAGAGTATTTTTGGTAGAAGTGGTAATTCCAAAGAAGTGCATTTTAAATTGGTTTATGGGTTTGAAATTAAGTAAAAAAGTTTAGTGTTTTTAATAAGAATCATGGGTCCTTTTGCCACTGCTCTTGCCAGAAACCATTTAATTTCCTGCTCTTACCATGTATCCTATTATTTAAGGCTGATATAGCCATAACAAAAAACATTTCAAAAGAAAAACCTAAAACTCTTTCACCCTAATACAATAATTTTTATTTGCATTTATTCTTTTGAAATTTTCATTCATTTTATTAATTATTGAGCTCCTGTGTGTCAAATACAGTATGTTCTCATTCATGCGTGTATGTGGGGTCTTGAGGCTTTATCTGTATTTCTTAATCCTAAGTAAGTAGCTCATGTTGCCTTAAAGTAAATAAGATTTATTTTATAAATGGGAAACCCAGAGACCCAGAAATTATACCTCAAAGGCATACCAGTAGTAGAGGTAGCTTTAGAATTTAGTTTTTCTCTCAGTCTACATACTCTTGGTTGTTTCTACCATTAAGAGAATGTCATAGATTCTGGTTCTCAAACACTATTTGATTTTTAAGTGATTTTAAAATTTAGTTGATTTTATTAAAGAGTTGTAGTCTGTGAAGGGGAGATAGTCAATAGTTTGCAAAATTGTTTCTTTTCCAAAACCCATTTTACTTCCAGAAGTTTTATAGTTTATATGCGCACTCCATATTCTTGAAAGAATAGTCTTACTAAAAGGCATTGTGTTGTTTTTCTAGGGAAGGATCTGTCATCTCGGAGCAAAACAGATCTTGACTGCATTTTTGGGAAAAGACAGAGTAAGAAGACTCCCGAGGTATTAAGGCACATACAGCTGTTATTTTTTGTTTCCACGCTGATTTTCAACTGTGTATAGAACTATTTATCACAAATAGTTTTCAGACAAAGCTACCAAAAAAGAACTTTTAGAGGCTTTTAGAGGCTTCTTACAAAGGCTAAATGTGATCTTCTTAATAATAATAATTCGTAGATAATATGTTTTATAGGGAATCTGAAAAAGGATATGTATTAACTGGGTTTCTTGTTATTGTCCTATGAGATGTAGACTATAGCCTTAGGGATGAATCGTGTTGCTGATCTATTCAGAGGGGAAGATCTCTCTCCCATCTCCAGGAGAGGCAGAGGCTGCATGCGTCGATTTCGTTTGCTTTGCTCAGACTGCATCACTCTATTTGGAATATGACTTAGGGAGGAAGAATATCTTATGCGTACTCCAGTTCTGGTCTATTCCATTTTTAAAACATTTTGAAATGGTGTTGGATCAGCGTTGAGAGTCTGGAAGGGATTTAGATATAATATTTCTTCTATTGTATAATGCTGTTTTTTTCAGAACTAAAAAATAAGGATAGGGTGACCAAACTGCACCCTAAATGGAATGAATCTATAATTTATAATCATAATTATTAAATTTGGCTGTGTAATCTAGAACAAAAAATTTTGCACCATTTTCAATTATAAGATACAGCCCAGGCTGTAGTGTATATGTTGATATTAGAATTTTTTAAATGTGGATTTTTAGAGCTAATGGGATAAAAATATTTCAAATTAACATTGTCTATGCAAGTCTGGAATATATGGTTGCTCCAGCTATCACTTAGCTAATCTGGTATGTCATACTTATGTTCCTGTATTGGTTCCCAGTCAAGGCCCTTGATGACTATAGAACAAAAAAGACTCGTTTCATTTATTTCTGCTATTTCTCCTGACTGACACATTTTTCTAGGTTGGTAGCTATGTGTTACTTAATATTATTTTCAAAGATTCTGGAATTACCAGTTGTTAGAAATTTTGTTTGGCGATTTCCTTTGCAGGTTAGGACTAAATTTTTAGTACTTCAGCATTCTTCTGTCCCTATAGCTTTATCCCTGAGGACCAAGGAAGCAGGCCCCGGCCAGAAGGGAAATGTGGGCCCAGGGCTTGCCGAGGGGTGGTGCCTGTGGGTCTGTGCTGAGTCGTATCATAGGCAGGTGGCTTCTGATATTGGGCCACACTAGATGCTTCATTTACCAGAGGCTGTTGGAAAGAGCAGGGGTCATCAGACAGCCCTGCTTCTGGTTGCATCTCTACCTCTCAGTGGTTACTGTATCACCTGGGTTAGGCCCTCTGCCTTGTTTGCTAAGGACTTTGCATCTGGCTTATCTGTCTTCCTCTTGAACACCTCTCCTTTGACCAAAAAAAAAAAAAAAAGTGATTTCAGGATCCTTTTGGAGACTCTGTCACCTCTGTTCTGCCCTAACAGCCCCCTCCTGCAGCCACACTGAACCTTTGCTTTAGCCCCACATCCCACCGTGGAGCCCTGATGCTAACCCTCCTGTTCTAGCTCTCAGGCTTGCATTCAGGTTGCACTGGCTTTTACCAATCCTAGTATTCTTGGATTCCTTGATCCTCCCTTTTCTCCCTGCTGCCAACCCTACTGCCCCTAACCGTCATCTCTCCAACACTCTCTTTGAAATTTTACAGTTGAGCAGATCAGGGAAGGAAATATTATTTATGGGCTTTTGGTAGAACTTTAAAGGAATTTACATGGTAAGCACAGGAAAGTTTTTCATTATAGAAGATCAGAGATTTCTAATCCTCTGGCAGACATCTACATGCTTGAGGACTTACTGGTGTTAGGTGTCAGGTGTCATGAGGTTTTCAACGCTGTTTGGTGTTACTTTTTGGTGGTGTGATCATTTGTGATCATGTTAAAGTGAGTCAGTATTTGAGCTTCAGAAATAATTGCACACTACTAGCCCAGGGAAAGTTTATTTTGGTACACTTGGTATAGAAAAGACCAAATTTGATATAATACTATGTTTTGTGCAAGATTTATATCCGGGTATATCTCAACCTCTCATTCTAGTTTAATGTTTTCTTCTGATGATGCATTTAAATAAAATTCTAATTGTTTGGCAGAGACAGTTTTCTATCACTGTACAGCTCTCGATCTTTAGCAGTGGTTCTCAACAACCTTTTGACTTCAGTCACCTAAGGAGCTTTTAAGCAACGTTAATGCCAGGGTCCCACCCCAGACCTATCAAATTCAAATCTTGGGTGAGAGTCCAGGCTTAAGTATTCGAAAAAGAAGAAATTTTGTTAATTAAAAAAAAAAAAAAGCCTGCCCAGATGATTCAAGTGATTATTATGATGTCTAACAAAAAATAAGAATTGAGACCCTCTAGTGGAAGCCCTGATATGTAACTGTATTGGTAGAGCTTCTGGCCTCAGGGTCACGAAAATCTCCTAGGACAGGGCTTCTCACATCTTAGTATGTACGCACATCTGGGAATTTTGTTAAACTGCAGATTTTGGTTCAGGAGGGTGGGGAGGACCCCAAGATTCTGCATTTCTGGAAGTTCCCAGGTGGTGATAACGATGTTGGTTGTGCTGTGCTGTGTAGTCCACACTGAGTAGGTAGGACCTCTGCAGTATTTTACATTTGACATACACCTGCATGTATGTATAAGATAGAATGTATTTAAATCTAATCACACTTTCAGACACCAAATAAGAAGTCTTTCTGCAAAGAAGAGTCACCTTTAAATTTAAATTTTACATATATGTGGATTTTCATATATAGAGTTTGCTTTTATTGAGGCACACCTGTACCTTCCCCAAATACCCTGTTGCTAAGAAACCTTACCGTGTTAGTTACAACAGCCTGTATAGCCAAGGGCAGGAGGCCTTTGATCAGATTTGTTGGAAAATACAATCTCTTTTGGCTCCTGTTCACAGCTAGAAAGAATATTGCTTTGTTCTCACTCCCTTGACCCCCATAGCAACATTGGCCTGAATTTGTATTTGGCATTGCCAAAGCAAAGGTGCTGCTGGAGGTCAAATACCTGAAGAACCTCAGAAACCAGGGCAGTATCGAGTGTTAAAGCAGTTAAGACCTTGCCAGGTGCTCTGCATAAGGTGCTGATAGTGATCCTGACTTTGCAGCTAGATGTAAAGAACCTTGGGCATTGACCACCTCTGGGTTGGGGCAACATCATATCTCTCACATTAGCCCAAGCTTACTAATTTCTACAACCCCTGACTGTTATAGTAATAGAATTACAACTTGATTAAGCATGCGTGTGTGCTAGACATTGTGCCAGACACTTACGATAGTATCTCATTGAATCCTTATAACAATACTGTGAAGTTGCATTATTAGCACTCTTTTGGCAATGAGGAAACTGAGACCCAGCAAGGTTGTTACAGAGCTCCAAAATGGCACAAATAGAATTTAAATCCAGGTCTCTCTGATTCCAAAGTCTGTGTTTTTTCCCCTCTACCACAATACTGCCAATGTCAATGAACTTTTTTGCATTTTAAGAAAATCTACATTTAAATGATTTTAGTTATGCTTTAGAAGTTTTCTTTGAGATTTTTTTTTTTTTTGTCAAAGACATAAATAGTTAATGCTTTATCATAATGTTGTAGGAAAATGATTGGCTTTTATTCTCATTTTGCTGAAAATAATGGTTTAACTTTTAAAACTTTTCTGCTTTGCCTTCAGTCAGAGTTGAACTGTTATGGGTCAGAAGCATATTATAAATGTCTGGGCTAGCTTTGGGAATGATTTTACTATGTCATTGGAACTGTAGGCTGATGTAAGAAAGAGCTAGCTTGAGGTCTTGGAGCATAGATGCTGTGTTATTCGTACATTTTCTGGTCTCTCAAATGAATTGAATGATCTGAATATATTTATATTCAAAAAACATCAATATCCTGTAATAACAATCATGAGGTCTTTTTGCTTTTTATTTTTTAAAAGAACTTTTTCGTTTTGAAATAATTATAGGTGCACAGGAAGTTGCAAAGATAGTTCAGAGGGATTCCATTCGCCCTTCACTCAGTTATCCCAGTGGTGCATGTTACATAAGTAGTACAGATGGAAACCAGGAAATTCACATTGGTACAGTCTTTGTGCCTAGTTCTGTGCCACTTTCTCACACTTGTGGATTGTGTAACCACTGTCCCAATTAAGAAGCAGAACTGTTCCCCCGCCACAGAGGTCTCCATCATGCTGCTTTCATTATAGTCACATCCCCTCCACCACCATTTCTAACCCCAGCAACCACTGTTGCCAACAGAGTTGTCTAATTTGAAATACAATATTTGTGAAGCATCTGATCTCTCGGTTTGATACTGAGTCTGCTCATATCAGTAACGATGACTACCCAGGCTTTCAGGGCTTGTTGTAGTCTCTATGACCTACCTTCTGCACTTATCCATGCGAGATTTTATGCCTTCTGTCTTACGGGTCTTTAGAGGAAAACTCGTAAAAATCAGATCATTTGATGTCTTTTAAGTACAAGCCTATTAAGTCATTTACTTTAGTAATTTCAGAAGTACAACAAACTGTAAAGTGATAAATAAATGCAAAGTAGTGTTATTATGTGACAGGTTTGTCATCTATAACACATCAGTATAGGAGAGCTCCTTGGTACACTCATTATAGTGAAGTTGGTAAATTCCTTTAAATTGCATACAAAATTTGTTTGTGGGCATGTGTGCATGTGTTTATGCGTATATAAAGTTCAGTGCTTTTAACAGATTTTCAAAGGAGCCATTGATCAGAAAAGAAGCTTTAAAATCGAGACTGCATAAAAAAAATCTCTTCCTAGTCAAAAAAGAAAATCACTTAAAATGAAAATTTTCTTTGTGAGAGTAGTAGGAATGAACCTTGTATTGTATTGTAATAGAACAAACTGTGCCAAACCAAGAATCTTGTTCCTTAATTATTTTCCATATAATATATGGAAATAAAAAGGAAATAACATCAAAACAAAACAATCCAAGCTAAACCTAAGATGGCTAGGGCACATTTATAAAATTTAAATTAAACCTTCTATCCTCTTGGCTAACCTTCATACGTCTAATGAAGAAATAGATCCACTGTATTTTTACATGGGGACTTTTTCATCTGTCACAAATATTGGGCAGTGGACTACATAAAGAGAAAGGACTTGTGTTGTACTCATTTCCAGATCCCTAACATGTGATAAAATCAGTATTTGGTACATGGAAGGGATTCAGTAAATTGAAATTTCATTGTTCTTCTCTTTTTTAAAAAATGGACATCGTAATTGTTATTCATGGTTTGTATAGCTTCAAAGTTGATATTTGAAATATTTTTTCCTTTTGAAATATTTTGATCAATAAATAACTTTTCTCTGAGAGTAGGAAACATTCAACAGTTAATTTCCAATCTCATGCCAAGCATAACCCATTGGTGTACATAGTAGATTTTTGAGAAAGGATTATTGAGTAAATGTTTGCTCTGACATTTTATGATTTTCAAAATTAATCCCATTTGCCATAAATTAGCTTTCAGACATTGCATTTCACTCTGGAATAGTTTTTCATAGTCTTGACCATTTTCCACTGCTACAGAAATTAAAGACTTCCTACTTTTTCAGGGACTATACTTAACTTTCTGGTATTTAGTGTCCCCTCAAGCCACAGAGCCTATCAGGGGCACTGTTTCCTTAGCCAGATCTGGCTATTCAGTACTCCTTGCTTAAACAGTGAAAGATCACAAACTACTAATAACTCAGAAAACTTTTAATAAACTCTTCTGTGTGGGTATAGCTAGTTGGTTGTACATTTCTGTACATTTCTAATTTTCAAGTCCTTCTTTTCCCCACCATCTTTATACTATATTATTTGGAGGACAATAACTCTGAATTGGAATGCACCTAAATTGGAGATGTATGCACTTTCTACGGAGACAAAGAAATGATCGAATGTATTGAATTGAAATTACTAGGGCCCCTTGAGACCTGCAGCCAGTACTTGTGCTGGCCAGTGCCTGCCAGGAGTTGTAGATACAAGTGTGTGTGTGTGTGTGTGTGTGTGTGTCTGTGTGTGTCTTTTCTCACTTGGTTTGCAAGTTGGAGTTGGAGACACTGAAAAACAAATTCCATTAGTTCCTATCTGGTTGAACTTCCTGATACTCCGGGTTTTTTTTCCTCTCATTTTTTCCCTCCCCCACCTTCCCAATTTCCTTCCTCTATCCAACTTGTTTCCTGATTCAGCCTTATCACTAGAGAAAATACTCCTAAACCATATCAAGGATTTAGAATATGTTACCAGCATTCCTACTTTGTTTCTGCAAACAACATGTTTCTGGCATAGGCTCTTTGCAAAATAACTGTCATTTACTTCACCTCTATAACCTGATTAGAAACCTGTGAGTCTTTCTTTCCCTATTAAATCTCAGTCCCTAGCTGTGTAGTCAAGGTGGCTTTCTCTAAACCACCCTAATTTAGGGAATGGAAGGCATTACAACTTTGCCTTCAAGACTCATCTCTTTAAAGCAAAATGAAACAAAACTGCAACCACCTTCAAAACAGACACAAAAAAAGATAACCTGTTTGAACGAAGGAAGGGTTTGGTTTCATTCAGCTCCACGTTCATTGTGCCTTGTGTTAGATTTCCGTGCTTTCTTCCTCTCTCCCTGTTTGAAGCAATTAAAATCTTCCTTGATAAAAAAAAAAAAAAGATCACTTTCCTTGAATTTTTCTGATGCCTTTTGCTTTTTGAACCATAGCATGACTTCTTTGTGGTTTGTGTCTCATTCGCATCAGTTATCAGGAATCCCCTTTCTTTTTAATTTCTTGCAGATTGTTCAATCTGAAAACTAAAGCAGACCTTTCTTTTTTGGTTGATTGAATTCATGGGGAATTTTAGACCGTTCTTTCTTCTAGTTCTATAAACTGCCCTAAGCAGCTCATTGAGAAGATTGTTGGGGAAAGAAGAGATCTTTTTTTAAAATAAAATTTTTTTTACTTGAAATGTCTTTGAATTGAAGGCTGTTTCTCCTTACTTCTGAATTTTCATGTTAATAACCCATATTTGTGAATTGGGTTGAGTTTGGGAAATGGTTTACAGGGTGTGGACTCTTAAAGTTGAATCTCCCCTGTTCCTCCAACCTCTATCACTCTACCTTCCCCTCCCCACCCCAGATCTGGGCATCAGCATTCAAAAGTTGGACAGCTTTCCCTCTCTAGTATTTGTAAAGTGATCTTCGAATGAAGAACCTTTTAGTTAGAGATAAATTTGAACTAAGCCCACAACAAGCCAAATAACACATTTAATGTCTAAAGTTTATTTTTACCAGCAATGATGACATCAGTAATTTTCATCATTATTTTGACCAGTGATAACAGAATTAAGATTTAAAATAATCTCTCTAAGCTGGGACTTTGGCCAAAACTAAATAGATGAAATTTATAAAGATATATAAAGTCTCATTTAATTCTGGAAACATCTAATTTGGTAGATCTAGATGAGAATTAAATTAGAGGCTAGGGCATGTAACCTAACCACAAGTTTAACTTAAGCCAAAACACATAGTATGCCACTATCTTGACTGCAGGCTTGGGCTGCACTAGAAGTATTGTTCCCATATGCTGAAAGCAACAGTCTTTTTGCTTGTTTTCTGCACTGGTGACTGTATTTGAACTGTTCTGTTAGGACCAGCTGCCGTGTTTTAAAAGAGTGCATTCAGAGAATGGTATTAGGGACGTGGGTATCTGGAAAGCATGTTATGCACAGGAACGAGCAGACAAGCAATTAGGGAATTCTGCCTTGACTACAGAGAGATCCTGACTTTGAATGTTGGACGTTTTCAGTGGTCTTCTAGAAAAGGAACGGATTTGTTTGGTATGCTTCATAGAAAAGAACTACTACTAGTTGATGAAATTCATAGGAAGATTTCTACTCAGAGAAAGGAAGCAGCATGGGCTGGGAAAGCGGGCCAGCTATCGGATGTACCTCGTGGTTAGTTTCCTGTAATAGGTATGAGTCGGAACTAAATGCGTGAATCCTTTCAGGCCTAAGGTTCCCTGCTTCTGAAGTAAAGAGAACACATGAAATACTCACATTTGAAAGGGTACTTGAAGTTTTGCGTTACCTACTTATGTTCTTTATTCAGGAGATGAATGTGAAAATCCTTTGGTGCGTTCAAACAAGAAATTAAATAATCTTGAGGGAAAATAGCAGCTTGTCTTAGCGATTTAAGACTTAAAAGAATTATTAGAAATTTTGAGTGTCAAGGTGAAATTAGCTGTCTTGGATGTTCTTATTTTATCTGTTATTTTAACTTGGTTTTCTTATCCATAAAATGAGAGTGTTGAATCATATGTTCTTGTAGTAGACTCTGTTTTCCAAAGATGACCTCAGTGATGTCTTCCTTTTCACATACTCTTCTAGGTTGACCCATCCCCCTCCGCTTCCATCTGGGAAGGCTTATAACTTGCTTGCGGCTGATAGAATCAAGTGGTGGGGATGCTGTGTGATTTCTGGGGCCTTGTTAGCTAAACTACTTGCTCTTACAGCCTTTAGCCTTGATGTAAGCAGTCCAACTGCCCTGAGGCCCTAAGCTGTAAGAAAACCCGAAGTAGCCCACATGGAGAGACCAGGATGCAGAGAGTTATGCAGGTGCCCCCAGACTACCTGAAGGGAGCGGGGACCAGGGCAGCCTACTGCTAGGCCAGCTCTCACGCTTTTGACCACAGCCTCTCTAGAGAAACCCTGAGGCCAAACAGCCCAGCAAGCTCTTCCTTGAACTGCTGACTCATGGAAATGGTGAGCGATAATGAAATGATTGTTAATGTTTTAGGCCGCTAAGTTTGGGGTGGTTTACATACCTAAATAACTGAAATGTCTTTCTAGGATCCATCTTTCTGTGGTTCTCTGATTGTACATTGATGGTGAACATGGTAGAACCTTCTTAACCAATAGAATAAGGAAAGATGTCATCCAAGGAAATGTTCCCTTTCTCTGGTTCCTCTACAGGGAGGCTCATTCAGTGGGATATGGTACTGAAAATAGGCACTTTAGAGTTTGATAAGCCTGCATTTGAGCCCATTAGTAGTTTGAAGACTGTGTGATTTGAGGCAAGTTATTTAACCTCTCTGAGCCTTGGCGTCTTCTTCTGAGCCTTCAGGTAGTCTTGGGGTGCCTGCATAACTTTTTCCAGTGGGGATGATAAATTATCTAGCACAGATTGAGGAATAAGCCATGTAAACCTCTTGGCAAAGTCTCTAGCATGTAGTAGGTGCCCAGTGCATCTTAGTTGCTGCTAAGATTGCTATCGTCATTGTAATTGTTAGCACACTCAAATTTAAGGTGGTGAGTAATAACTTCCACTGAAATAATTTCAAAATGAGACAATTTCAGTCCATGCGCACATAGTCACATACTGAACAATATGTAATATAAATGTAGTGACTAAACTCACTCATTGCCAATGAGTCCTCTCAAAGTTCTCTAGCAAAGAGGCTTTTCATTGTCATATTCCCATTACAGCAATTATAGAGGACTTCTTGGCATATCAATTTTGTTTTCATTAATATTTAAGATCAATAATGGCTAAGGCAGTAGTTTTCCTTCTAATATGATATCTTGTACAATTTTGGGTAGAGGTATAAGCATTTGTTTAGAGTGTAAAGAACTCATTACTTTAAAAAATGAAAGAAAACTGAGAAGTTCTTTATCATTGGCATTTATTGAGTATTCATGGAGATGATGGTACTGAATTTAATAAAAAAATTTTTTAAAGGATTCAGTGCTATCTCTATTCCCTAAAGATATGCATTATTTTAGTACCTTTGGAGTCTGTTTATGTGAAGATAATAAGATCCCAGGCACAGGAAGACCCTTGGGATTGTGCCCCTAGTTTATGCCCCTGCATCTAGTAGGACTATTTCTGTCATCATTCTGGAAATCAGTCTGATTCAAATAACAATAGTAAGAGAAACAGACTTTTAATGTGAGTTTCAGAGATGAAGTTAGATACAAAGAATGCCCCCATTAAAAGAGGGAGAGGGTAGTACAGGTTATCTGGAGAAGTCACAGAAAATTTAACTTTTGGGGACATGTGGAATCAAATGCCATCTGAGGGAATTGAGGGACAGTGCATTTAGGAGGCACTGGTAGACCATTTATCATACCCTTTCCTGTCACTGAAATCCATCTAGACAACATAACATCCTTGGAGATATGAAAACTAAGATAAAATAGTAAATAGTTTACCAACGATATTAAGTTTCAGCCAAGATGATTCTTTGTGCTTCGTAATATGTTCACTTCTATTAATACCCTTGAAGCCAGACACAAAAAAATATTCTCTTATAGGTAAAAGTTATAGGTACAGTTCTGTTTTATTCTCTTCCACAACAAATATAGTTTGTTGGCACTTATTTCATGATGGAAAAGCGGAAAAACTTCAAAAGTTATAAAAATTTAACCTTTTATAATTATTTACTGAGTACCCCAAGTGTCCCAGACATTACTCTAATTGCTGAAACTACAAAGAACTTGGCCCTCTTCATGGACTTCATCGTCCTCTGCTAGAGTAGATAGGCATATAAACATATTGAACATAATGAATAAATTCTCTACGAGAGTCTAACAGAATCTTTTCTATATTTTTCCCACAGCATCTTGAATGATCCTATGAAAATGTAACTGAGATCATTTTCAGTACTTTGTTCAAAATCTTCCCAAGTTTCTCTGTCACACTTAAAGTAAAAGGCAGATTCTTACAATAATAGCCTGAGGCCCTACACCATCCTCTGCTGCCTCCCCCATCACACCACACACATACACACACACACACACACACACCATTACTGCCCTACTTCATCTCTGCTTCATCCTTGCCCACTCTGCTCTCATCACACTGGCTCCCTTGCTCTTCCTCCAGGACTTCAGATTGCTCTCACCTCAAGTTTCAGTACTTGGTAGTTCCTCTGCATGGCATGCCCCCACCTCCTTCCTTCACATTTTGTCATCTCAGTCGGTCTTCCTCGATTACCCTATTTATAGTCAAAAATGCTAACAATAACAACAGAAAACCTCGACACTCTTGTACCCTCTTCTTTATTTTTCTCCATAGCAGTTACCACCATCGGATGTTCTAGTTTACTTGTTTACTGCCTTCCTCAGAGTGGAGCCCCCACACGGCAGGAAGTTTTGTACTCTCTAGCATTTAGAACTATGCCTGGCATCAAGTAGGTGAATTGAATTCAGTTGTCGAAGTATGCTGGAAGCGAATTGAGAACACAGACCAGGGAGCCATTAATTCTTACTGGGAATGTCAGAAAAAGCTGCAAAGAGGAATTAATAATTGATAAAGGCCCAAAGAGCACGAGTCTCTGGGTGGACCAGTCAGAAAAGGAGACGTAATATGAACAACAGCTTATCCTAGGCCTCAAATTCAAATGTCAATGGAGTCCAGGCATATGCCTATAAATGTGTAAGTAAGTCTGACTTTAAGATAACAGGGAATCAGCAAACTGATATCCTGTACGAAAGTATCCAAAATTCATAAATAATAAGGATGATGATGGTGGTGGTAAATTCTCGTCAAGACAAGTGAAATATGTTTGTGATCTCATCTGACACAGACTGCTAGTTTGTGATGTTTGGTTTATTTGGAGATGAAAAAGTTGGGTAGTTTTACGTGTCTAGGTGTGGAATTTCATAGCAAAGACTAGCTGCTTAGACCATCTCATTGAGTGTGCTAGGCAGCATACTGAACATATTTAAGATGAATTTTTTCTCTTCTGGATATCCGAATATGCACATCTGTCCTCTATAGGAACTGTAGTCCTCTGAGATTTGAACTTCTACTTCTTTGTGCTTTGTGGACTGTCAAAGGCATAGGGATTGATAAGAAGCTTAGAGAGCCGGTGCCACAGTCAGCAGCTGCCTTACTGAATTGAGATCTGTGTGTAAATAGTGTCTTAGGTTACTCGCTGCCTCTTCGAATTCAGAGTGTAGGTGAAATCATTCCAAGTGAGTAAGAAGCATTACAGAGCTAGATTTTCTATTGAGCACAGCTTTTGATAAAAGGAAGAAGAGCCGGATATTGACTTTTTGGTGCCTGTTCTATCAGTGGTCTGTTAATCAACAGAGGATAAATTATTGCTCTTCAGAGACAGGAAAGGATCCCCCTTGGCTTGAAGACATTTCCACCTCTCTTTTCTTTGTTTTTTTCTCTTTATTGGTAGAGGATCTTTCCTCCAGCCATTTGCTCCTTGGGGGTTTTGTTAAGGACTGAAGGGAAACTGAAGGGAGCTCTTTTGATTTATCTTCTATCCTTTCCTTTTGGTCACTCCACAGGGCTAAAATAGCCGAGTTGGCTTTAATATGTCGCCATTAGAGACCAAACATTAGCTGGAATAAACCATCATGCCTCACAATGAAAAATGTCCCCTGATTGGCTAATTAATCAGTCAAAGGGGAATGACATGGCTCTTGGCTTGAGGGACTCTGCTAGAGAGAAACAGGCTGTTGATAAATGGTTTTCCAACAAATTCATATATCAAGGAAACTTAGTCATTTTTTAACTATAGTTTGTGTGACTGCAGTTTTTTTCCAACTTTTTCTTTTCTGCTGTTCTTGCTGTTTAGGCTGTGTTTTTTGTTGTTGTTGATGGAAAAATATAGGATTTTAGATATGAGAAAATAAATGCTTTCTACTTATTCACATCTCTTAGTTTGATTGGTTTTGACTGTCTAGATTTATCAATAGGTGAATTCAGATAGCTTTTTTTTTTTTTTTTCAAAATAACTTATGAAATTAAATTTTCCTGGCTTCCATCAAAGTTAAGTCCTCCATATTCTGGTCCACACTGCCTGAGTTTGAATCCTGGCCCTATCCATTGCTAGTAGTAAGATACTGGGCAAATTACTTAACCTCTCTGTGCTTTAATTTCCTCACCTTTAAAATGGGGATAATAATAGTGTCACCTATGAAGATGGTTGTAAAATTAAATATCATTTATAAAGCATTTGGAACAGTGCTTGACAGATAGTGATTACTTTAAAAATATTCAATGTAATTTTTTAATAAAAGTAATATATAGATATAGATTTAAAAACTTGAGCTTCACTAAACAGCACAAGGAATGGCATTCTTCAGTCATACTTCTCACCTCTTCACCTCCCAAGTCTGCTCTCTACAGCTTCTTCAGTTCTTATTAAATTATATGATATTTATCTTTATTTTTTAAAATAACATCTTTGTATTTTAAAATAATATCTTACATCGACTTTCTTGATGTATTAATTTTTAACATTATCTGGATTTGTGTTTGGGTGGGTTAGGATTTAAGCCTTTCACTACTCAAAATACTGATGTATTGTAATTATTAATTTGATATTTGGTGTTTATATTTTTGTGACTATGTAAATGCCATTCTCTGTTAATCCAAGTACTGTAATTATGTTTCTCTTTACAAGTTTGCTTTTTTTTTTTTCTGGGGGGGAACAATAGGTGTATCCATGTAATTATTCCCATACCCTCTCTTCCTTCCTCAATGGCTGGAAGCAGAACTTGAGCTGCACTGGAAGGATTCAGACAGACAGAGTGGACAGGCCGAGGGCAGTGAAAGTGGAGGCAGGGGTGTGGGGCAGCAAAGATGTGAGAGGGCAGAGGCTGTCTGGAGGCGGCTGAGCTGGTGCTGGTAGAGATTTGTGTTATGCATTAGTGGGCATTAGCATTTGGAACAGAGGTCAGGGCAAGTAGGTTTAAAATGTCATCGTCATCTTTCAATTACAAAAAGTTGTTAGTGCCCAGTTTATTTTTGTCCTAATATGTCCTAGTTTACTCCTTCCTTAAATCATTTTAATAAGTCTTCTCGTCTTCCTTATTAGTATTCATAGATATCAGGGATGGAAGCCAGCAAAGAGAGAGAATAAAGGTGGGCAAAAGAAGATTGCCACAAGAGAGTAGCTATTTAGATCTTTCACAGAATATAGTTCTCCTGTTCTTTGAGCATCTCATTCCCCCATAGCTAGGGGGTCTACCTTTTTTACTTATGGTTCATCATCCTGGTCGCATGGGACAGAGATAAGGTGTAGAAACAATGGAGTATTTGATTCCTCCTGGGTCCACTACCATATGTCTGCTCCTGACTGCTTGGGAAATCTAGAAAGGAAAATTTAGGAATGTAGGGTAACTAATAGGTTTTTGTCGTCATTTGGGTTCTGTCAAAGAGAATGGGAGCAAGATCACAAAGTGATTGTTTTATCATAGGAAGAGAGAATGGAATGCAAAGCTATTTCAGGTCTGAAATGTCCAAGTTTGATCGGTATTCCAGGAGTGAAAGGTGTTTCCATGGAGTGAAGTTTGCTCTATGTGCGGACTGAGGATTTCAGAGGGAATTGTCTTTAGTATGAGTAAGTCCATGTGTGTAAACCACAGAGGCTTGTCTCACCAGCCAAGGTCACCCAGGTGTTGTCAGCTCCATGAGATTCTTCCTGAAGTTGCTTTGGATCTGGAGGAAAGGGCTCCTCAGAGATGTGTGTTGTGAGATTTATGGCTTGGTCCAAGGGGAGTCTCAGTTACTCTAAGTCTTGTTCCTCTGCTCCTCCAGTCCCCAAGCTGTCTTTTTATTTGTTCATTTCTTTCAAGTCTTTGTGTTCTTTTCTTTATCATCATTGTACATATTTTAGTTTATCAATAGGACACAATCATAACTTGTAAGGCATACAGTATATCTTTTACTTCCCTTTCACATCGGAGGAATGGTATAATAAGTAGGCCGTATTTCAGCGCATGACGTGATGTTGTCTTCACCACTTCCAGCCTGTTACCAGCAAAGTCTCACAGGGGCCTCTGGTGGTATCCAAGGTCAATGACAGAAGTACCTGTATCTTTTAGGCAAACCTGTTCATCTAATAGTTAGGATTCTTACTGATCACAAGCTCAAAGCATCCAGGAGGCAGGCTAGAATGATAACAGAGGTCCTATCTCATTAGTACTGGTTTGGCACAGTTCAGTGAGTATTGAATTTTTGAAGTCAGGAAACTTAGGTGTTAGTCTTAGTTCTGTCACTTAATCCTCAGTGTGACTTTGGGCAAGCTACGGAATTTTAGAGCTAAAAGAGACCATATAGTTCTTCCCTAGACTTTCCCTCCAGAAAAGGAAACAGGTCCATAGAAGTTGATCTGGGCCACCACAGGGGCAGGCTGACAGGATTCAAGCTGTTAACTTCTAGATGAGGGCACCACGCCACTTATCTGGCCACTAACCTGCTCTGTGCTTCTGCTTCTTCATCTGGGAAATATGGATGAAATAATGTGTGTGAGAGCACTTTGAGACTCATTAAGGCATAAAGCAAATGTAAAGAGTGTCATTATCTTTGAAGTGATAAGAAGTCAGTGTAAGCAAATACCCAAATCATATTCATTTTCTCCTATTTTAATATATGAGAAACAGAGTTTGCGGTACAATTTTGTAAGCCATCAATGGAAATTCATCCAATTCCTTTGTTTATTCACACCTGACTTCTCTCTGCAGGATGAGGCATGATTAATCTGTCATACTACAAGGAATTCACTTAAGTTTTTATACGTTCTTAGGATACCATTTTTGAATAGCAGAAGGAATATAAAATTCTTTGTCTCTATCTTTGCGCTTGTGATAATAAAATGTAGCCCTGAAGAGACCTACACCAAGGATCCAGCAATGTGGTGACTGTCTTACATGAACTTAGGGTGTGCTCATGCAGGAAAGAGAGTGAGGCCAGGCTTGTCATCCACATGCTTAGTTACGTGGGTCCTCCTAAGTAAGTGCGTTGGTCAAGTTGGTTGGAGGCTGTGGGAAAGCAGAGAAGAGAGTGATATATATATATTTTTTGAGGCTAGTGTAACATTAAGAATTTGTACTTTATTCTCAAGCAGATCATGTAAATAAACTTCATTTTATTGTTTTAGTTAACCATGACCAAGAGAAACCCAATTTAGTCATAATAGCACTTGCAGTAAAAGAACCAAAAATAATTATCATTGACATTGTATAATCCTCCGCTAACATCTGTTGTGTTTATACATATGCAGTGTTGAAGCATTCACTAAACCCTTAGATTTGTACCAAATTCTGTGTAACAGACTCTTATTAGGTAATGTCCCTGCATCCAGGATCTCACTTTGTGGAAGTGACAATGTAGATAGAAAAATGAAATTTAAACCAAAACTAAGCGGGGCAAAATTCTTAAAGAATAGAAGTAACAAATGCAAAATCAGTGTAGCATAGTGGGAAAGAGTACAGGCGTTGTGCAGACCGGGGTCTCAGTCTTCACTTGGCCCTTATGGGTCATATGACCTTAGGCAGAAATTGAACCTTTCTGAGCCTCAGGTGTTAGCTAGTGACAAATAACTCAGCAAGGACTAACCTTTATTAGAAGTCACCCTAACTTGAGGGGGAAAAACTACTTTCCCAATAGAATTCCTAAGATCTGTGTTCAAATCTATAGCCCTTAAACACTGTCCTCTGATCCCCTGCCAACTGACTCTTCTTATCTCCCAGCCCGGGGCCGCTTGCTCACGCGCCATGCCCCTTCACTCAGACGCATGCAGACGCCGTGTTTTCTCCACTGCAACCCAGCTGAGAGAGGGGAGGAGGGTTGTCTTAGACAGCTGTGCTGTTGCTGACCGAGTAGCCGTGCTATTCCCAGCATACTTTGACCATGTCAGGCCATTCACCTGTACATTTCACACCCTATCAAAGATGTATTTTCATAAGCCAGGCAGGTGTGATGAATAATGAACTAGACTCTTTTTATGGCAGCTACAGAAGGCAGAGTAAGGTGACTAGAGAGCCAGGCCAGACAAAATGAAACAGGAGCAGACACGTCTGTTTGTCATCTGTCAGGCCTCTGGGCCCTGAAGGGGACTGTTCATCTTGTGTTGTAAAAGCAACCACACTGAAACACACCCGTTAGAGTCTTGTCAGTTTTACTAAGACTATCTTACATTGAAATAGTATCCAAATACAGTTAATAGTATAAAACTTGTTGTTTTATGTAGGTTTATCATACATTTAACGGAGTTTACCATTTTCTGTAGTTTTATCTTCTGTTCAAATATAGCAGAATAGATTCCAAATGCACTGAAATTTAAAAAAAGAAGAAGGAGGAGGAGGAAGAGGAAGAAGAAGATCAGGAAGATCTTTCTCTAAATGACTGCTGTTCCAATAGCAAATAGTTGCTTCTTGTACCCAAGTTGAGAAAACTGAGTATTTTCTGAAAATCTGACACTAAGAGGAGCTACTGAGCAGGAATTTATTCACTGCCTCCAGTTCCCAACTCCAGTTCTTAGCGAGCAGAAGAGTCGCCTGGTAAGCTTGTTAAAAATGCATATTATAGGCTCTAGCTGGACCCTAGAGATAGACATTCTTAACAAACCCCCAGGTAAACTGTGATGTGCAGTTCCTGAAACACTGAGTAGGCCATTAGGCTTGAAAGACTTCACCCCTTCTGGAGTTAGAAAGGGTGTCTGTGCCCTTTTGAGAGAGTTGCAAAAGCAGTCGATGAGGATATAGAAGGGTTTTGGTTTAACCAGCTTCCTGCCAAAGGATTTTGTCTAAATACCCACCAATATGGCTTTTGAATTGCCTGGTTGACTTTTATTAATCAAGAGTCCTAGCTACAAGCTTGACTGATAACAAGAAATTACTTTTTTCTCTTCTTTAATAATTTCCATTTTGTGTTTTATATATATCAAGTGCAAGTATGCCTTTATATTGACTTTATTTTTTAACCACGTGCGATTTAAAAACTGGTAAAGTAATAGTTAGCCACAGTACTTTATTCTGAGTTGTTTCCAGTTATGCTTAAGGCAGGTGGATTTGAGAAGGCATGGAAGGCAGCTTTAAATAACTCTTGAGGTTGAGGATTTGCTTCGCTCAGTAGGTCAACAACACGTGCATACACACACATTAGTGTGCCAAGCTTTACTCAGGTCTAGAAGTTCAGTTAAGTTTTCCAAAAGTTTGGCTGACCAGTTTATGCAAAGAAAGCCCACTTGAGTTTTACGGTCATCTCAGAGCCACATCTGTTGATAGGACAAATCCAGAATCGACTCTATCTCACTTTCTAGTCTTTATTTCTAGTGAAGCTCTTACTTCTGAAAAATCAATGTAAATACATTTTCCTTACTTAAAAATACTTGCTTTTATTTCTGATAAAGTAGCAGTTATTGTTTTGACTTATTTTATCATTTAGAACTTTATACTTTAAAACATTAGTAGGATGACAGAGATTTTTCTGACATTGATGTATTAATGCAGATTTCTTCTCAGCATCAGAGACTGATTGCTGTTGTACCATTTCCTAATTAGCAAATATTTAAAGAAATTATTATAAATTTTTTTCTGTAACTAAAAGCATGCTGTCAGATTTTTTTTGTTGTTTTTTTGTTTTTCACCTCAGATTATTAGAGCATACCAAAAGATAGCTTGTCATGATGATGAAGCACTAGAAATAAAAGTGAGTTTCAGAGTCCGTGATTCCAGGTGTCATTGCTTAGATTTTTTTCTAAATTTCAGATTCAGAGGTTCTCTTTTTATTTCGAATGAAATAATGGTTTACTAATTCTCCCTAAACTGTCATAATAGACATGCTTTACACTCTGTTTGTCTTTAGAAAGTTTTGTTTTGTTTTTGTCTTCTTTGTAACAACTATATTGTGGTCAGAACTCTAACTGAGATTTGTAGAGCACCACTGATCCAAGCTCTACTTGGCAGGTTTGAGCTAAATGCAGATCCATACTGTTAGACTGGAACCTTTTTATTAGACAGGGAGTGGTTCAACAATAATAACGCCTTGTTTTTTATGGATCTTCTGGAGAATACAGTCATTGTTTCATTCTAGATTATTAGATACTCCAACCCTGAGAGGCAGGCAAGGCAGGTATTAAAAGAGGAAGATTGCAGAGAGGTTAAAGTAACTTGGTTGAAGATTCAAACTAATAAGTGTCATGACCTGTGCTCAATACCCAGGTCTGTTGACTTCAACTGAGCAGCATCCTTGCTGTCAGTCGGCTTTGTTATGCTGCAGACGAATGTAGGGTACCTGTGCTGGGGGCAGGGGAGACAGGGACTGACTGGGTCGCCTTCAGTTCAAGCTGTGGCACTGTTTCTTCTGGTTTGTTCTTACTGTCAGCATTGGTCAGGGTTTCCCAAAAGGTGTTTCCTGGAACGATAAATGGTGTTAATAGGTGTTGAGGGAAGAGGGAGGGGAGGGGGCTGCTGGTCGTCATGTCACATGCTCATATTAACTACATTTGGGAAATACCAGATCAATCATGTAATTATATAACAAGTTGGTTTTGGGGGGTTTTTTGTTTTGTTTTGTTTTTTGTTTTTTGGGTTTTTTTTTTTGCGGGAGGGTGGAGGGGGTGGAATTTACCACATCCTTCTTAGAGCTTTTTATGTAGTAATGAACATGGTATATCTCCAAAGCTTCTGTTACTTACTTGACTATGGACCCCACTTTTTGAAAAACCACCTATTTACATCTCTTAGAATAATGAGTTGAGGAAAGATGCTCTAGGTCACTAAGAGAAGAAATTACCTATACAAAAGTATAGGCAGAGTAAAAGATTTTTATAACCTATCTGAAGTCAACAAGTAGTTTTCTAGGACTTTCTATGTCCTAAACATTTTATGTTTTAAGGAAAATGTATTGCCAGAATAAAACTAAACAAGTGGAATAGCAGTGTGGAAGGCAAACCTCACTATCTGGGTCATCAGTATAATAGAGAATTACTGTCATTTCTTTTCCCATTCGTCTCTCTGGAACACGATCTCATGGCCAAGTGAATATTATGATGGAGGCTGGAATACAAAGTAAAAAAGATATAACTCCAGCAGATTCTTACAGATTTTCTTCACTCTGGCGAAATTAACCAAATCAAAATTCCTTTAAGCTCCATTTGGCCCAAGGGACACCTGTACCTTCCACCTGCCTGGCATCTTTGACTTCAAATGGTAGCGCTCCTCCCCATGCTGCCCTGTCACCTAGTTTTTGCACACAGTTCCTTAGAAGGCTTTTTTGTCTGAGCAAGCAAGCTACTTCCATGCATTCAGCAGTTATTGGATGTGCTTTTCTCCTCATCATTACCTGCAGTTCGAGAAATCATGTCTCATTTGAGCCCACTAGTTTTCAAAATCTCTAAGCTCTTTCACCACTTGGCATCCAAAGTCATCAACCAATTCTCTTTGTGAAATACCTTTCTTCTGTGAGGATAATAGTTTTTTTAAACCATCTCAGGTACTTAAAGCAGTCACTGCATTATATTTACCCATACACATTTTATGTTCAGTTGCAAGCGACACTTAGGCAGCATGAAAAAGATTCAAATGATGTTTGTGATAAGGGCCTTTAGTTATTTTTTGGTGACTATCATAATATGTAGAATTACCTACCATAAAGTAGGTAATTTTAATTTTAAAAATGCGAGATCACTTTAACCTATTTAGGTAATATAGTAGGCTTTGAAAGTCTTGAGTTTTTTCTTATAAGCAGTGACTATAAAGTAAGTCATGAAGTTAACAAGGTGAAAACTTTTAAATTTAAGGTAACATTGATTGTTGAAAATTTGTGTTGGCGCCTTTAGAAAGTACCCTTTCTGCTTCATTGATTATAGCAGCTAAGAGAGACAGCCTGGGAGCAAGCCAGGTCCTTGGTCGGTAGCCAGGTCAGAGAAACTCTATGAACTTACTTGGCAGGGTGGAGGTTTGATAACCTTTAGCCATGTAGGTTTGAATTTTCTTACTTTGATATTAGCATTTTTACCCAGCCTAAGTGATTTTTGTTGTTGTTGAATAAATTAATCTTAGAGTTTTGTACTTATAAAGTCAAAAGGCTTTTGAATTTTATTTTTCTGATTCTCTAAATGTCTACCCACTTTCTAGATGGGCATAACATTTACCCTCTTTAAATATTTGTAAATGTGTGATGTGTTCAGTTCTAACTTTTACCTCCTTTACTGCTGTTTCTCTTCAGTAATGTTAAATGTCCCAGTCTGACTTGGACAAGGAAGCTTGCCCTGAATAAATACAATAGATAAATGGTCTTTCCATTTCTGGGAAGAATTCAGAGCACTTTTTGTATATGAAGTCACGAAAAACAAAATGCCGTCTTAAAAATATGTATGCACTCAAATTTTAGTTTCCAGTCCTAAAAGTCTAATTTGGCGGCATGGATTTTCTTCCCACTCAATAATAGGCAAAAAAGGTTTGAACCTTTTTACTTTGTAATATTGTTTCAGCCTGAAACAATGGCCATGTATGATATTAAGCTGTTTTTTATGAGAAAACAAAAGTTGCTTTTCTTTGTAGGTTAAAGGAGGTGTTTGTGTGAAAGTTTATAGGATCTATATATTTTAAGATATATTTGTAATGATAAATTTTAATCGGTGATAAATTACCAGTGAGTTAGCATCAATACTTCAGTTCTTAGGAGCCCATTCCTAGGAATACCCCTTCATTACCTTTCTATAACATTCTCATCTTTGAAGAGAAAAATCAGTGAAGAGTGTTATTATGTTAATGACAAACAACTGCAGACAATTAGCAAATCCATTTTTTAACAGTTTTAAAACCATTTCTGAATCTTTGAATGTACCTTTCCTCTAGCATAAAAGCTATACTGGGTAGCATAGCTTTCATATACCCCAATTGACTTATTTGGCCTCTGGTTGAATCTGTTAATAGATACTCATTGCAATAATCTTTGTTTTAACTTTATCTTAAGTTAATCTCTATAGGTAATAGGGAATACACTAAAATGCTCATAAGTGACTCATGTTATCATGGTTTGTTACAACAACATTAATTAACCATATTTGTGTTGCTGCTTTGACAGAGATCCCTGAGGCTAAATGACTTGTAAACTCACTCTACTTTCATTTTTAAAAATAGAGTCCTTTTTGTTTGGTTATTGAAAATAATATCCTTTCATAGTAAAAATTAAAACAAGTGCCTATATTCGACTGGACATGTGCGTTCTTCCTTTAGTGTTAGCCCAGTTTGCGCTTTTTGGTGAGAAAATAATTGTTTAGGTCAGAACATTTGAACAGACTGAGCTCAGGAACACAACTCTTTGCTAAGAGAACTCTCGTGCCATACATAATAATTTGGTTTGAGATATTTTTGTAGACCCTCTAATAGAGGATTATGTAGATAATGTGCTCATTAAAATAGTTCAGGAATGCAAATGCTAGAGATACAGATTTGAAGGCAGGAACTAATCAAGCTCATGCTTGTAGAAGCTCATCAAGGGCAGGATCTCCACCCCTAGCAAAGAGCTGGTGCATAGTAGGCCCTCACCAGATGTTGACAAAAGTTGGTATAGTGCACCAAGAAACACATCCAGGGGAGCATGATTTGGCAAATACATGGAAGTGGGAAGAAGTCTGTGTGGAACAAACAGGCAAGGCTAGCTAGGAGTGTAGCATAGAGAGTCAGCTTCTACATGGGAATGAGAGACGCCTAAGGTGGGGGAAAAGTTGAACAGTAACCTAGATTAGGCTGTAAGATGGGAGTATCAAGTAATAAAATGGTTTGTTTAATCACACATATTGTATAATTGTATGATACACCTTATGATTTAAGTAATTAACACAGGTTGTAGCTATAACATATATATGTATGTGTATGCACACACATGACATAGAATGCCGTTTGTTACTAATTCACAGTACACTATGTACACTATGGTCCATAT
>NW_011888828.1:8860229-8863236 GCF_000151845.1 Pteropus vampyrus | reverse complement strand
AAGCCTAGGGGGGGCCGTGATTGTTTTTCTAATTTAGAAAGATCCTTTTGCCTGCAGGAGATAAGAAAATAAGAATGACAGTGGGAGGGGACAAGACTAACTAGGCAATCCAGTTAAGAGGCTGTTATTCTAGAGAGTCATGGAAAGCTTGAGCCAAGGTTGGCAGAGATCTGAGGAGAAAGGAACAGATTCGAGCGGTATTGTAGATTCCCCAGGACTTGGGGTCCAGCTGGACATGGAAGAATTGAAGTTCTGACTTGGCTTCGGCAGCCGCATGAATAGATGATGGTGTGGGCCACTGGGATGAAGAATGCCAAGGGAGGAGTGAATCTGGAGACTGATCAGTTCAGTAATGAAACATTAGCTCACAAGACATGAGTGTCATCCTGGGCCTTCCATGCAGTTACACCTTTACTTCCTTCCCACTCACTGTACATTCACTTGCCTATCACTTCATTGTCATTGCTATTAAGTATGTTTTTCACATTTCACCTGATGCTCTGAGGGTCCTCACTTAACTTTTTCCCCTTGAGGCATGTCTTCCTGATAAGCCTCTTTCCTTCTCATTTGGCCACTTTCTCCTGTCATTCAATGTGATAAAGGCTTTTTTACTCTCTGCCTCATTAGAATCCCTATAGATACAAGTTGATGGGTTTAATGGGGGAAGAACCTTGACAGAGACATTGGGACCATCTGGAAGTAAAAAAAGATGAGGGAAAGAATGTGGAGTGAGTAGTAGAGGGAACTGAGAAAATGCCACCTCCTGTGATTAGTTCAGCAACAAAGGCCAGCACTTGCCCCTTGGGCACAAGAGCCGACTGACCTGAATCTGGTTATCCTGGAGGCAGAGTGCCCTGCCTTAAGCTTGTAGTTTCTCTTTCTCTGTCTGTCTGTCTGTCTGTCTGTCTCTCTCTCTCTCTCTCTGTGCACGTGCATGTTTTAATTTCAAATGATTTTTATTATAAAGCAGCAAATATTCACTGTAGAAAAATTATTGTCTATAGATATGCAGTAAGAAGAAGAAAAATACTCATGATCCAGACACCTAGAGATAGCCCTAATTAGAACCTTGGCTTTGGAGGCGTGTGGATGTGGTAGAAATTGTGTCTGTGGTTTCCTGGCAGTCTCAAAAGCAGGATCATAATATACATGCTGTTGTAACTTTTTAAAAATTCACATATTTTGTCTCTTTAGGAACTTGCATTTTTAGCTCTGCCACTAAGCCCGTGAAGTGTGTTGCTTCTGGGCCCTGTGCTGATGGACAGCATTTCTAAAATGCTCCTCTCTTAACCAGTTCTCTCTCTACAGTGAAAGGGGGCCCATTCAGCATGCTCCCCCTCTTATTGGCCCGTTTTCTTCTTTACCCGGGATCCTCTCAGTTCTGCTTGTCAGCTGTGCCTTTTTTATTCCCCGTCCCACACCCCTCCTCCCTTCGCTCCCCCACCCCCATGTTCTGATGGCCTAAAAGTTGCCTGGTAATCTAGGGAAAGAAGGCACTGACTGGAAGGGGTGAGGCTAGCAGGAAGTTGTCCTGGGTTTGGTCCCTTTAAGGGCCTGTGAGGGGCTTTTCCATTCCCTGCCTCCACCTTCATCCTGTCATCCTGTAGCTCTTCTTACCCCTCATCCTGCTTTTTCCAACCTTCTCAGTTCCCTGGTATTACATAATACTCCTGTTAGGATCAGTTCCTGTTTTGCTAACGAGAGGAATTGTGACCCTTTCAGGGAAAAACCCTGTTCTAACATTAGTAGCAGCTGCTGGTGGCCAATCTATGATCTCATATGGGAAACACACCACTGCTGGCTTCTCTGTTCTTAACTGAGTCAGCTCACAGATGGGATTACCTTTCTGCCTTGCTTGGGTTCCCCTCTGCCCTGTTTCTTCTGTGGGAGTTCGCAGTGATTTCTCTTATGATAACGGAATTGTCAGCTTCAGTTAGGCCAGTTGGTGATCACTTTCACTTATGTACACATGTCTTGGGTTACTCATTGCACTCCAGGAAAAATTATACAGTAGCAGACATACATTCACTTTTTAAAACATTTTATTGTGGAAAGCTTAAAATGTAATAAAGTAAAAAGAATAATGATAGTCCTCACCTACCCATTGCCAGATTAACAATGATCAGTTTCTCACCAATATTGCGTCAACAGTACTCCACCTACTCTCTCCCAAATTATTGACACAATTCCTAGATATATATCATTTTATCTTAACATTCCATTACACATCTCTAAAAGATAAGAACTCTTAAACACACTATCACAGAACCATGTCACACTGCAAAAAATTAACTACAATTTTTTAAAATTAAATCCAGTCACTATTCAGATTTCTCTAGTTGTCTTATAATTTTTTGACTTTATGCATGTATTTGAATCAGGATCCAACAAACTATATATATATATATTGCAACTAATCGATAATGTGTTTTAGACTCTTAACCCTAGTTCCAATCCCTTCTCTTTTTTCCTTGCACACTATTGTCAAAGAGACCTTCTGTTCCTTTTCTTGCAGAATTTTTTACATTTTGAATTTTATTGATTTCAACATCATTGCATCCTTTAATGTATTCACTTTTTAAAGAAACTCTACACTGCATCTTTTTAAAACATAAATTACCATTCCTGCTGGACCACCTTTGATCATTAATTTCCCTTGCATGGCTCTTTACCATGTAAGTAGTTCCTGCCTTCCTGTAATTTACAACGTAATCTAACAACGTAATCTAAGAGACAGTACTTAATATTGTAATCTCTTCTGAAGTATTAATGTCAAATATAATAAAATATGTCAAATTTAGGCATTTCTGCTATAACACTATATGTATGTTCACGAAAAATTTTACATTTTGCAGAGTTCCCATTAAAAATAATAGAGCTTATGGAAAAAATTGGGTAAGAGGCAGACTGCTAAAATCAACGTATTTTCCTAACCAGAACGCACATGTTGCCTGCCTTACCAGCACCACCTATACCCTATCTCTCTCTCTCTCTCTCTCTCTCTCTC
>NW_011888828.1:8839386-8859954 GCF_000151845.1 Pteropus vampyrus | reverse complement strand
GTAGTCATATGTCCTTAGCTGATTCCACAGGGACCTCTTCAGGACCCACCCAAGATCTTCGAAATAGGCTGGGCCTTTATGGCCCTGTTTTGACCAGTCACTGGTCCAGCCCCGTGTCTGCCAAGAATGGGAGGGTGATCTTAGGCCAGGTGGCTATTCCCAGAGAGATCTGACAGCTGAGAGCAAACCCTTTAGTCCTGCAGGGAGGATCTGGGGGCACAGCACAGCATTCACTTTGACACAGTGTTAAGCGAAAGGGCATTGGCCTGTGTGGATGGGTCCACGAGAAGGGTTAAGTAAGGACTTCACAGCGTCAGGTAAAATCTGAAAAAATAGTTAATAGTAATGACAATGGAATGATAGACAAGTGAATGTAGCAAGCGGGAACGAAGTACTACCAGTGCTGATTTTACTCCTCTGAGTTGGAGCTGAGGGAGTACTGTCCAAGCAGCTGCCAGGCTGGGAGACGTTGAGGTTTTCTCCTTTCTTTCTGGTAGTGATTCTGCTTACACCGTCCTGGCTCCCTTGGCCTCACAAAAATCACACAACTTCCACATTTTACTGTCATTATTTCCCTGTTTACCAGTGACAGGTGAGCTGCTTGGTGTTACAGAAACAGATGTTTCACAGAACAAAACTATGTGACAGCAGAGTAAGGAGTGGCATCAGGGCCTCTTCACTTTTTCATTGACTCTGGAGAGTATCAAAGCCATTCACAGACTTGGCCTTGGCAGTTAATTATCTGGTTTAATTGCCCCCAAGAAATTCATCTAAAATTTAAGACTCTTCCCATGGTGGCACATGGTAAACTGTACTTAACTTATTCATTCTCTCCCATCACAGACTAACACAGACTTACATGGTTATTTACTATAAAATAACAGAGAAACAGGGAAAATAATAGATTTCTCTGGCCATTAAAAAAAAAAAAAAAAAGCTGGCTAATTACTTTTAATGACTCTAAATTGACAAACAAATGATGAAGGATAATTCTGTAGCATTACAAGGCATTCTGGATTATTGGAAATGTGAAAAAAAAATAGAATCATGAACTTCAAATAGTTTTTAAACAAGTGCTTGAACTTATTTTATGTCTTAGTTTCAGCAACCTAGATTTGGTGGGGTTTCTATTTCTACAAACAGAAAAGCTGACCTGGGGAAGCTACTTTACCTAAGTACAATTTGAACATTTCATGTCACGTAGAGTCTGTGCATCTTCAGTGATAAAGTGAACAGCTTCATCTTGCTACTCACCATGTCCTGGTTCTGCCATGTTACCTATATAAAACCCCTCAAAGATCTCCTAGTGATATATATACCCAGTCCTGAATCTTTAGGTAACTAATCCCACCATCTTTAATTTGATTTGCCTGGCAAGAAATCTAAACATTTGTCTTGCTAAGGAGGAAAAAACTATTCATAGCACATTGTTTTTGTTCCTTTGTAGTATGCATCACTCTGTCCTTACATGGGGAGTATATATAGATACAGCTGTACATATACAAGCAGCATACATTCATAAATTGGGTCCTTAAAATTTTATCTTTGAATACTGGTTTGTTTGGTGTTGTGAAAAGTATTTGCATTCAAGATTTTCTTTCATTTCTTATTTAAGATTGGGATTTAAGAACTTTTGTTCCCACTGGAAAAAAAAAACAGCTTCAAACCCAGTTTATCTTTAAATTGTCCCAATGGAATTGCTTTGATAAGAACTAATTGTAATTAATACAACAAATGCTTATATGTAAATGAAAATTACTAAATTGCTTAAAGCTACTTGAAGCATTTCTTTTAAGTAATTTAATAAGTACTTCCTTTAGCCTTAGCAGTTCTTTGTAATTCAAGCTATTTTGTAATTACTCATTTGGATAAATTATCACCAAAATAGTATTGGATCTTGTCTTTTGTAGACTTTAGTTCTAAAGGAGTGTTAAAGATGATTCTGATTTGTTAATTTACTAGGCCAATACTTCTATAGAGATAATGTGAGAAGTAGCTTAAACCCAGCCCTAAATTAGTTAAGGTTTCACTAATAGCTCTAAGTGTAGTTTCAATATATTTCTGGATATTTATCAGTCAGTAAATCGCAATTTTATGTAATTCCATTGAACCACTTTATAACAACCAAAATATTATTTAAAAATCTTTAACCTAAAACTTTGCAGGAATTTTCCAAATATTTTTTTTTTCTTCTGTAAGATTTAAATTACAAGTTTTCTGTATTTATTAGGTATCAGAGTGCTGGTAAGTCTCTTTCTTAAGGTTCTGTTAATTCTTATCTGAAACCAACTGAGCCTCTAGAAAGTTCAGTCAGTTTTATTTCTTCCAACAGCACTCAATCTCAGCAAATAGCACAAGGCTAAAATGGTTGAATTTTGATTTGTCGTCTGTTCTTTGACAAGTATATTTTTTCTGCATCAGAAAGAATTGTTTTAAGCAAAGTGGTAACAGTAATAACAACTAGCCTCCAGTCATTTCTGTCCCCTGACATTTGTTTAGGACTGCTTTCCTAATTTTCATTCTATCTCTTAAAATCATATGGAGATTCTATGTTTTACTTGATGAGTTTTGAAGCATTTTGTGAGCCTGAACTCCACATAGCTATTTAACAAGTGTTTAAACTTATATTATGTCTTGATTTCAGTAACCTTGATTTGGTGGTGTTTCTATTTCTACAAACAGAAAAGCTGACCCTGGGAAGCTTCTTTGTTTACTTAAGTAAAATCTGAGCATTCATGTCAGAGCCCTTTCTAAAAGGAAGGTGGCGCTTACAAGATGTTGATTAGACTCTGGAAATCAGTAAACTTAATTTTATTTCCCTGTATCATTGAAGCTTGTAAATAGAGTATCAGCTTTTCGATATTTATCTAATTCTTATTCCAAAGTTGTTAAAGTGTCAGATTGGAAATTGTGTTCCTGCTTATTTTATGATCCTACAAAAGTCTTTTTAAAAATTTATGATATACTTTATAAAGTTAAATGGTGACATTATTCATTAAATTAAATCAGTCAGTTAATTTTAGGTTATTATCCTCACACTCATCCCATCCTTTCCTCCCCATTAAGATGATAAATAGGGAAACAAAAGCATGGCACTCATATTATTTTGTTTTTTAAAGGACTCCAGTTACTCAGAATTGGATTATTCACGATACATGACACATTATCATCACTGATCCCAGTTTATTTTAGACTCTTTTGTCCTTGTAAGGATCAAGAACTATTAGTAGATACTTTGAGGACATTTTGATAAAATTAATGGATAAAATCAACTGTCTATGAATTGAAGTTATTAGTGAGCCAAAAACAGAGCCTGCTTTCTAGTCATCTGTGCTTTCCAGCTGTAGGATCTGGCTCAGCTGACTCAGTATTTTGCGTAAGGCTAGGGTTCTGGTCATGACTCCCTTCAGTGTAGTCTCTCCTTATTTCATTGTAAGTAATAAAATTTTAATCATTTTCTTTCTATCTAGTTCCCCTGATCCAGACCCTTCTAATTCCTTTTTTTTTTTCCTACTTAACTGAGATTCTGTCCTTGTCATCCAATAGCATTGTTGCATGACAAGTGATTAAATGAATAAGACATAATCCCTACTCACAGTTTAGTTGGGAAGTCAGAAATGTACACAGTTAACTGGAGCAAAGGCTTTAGATGCTGTGCCAGAGGTCTGGGGACATATACGATATAGTGATGAATTCAGCTTGCAGAGATTGACATACATGTAGTGCCTTAAAGGAGTAGCCTTCAGGCAGGTTGAAAGACCTTACAAGGAGAAAAGAAGACCATATCCACAAAGACACAAATCCTTGAAGAAGCCAAGGGTCTTTAGGGGAGCAATAAGCATACTGATATGGCTAGACCAGAAAGGTCGATAGAGAGGAGCAAGTACCCCACACACTTCACCCTTCTGTGTTACTTTGAAAGAAATCCCAGATATCATAACATTTCATCCATAAATATTTCAACACTTTAGTATATAACTCCAAGACCATGGTTATATTCTATAAAAACTGCTGATTACACGCTATAATTTTTATAAGTATCATAAATTTTGTTTTTCATTATAGTTTTTTTGTTTGAATCAGGATCCAAATAAAGGTCACACATAACAACTGGTTGATCTATCTTTTTAAATTTCTTTCACTCTGTGGATTTCTTTTCCATATTTCTTTCTTTTCCTCATTCATTTTTAGAATGAAATTTCGAATAGAAATTTCCGCATATCTACTATTTGCTTACCCTGAGGTAATAAGTATTAAATATTTTGTTTCCTTTATTTACTGATTTTCAATTAGAGGAGGTTCTCTAGCATTCTCTGAAAGTGACCAATGAGTTTTCCTTTTCTTTTTTTAATCACTCGTGGATTGAAATATATTTGATATGTTTCAGTGTGTTGCATTTAATATCTTTATTGATCATCACGTTTTGCATCTTTGCCCAGTGGGTGCTTCTTCAAGTGGGTTCCTGAATTCCCTTGACATGACCATAAATGGTTTTGGTCACTCCTTCCTATGTGGTATAAGATTTTCCAGGCCTACCTCAAACATTTGCTGCCCCAGATTCAGATTCCATTTCTCCTTGGTTCCTTTTGGTGGTAAATGATGTTTAGAGACCACAATCTAGTCAGTAGAGTTGCTTATCGCCTCTAGTTTGGTCTTTGTTCCTAGGCCTTTTTACATCAATAGAACTATAATTTTTTTAATGATAAAATATATTATGAGTTTATACTTATCTTGCTGATTAAAATTCGGAACCACAAGGACTTAACCTCATTAATCTTTTATCTTTATGCACAGTGAGAATTCTTGGAATCTATTAATTCCAGGAACAAAATCATTAAAATATCACGTGACTCACTTGCTTATTTCCCATTATATACACAGTAGTCACAGAATAACACCAATAATTTGATTATCAAAAAATAAATAAATTGAGAGTTTTTGTGGGGTTTTTATTGGCCATTTTTTATCTTTAACATATCTCATTAGGTATGTACAGTCAATCATATTACAGTGTTTTAAAGTCATTTGGAATTTCATTCTGTGTAGGTATTCAACAGGCTGGTTTTAGAATCAGATTCATTTGTTTCATTTTATTTTTAGGAATTGCTTTCTTAAATTTTAACTTTGTTACATGTCCATTGATTCCTGATTATGTTCTCCATTTTTATTCTCTTGATTATATTATAAATTATTCATTACTCTGTAGTTTGAACTTTGGACAGACATTTAAAGGGAACTTGGTTCTGAGATCCTCTGTATCTTGGTTTGCCCACTGGTCAGACTGTGCAGCTCCGCTGCTGGCACATATTCTAAAAAGAAAAATATGGTTAGATTGTCGGAAGTCTTAAAACTTGATCCATACATACTTGGCACGATATAAAACATGTTATTTCTCTGCTACCTTCCATTTCAAGATGGAAGAGTGATTCTTAAGCCTGGGAACAGATATTTCCATTTCAATTATGGAATATCTAGGGAAGAGCTAGTCTCTTCTCCCGAAGTCACCTAGCAAGCTGGTTGTTCATAACAGAATGCTCGCCTGGTCCTTTTTTCACTTCTCTACCAGGTATCTGCCATTTTTGCATAAAATGTATGGTCAGTTGGTAAAAACCCACCCCCTTAGACCAAGATAAATCAAAGATTTGGCTACAAGATTTAATCAGGAGGCCTTCTCACTTTATCCAGATCATGGCAATAATCTGTGTGAACAGACCTTCTCAAAATAGTTTCAACAGAATGCTAATTCTAAGGGATGTCAGTGGACATTATACCAAAAAGGGTTCCAAAATGAAATAAGTTTGGGAAATTCTAAAATTTAACAACGACTGTATCTGTCAGATAATAAAATGTGCATTACGAGAATCAAAGGGAAGATAGCACAGATTTGTTTCCCAAGCTTACTTAATCATGAATCCATCCTAGTTTTTTATAAAATGGCATGCTGTGTTCAAAAAGTGCTACATTAGAAGATAAGACTGCCTCTAGATTAAACTTCACGGGACATACACGAGACAGAGGAACGTGTTAACTCACATTACAGGGATCCATCCATTCAGTAAAATTCAGATCCTGAGAGAACTCTATAGGACCCATGGCTTGGTTTCATCAACAGGAAATTAAAAAAATAAAAGAGGGGATGGGAACATAAAGCCCCAAAGAGACAAGAGACATATCAGCTAATCACAGTATATGGAAACCGATTCAAATAAAATGTAATAAGAAATAAAAGACAACAAAGGCAATGTGAACACAGACTAGATATTTAGTGACATTATGGAATTTCTGTTAACCTTATGTGATAACAGTATTATAGTTATGGATTTTTCTTAGAGCTATTTTCCTTTTAGAGACACATACTGAAATATTTCTAAATGGAAGTGTAGGATATCGTTTATTGCTCTGAGCTGATAGGAGTAGAGTTGGTGGTGCTTGTGTGTTGAGAATCATCGAAGATGAGTAATGGGTACATCAGGTTCATTATAGTATGGTCTCTGCTTTTGTATATGTTTTGAAAATTTTCATGATAAAAAAGTTTTTAAAAGATTGATATTACTTTCACATGAGTTCATTAGAAATAACTGGGGCCAATACTAATTTTAAATTTTCCTGCTGAGTCTAGATTTTTCTCTAGCAGCTATCTTCAAGGTCCCCTCCCCCCGCCCCCCCCGCCCCCACCCCAAGACCAGGATTTCTAAAGCATATAAGCCTTCTTGGATTCACAGGTGTGATTTGTTGCAGAATGAGAGAAATCATCAGTGACGTCCTCTACATTCGGAGGAGTGTCTCATAACCTGGCTGGTTCCTTTGCAATAGGAAACGGAATGTGAGTGCCTTGGCCCCAGAAAATAGGGGCGTATGTCTCCGTAGAAAGCATTCTGTCTGCAGTCTGTGGTTTATAGGCCCCCTGTTGGAACATGGACAGCAGATCGGTCTTGTGCTACGTGCCCAGGAGCCAGTAGCACAAGGCAGTTAGGGACAGGGCTCAAAATAAGGAAAGTGGCGGAGCATTCCAACCAGAAAGGAAGTTCTTGTAAAAACTTCTACCCCTGTTTCTGCATTTGTAACAAAAAGACATATAAAACACATGTGTTTTCTTTTTACAGGCAACTTTATTTGGACCATACCATATTAAAAGCCTCATCTCTTTTCCTTATTCTCTACCCCTTCCTACCTCACTCCCTCCAATCCCCAGGCTGCTCACACACCCAGCCCCCCTTTTGCTAGTTTAGTTTATTGCCAGTCATGGTGCTGTCTGCTCTGGAAAGTAGCAGGAAAAGCTGATAAGGTGCTGAGGACAGAAATCCCTGGTCTTATCTCTCCCTAGCACACGGTGCCGAGAGTGCATCCTTTTCCTGTCCTAGGACAAGAGACATAAACCGACCATCTCCTGGCAGAAAGGACTTCAAACAGGGTTCGGGGGCCTGCCTCTACTTTCTGTAAGACAGAAAGGAGAAAGTGGGTCGTTGCGTTTTTGAAAGTTGTTTTAGTACTAGTAAAAATTTGTTGTCTTCTGGATCAACAAACATAACTTCATAGTAAGACACTCATTAAAAAAGAAAAAAAGGCGAGGGAGGGGAAGGACTACCAAAACACCCAAGAGTTCTAAGTCACTGGGCTGTTCTGTTTGGGTAGACTTTTGCCAGGACACAGGTTTGGCCTGAAAGGATTAGATTTGGCTTTTTGTTTGTTGACAGACTAAGCAAATGGTTTTAACAGCTTCTGTGATAATAAGAAATTGATATACAGATGGCCTAGTGTTGGTGGAGAAGAGTGAAATATTGGCTCATTTTTCCTTCTAGCCCTCTGTCCTATCAGGAAAGCAAAAATAACATTCTCTCTCAGATTTTTATCCTATGATGTAATGAAAATAGGATGAAGAGAAAGCTTCCTTTGGGTTAATGCCTAGCAAGTGGCTGGTAAGAAGGCGACACTTTGTTCCTCATGCTGCAGTCTCAAGGGACTGTAGTGGAGACACTGATGACTCGGGTTTGGGCGTTACCATCTCCTCCTCTGGGTTCTCTTTGGAACCTCACCAAGTAAAGCTGGAAGAGTCAGCTAACCTTGATAAGGTTAATCTTAAGCTATCGGGACCTTCAGAGTTTGCAACTTAAGGTTTTATAGTATTGAGGAGACCAGGCTTGATACTTTGCTACCATTTTAAGAAAACATTGGTTACTGGATAGTTCTGACAGCCAATTATTGGAATTCCAAAAGTTAATGACAACTTTAAGAATTTGTATATTATATAATAGTAAAAGTCCAGTTTTATTCTTCACAGCTTCTAGTCTCCCGTTGTTGAGTCCTGTGAAATTATCTAGGCTACAATGAATGTTAGAATTGCAGTGGATCTTTTAAACATCACTGTTGTTTTCAGATTCTATTCCATAGAGCCCTAGGCAATCCTCAGAGATGTCTCAGGGGCCTTAATAAGGGAGAGGAGGGTTTAGACATGAGCTTTGGGTTCCCCCAGCCTCACCTTGACCACAATTCCCCTGGATGTGTGTTACATATTGGCTTTCTGTTTAAGATTTCATTTGGAAAAAGATGTACAGTGCTAAAACTATATTTGAAAACAAGTCACTGAATAGCCCTACTTCCTTGTTTTATAAATCATTTACTTTGAGGCCCAGACAGTCCAGTGACTTGTCTAAGATCTCACATTCTGTCAGATGTGAATTGGATTTTTTGACACCTAGGTCATTGCCACCTCTACTACACTGAATTCAGTACCTTTCTTAATTTCCTTTGGTAGCTAATATTTTATATCAGTGCCATTTAAGTTATGGTCCACACACCAGCCTATGATAAGGACAGAAACTGATTGTAAGCATTTAGAAACTTTTATAGTCATTTGATGTTAATTTTTATAAATTAGAATTTCCATTTTATATCTTTTAAATTTTCTATTTTGAAAAAAAAATTTTGGTATTTTACAAAGATCTTGGCCTACAATGGATTATAGACTTTAAAAAGAAAAAAATTGACCTTTTACCCCTGATAGTTTGAGAAGCACTAACTATCATATAGAGCATTGAATTTCTACAGAGAATGAGCCAGTTAGAGACTACAAACAATAGACAGGTCTTGCCTTATAGAACGTTGTTGGATTCTGAGCAAGCAGTAGGAGGCATTGTGACTTACTCTTTTTCGCTTAAACTTTTAATATCTTTCTTGTTTATAAAATCAAAAAAAAATTATAGCTTGTGTAAAAGAAGCAATTATATATTTAATATATGTAATAATAACAAGAGAATGATTATATATTTAATAGCAGTAATGTTTATTTTTTATGAGCTCTTTGGAATTGTAATCTCAATTTAATTGATTAAAGGTTTTGTTGAATAGAGTTATTTTGTAGTTGGTTTTCTTTAGTTTCTGTGTATTTAAAAAATAAATTCTTTCAATGTGTTATTTTTTTTTTCTATTCCAGTAAAAACACATAAGATCTATCCAGATCTTATGTTTTATTATTATTTTTTTTAATAGTCCATCTCCTCCAGGACAGGAGCTATCTGGCCCCAGCCCCAGTCAGGTAAACAGTAGCTTTTGCTTCGTGGATGTTTATGAGGGACTAGATGGCCACATCTTTTTGGAACTCAGCCATCTCAAGATCTTATTGTTGTATAATTTACTTTTATTACATAACTCAGTGAGTTCAGAATTTTATTTATTTTGTCTTACCAAATTTAGTCCTAAAAACATTTTTGAAACACTTTTATTTGCTACTTTGATTTCTAGTCAATTAAAAGGAGCATGTAGAGATTAACCTTATATAGTATACAAGAACTAAGGAAGAAGACTTTTTTTGTTTATAACTTTATTTGCCTAAATTAATATTCTTTTCTCTTAAAAATAATTCTGACTGGTCCAGATAACTATTAATACTCTATTCCTAGTTTCAAAACAGAAGGTCCTCTAAAACCTTATTCCAATGCTATGCCTTCTAAAATAATGAGCCTAAATTTGAGTTTCATGATTCTTAAGCAATTTTCAAATCTTCCTGTGGAGTAAAGATGGAAGAGACAAACTCTCTGTTAGCCTCTGCTTCTGTTTTTTTGAGTTTCGGGTATGAGCCTTCAACTACTTATAAAAAGCTATTTGTCCTGCCTCCAGAGAGCAGGGAAGAGAACCAGTTGACCTAGAATTATAAAATATCATCAATTTGGATTATTTTTAGACTTCATTCAAAGAAATTGGTGCCTATGTCACATTGATCATTTCTACTTTGGAGGAGCCTCGTTTATCTTATAAT
Organism: Pteropus vampyrus; assembly: GCF_000151845.1. Taxonomy (NCBI): domain Eukaryota; kingdom Metazoa; phylum Chordata; class Mammalia; order Chiroptera; family Pteropodidae; genus Pteropus; species Pteropus vampyrus. The sequence goes on along the minus strand of NW_011888828.1, from coordinate 8,849,702 downwards.
GGCCAGCGTGTTGTGAAATGTCACATGAGTCACTGCAACTTTCCAAGCCCTAGGACCTTTCGGGGAGGCAGGAAACCTGCTCCTTTTTTCTTTCCCCTCTTTTTCCCCAGAGGCTGTATGAGTCTTGTCAGTAGTTCTGATGTCAGTTACTTGAGAAGTTGTTGCCATAGAGAGCCATCCTCTTAAAACATGTTTATGTTGGCTTTACTTAATGAGTGGTAATTTGAGCAGCTGACTAGGCAAGTGGAAAAAGATGAGCAGCTTTGTTAGCATTGGCCTTCACATGAAGAATTTGGCATTATTTGTATTTCTCTTCTAGTGTCCAATGAAAAGCTAGATATCCTGTCCCTTCCAGTTCCCCATTATCATCTCTGAGATGTCCAATGTATTTGTCTGAGTTTTTAAATTCCAAGCAAAGTTCTAATGCCTAATTGTTAGAAAGGTATCTCTGTTTGCTTGTAGGGTATAGAGAGTTCTCTTTGATGCCAGGTCACTTCATCACCAAACATTGTCCTTGTCTACTGTCCTTTGCTGCTTGAAATCAGCAGTTAGCAGCCTATTATTCACTAGCATCACTCATTAAGGTAGAGAGACTGAGATGGAGAACTTCATCAAAACCCAAAGCCTTCCGAGTCTGTATCTGTGTGTGTGTACTTCAAAAGCATCTATCATTTCCGAAAAGCAGATCATATTTCACAATAAATTTATGTACTCATGTACTTATTCAACAGATATCTACTAAACACCTTTTACGTTTATGTAGTAGAGAGAAAACAAATTTCCACAAATTTTTTACTGATGAAATTCAAAACTTTATTAACACTGATATTTGAAATTTATATAACTTTCACATAATGCCCGCCCCCCCCACCCCGCCCCACCATTTAAAAACCATTCTTAGCTTGTGAGTGGTACAGAGATCGGTGGCAGGCCAGATGTGGCCCGCAGGCCATAGTTTACCAACCCTGTTCTAGAGAGAACCCTGTCCTACAGAGTGAGCTTCTGATACATGCCATGGGTTCCTGGAACCTGTTTGCGCATGCATACACACAACACACACACGTACACACACGTAACCTCTACATGTGTTTTCCAGTTGAGTTGCTACATAATTCTAGTCTGTTATTATATTTTTGATTATTAACCCCACTTCAAATCGAAACTTCCCTTCAATCAGTGGAGTTTTATATTTGTTCTTAACTCTCATGATGCTTGCGAGCACTAACAGGGATTGTGTTTCATGGCAGATTCTGTAAGGCTGGTTATTACTGAGACTGTGTGCTTACCAAACTCCAGATGACAGTGATAGATATCTTGGAAAAAAAACACAAGATTTCACACTTGAACAAACTTTGCAAGTGTAAAAATGGCTCTTTATCAGTAAAACACTGAATGTTTTAAATTATATGGAAACCAAAAAGGTGCTATACAAAGCAAGAGAAGAAATGCCGATGTCGTGGCACGATTCTTGTTCTAACTAACAGTGTTGATCACTGCTTAGCTTAACCTTTGGAAACAAACCATCCGATGACTCCCTGGAATCAGAAGCTTTCGCAGGTGGTGTTTTCAGCTCAAGATACAGCGTACACTGAAGCGTAACAACTTGCTACCGGGGACTTCCAGTGGAACTTTTATCCAACTATTTGCCTTCCCAGAATGAGCTCCCACCTTTGTCTCTGATATGTCCTAGAACTCTCTTGTTCTCCAATCTATTCTTTTGACGGCAAGAACAGTCCATCCCGTGCAGGCTATTTTATTGCTACGTTCAGCCAATCCCACAAAATGAATATGGCAGTTCCGATTTACTTATCTCCCGAAAGGTAACTGTGGTAGTAACAGGCCAGAGTAGAAATGTATGGGTCGTTTGACTGAGTTCCTCTACATTACTAAGGCCACAGGGAGTAACTAGTGATCACACTTAAAGGCGCTCAAATGTACCCTGCAGTCGTTAGAGAAGCAGTTTGCACCATGAGGCAAAGTGGCATCTGATTAGAAGGGAATGATTTTATCTGGATGGAGAGAATATACACTGTAAAATGCTGACTCTTTTTTTCCCTCCTATCCTTCCAAGCCCTTCTAGTCATTAGCCCTGCCTGGCTTGTGGACAAACCTATGCCAACAAACACAAGGTTTCGGTTCAGTGGAAGCACCTCCCAGCCTTGATCTGCTTAGGTTTAGTGTCTTCTGCGTTTTCCATGAGCACTCACCATACATTCATTTCTCATTAGAGAGAATGTGCTCAATAAAAATGAACTAGGAATGGTCTCTGTCTTCAAGAAACTTAAAATTTTCTTGGGAAGATAATTACAAAGCAAATTATACAAAACTGAAAAATAGAAGTAACTAATTGCTACTCATAGGAAGTTACCCAGGGATCAGGCTTTTTTCAGGGAGGGAGTTTTGCGCTTGATCTTTAAGGAAGTAATGCACATGGTGACATAAAGGATCTGGAAGAACATCATAGTCCAGCTTAGTGAGTGAGTGAGTGCATCAGCCCATTCTGCTCCCTCTATTGGTGAAGGGTTTAGTGCACACACATTCCAGCACTCCCTTCATCTTCATGAGTCATTAAATCACTTTGTACCTGAATTTTCCCTGTCCAAAGTGGATGGGTGTAATTTCTACCTCCCAGGAGTACATCAAGGCATAATTTGTGTTTGTCAGAACTGTCCTGCTGAAAAGTTTAGAAAAGATATAAAACATTCTTTCAAACTACTCACTTGCCAAGCTTTCTTAACTTTTCGCAGACTCAAGCTGACAACAGACAGGCTGAGGTGGAAGTGCGCATTTGTTCATCACAAGAAATAGCTATCAGAGCTAATAACCTCGGTTGCCAAATCCATTACCCTTGAGCTCTGGGTGTCTACTTTTTGTTTCAATGAGAAAAGTTCATTGAAGGATTACTGTTGCAACATGAGCTCTGTGTCTTAACATAGAAATCAAAAAGCTTCAGTTGTCTTGTCACTTAAGATCAGCAGTGAGGTATATATGACAAAGGCTGTGAGCCGAAATATTTTACCTTTGAAACCCTGTTCCTGGATTGGTAAGCTAATTATAAGTAGTAGGATTTTATATTTAGGGTGCATCTGCCCCAAAACACCTCAGCAAATTTTCAATCCAAAAAATACTAACATTCTAATGAGAATAATAAAGAAAATCCTCTTTATTTGGGTATTTACTGTTAATTCATCTCAGTACATTTATTTGAATGACAGAGAGGAACCCAGAAGAGCTTGAACTGCAAAGCCTCTAGGGAGAATACCTGTAGACATTTGAGAAAAGTTGGCTTGCATAGTTTGAGGCATCTTGCAGGTACCTTAGATGATTATGGTATATTATAATTGATATTTTAAGGATTTCTCTCTGCAATGTCTTATTTCCTTTGCTTCCACGCTTCCCACACCACCACCCCATCCCCAATCCCAGTGGGAATTCAGAGTTGCCAGAAATAGGTTTAGGCTTTAAGATTCTGCAGCTCTAATCATGGCACACATGAACCACTTGAATCTGCCTATCGCTGAGGAAAAAACTGAGACAAAGCAAGTTCACGGTGAAATGGACTGCCTGCCACACCGAGTAATCACGGTCTGTATCGGAAGTGCCCAGGAGAGAGTCTTGCCTCAGGTAGAAGGTTGGACTTGGGTTTTACTTCCTGCTTTAAAGAACTCCCACTTTGCCAAGTGAATTTACATGTTAATTTGACAAATTATGAATACTTAAGCCTGGCTTTAGACTTTTTAAAATGTAAATTACAAACTAGATAATAGAAGAGGTTTTTTTTCTGTTTAGAAAGTGGTATCTATTTCTGGTGACATCTTTTTGTACTTGAAGCTTTTGCATCAGTGAACTTCTGCCCTAACAAAATTCAACATGGACCTTAGTCCTTGGATTACATGACCAACTGATGTATAGTTCAGTGTTAGGATGATTTCTAAAGAGAGAAACAGGGACAAGCGAGTCTATGTGATGCAGGCCAGAAGTTAGGACACTGTAGTGGAGAGAGTGAGGGCTTTGTGCCTGGAGGCCTTGGAGCCAAATCCTGATACTTCCAGTTCCTGCCATGAGTCCTCCTGTACATGAGGTGCTGTGAGTCTCAGTTCCTACCTCTGTAAAGTGGGGAGAACGCCTCTTCTCAGGTTGCTGTGAGAGTCACGTGAGATGACAGTGATCATAAGTGACTGGCACATTGAACGCATCCGAAAACAACAGCTGCCTTTTTCCTGGACACCCAGGTATGGTCTCTTTGGGTAGTTTCCATATGTGATCGAAGGGAGCAATCTCGAAGGGCTTTTCTGGCTTGAAACCATTAAGGTTCTGTGAAGCAAGGAATAGGTACTTTTGAGTTCTAGCCCACAGAATATTAAGGCCCTAGCTATCGTCTGGGAAAAGCGATCATCAGATGTTTTTTAACACACACTATACACTCATCGGCTCTGAAAGAAATGAGAAGACAGAGGTGTTCTGAGAACAAACAAGATTAACCAGTAAAACCATTTTTAAGAACAAGAAACTTTTATTTTGTATTTTAAAAAGAGTAGCTTCTATAATACATGGAAAATATTTCAGGAGTCTAACTGTGCCTTTGGGTCTTTCTTATTAATTTATGGAAGGGGAGGTAGAACAGTGGACATATTACAAATCTAGAACAAGATTTTGTTAATTCTCTTGCCATTTCCCCTTCTCCTCCACTGAACTCTCTGAAAAGCTTCTTCATCTTAGGCATACTGTTTGGCCCTGGACATGCGCAGTTACATGCAACAGGTCCCTGCCCCAGCTGAGTGATAGACCTGTAAACTGACAGGACACTGTGGTCAGCAGAAAGGCTGGAGGTCCCACAGGCAGAGCACTCGCTCCCACTCATAGAGACTCTGCCCGTTTACCCCCACTGTACCCAAGTAAAAGCCTATGTCTCTCCTTGCATCTGCCATTACTAGACAGCTATGAAAACGCTCAGTGTTTGAGGGGGACTTAGAGAATCTTAGGCTGTGGAGGCATAAAAGCCAAGGGAGAAGGACCAGGTCATTCATTCCAGAAGCCTACCACATTTCAGTTCCAGCCAGAGAGCATCTTGAGCATTTTCCTCATGCTCTGCCTGGTGAGGACACACATTTAGGGGATGCAAAGGATCAGTGGAGATATTTAAGCCAAGGTACATAAAAAAAAAGAACCTACCTTCAAAACCATAACTACAAGATGGGAATTACCATTTTTTAAAATTCCAGCTTTTTACCACCTTTCTTAGAAGTATTGGGGTGATTTCCAGGACTTAAGTTTGAAATAAATTCATATTCCAGTTAATAGTCATTCCAGTTTTTGTTTTAATCGATTTTAGCTTCCTATATATTGTCGATTTTTTTTTTTTTTCCAACAAAGTCTTAAAAAATGATTCAATGCAAACTAGTATTTGGCTCTTTTAGCTCAGTGGTATTACTGGATCTGCCCTTTGGCTGTGTGCTTTCTTACAGGTGGTGTAAAAATATTTTTCATGTAAGTAGATTATAGGTGCATTGGCATCACTTCTGCATCTTGACAGTTGCGGTGATAGTTTTCTATTAACCAAGCTTATCTCTGCTGCCTGCTGATACTGCCTCACTATCTCTTCTCTGCTCACCTGTATCACAGAGGAGTAGCCAGCCCAAATGTCTTTTCAGACACCAGTAAATTTTAGACCTTTGAGGGATCTTAGAAGTCAACTAATTTAACCTACTGATCTGACTCGATTAGATGACCGAGGCCCCAGAGAGGCTGTGGGATCTACCCGAGCACCTCCTCTAGTTAACAGCAGGGATTGGAATTTTTTTAAAAAGAGGTTTCTTGAATCCCTAAGCTTAAATCAAATGTTGTAAGATGATTCATTCAGCACACCTCCCCTGGTAGTATTTTATATGGAACTGGAAGTTTTCAAGTTACTTATACATTTATTTTACTAGTTTTTAGAACACTGTTAGCAAATTGGGACATTCTCAAAGTTGACAAAGTAGTGATAGTCATATTTGGTATTATGGATTTTTTTTGAGGCATTATGAGTTGAATGGAAATGTGGGAAGATGCAAGTTGTCTCTATTTCAAAATGCTAAAAGTAACTGGTGTTTTTCTCAGTGCTCGTTCTCTTTGAAGTTGAGACCAGATATGAAAAGTATTCGTTTTCTTGAAAAGGTGTACATTTTTTCATATTCATTGCCAAGAATATAGAAACAGATTATAATTGCTGTAGTAAAACTGGATTTATGATTTATAAAATCATAAATTATGAGCTTATAAAATATGAGTCCTGGGCATTGCTCCTGCTGGAATCAGATTCGCAACCTATTTCACCTTTGTTTCCATGGTTTTTGAAACATACATCGCTGTAGTGTGGGAGGGTGGCTGCCCCTGGCAGTGAAGGGCTCTCCCCAGCAAGTCATTGTTCTGCCTACACTTTCCTTGGGATAAATAGGATTCGGGTGCTGGCACCTCTCTTGCTTGTCTCCATGCCCTGCTAAGCTCAGTGTGCAGCGGTCCATGATTATTAAAATCCATATCACTGGAGGAGTTGGTTATAAGCATAGTTATTTTCTGGAATTAGAAAAAGCCCTCTGAATTAAACAAGTGACTCAAAAAAACCAGTCTTATATTTCCTAATAATTAGAAGTGTGATTAATACCAGCAATTAGTTCCTGTGATTTAACTGTGAAAAGCAGGAATTCAGAAGGTAATAAAAGTTGAGCAAGGAAAGGAGCCATAAGATATACGTTGATTTTGAGTTCCTAAGACACAGATACACTCCAGATGAGTTGACTCACATAAGACAAACTCCTTTTGATGCAGTGAAACTAAATGAGACCTATTTTACATAAACAGGCCACCTCACAGAGACTGTGGCTGTGTGCCCTTAAATGGAAGGCAAGACCTTTCTTGTCCATCAGTTTGGGATTGGCTCGCACCAAGAGAGCCTTGAGAAGATTTTCCAATCTGCTACGCAAAATTTCAGCTCTTTTTCAACATTTGAGGAACAAAAAGACAAAGCGACCTTGTTTTTGTATCGCTGTTTTTAAATTTTTCTCAAAATTACCTGATGAGATTCCAGCCAAAATTGAATGCTAATAGATACCATTTAAACTTCTTCCCAAAGTTTAGTTGGTTTATTCCACATGTTCTGCATTTTACATTTTGAAACTTTAAAATTTGACTGCATGATTTTGTGTTTTTTTTAAGCCTGAGTAAAATAAGGTTTGTGTTCATTGGATGAGTTACAGTGTTCTTGGTAAGGTACCCTTTGGTGAGAACTCTCTGGGCCAGAATTTCAAATGTGATGCTACTTTCAGTCCACTGAGCTGGTTATTGAGTGCTTCTGTATCAAGAAAATGCGTGGTCCATTTATATGCGTTGGTTTGCAATGAAGTTGAGCTTTTCCCACCAAGTTCAGAATAATTTGTAGAATCCTAATTTGGAAACTGGTTTATTCAGAAAACTGTTTTCCCATCCTCCCAACACAAGAGGGTCGAACAACCATCCGGTCTCTCCCTATGCAAATAATGAATATGAAAGAAGAAGCCAGGTAATTATTGGAGGAGAAAGAAAGTGTTCCTGACATGCCAGGTTCTAGGTTGGCATTTGGCTCCTGTTATAGAAAGGGTTAACATATACATATGACATCTAAGCTTTAGGTCAATGCAGAAATACTTGCATAATCCTTAATGGAGCTGAAATGGGTATCTAACAAAATCTCAAAACTCAAGAACTTCAGTGTCCCTGTTTTTCATGGGAGACTGGGAACTTATAAATCACCATTTATAACATTGTTTTAAGGTGTCATTTACTCGGAATTTTATTAGATGACTTGCCAGCTAACTTCTGAAGTTGGCTTCAGTCTGTTCAGCCTACCTCCCCATATCGTCGTATTCAACCAATGTGTCTGACCACTTTGTTCTCTGCCTTGCAGTTCAGCTCTACCTGATGGGAATAAATCAATGAAGGGGAAGCTGGGTACTCAGCCTGGTCTCTAACTGCGGATTACGAGTGGCTCCAGCCAAAGTCCTGGATGCTGTGAGGATGCTGATGCTTAACTGGTTTTAATTCTTTTCCCACACCTTAGGATGATTCCAGCCCCACCATTCCGGACGGGGATGAGACCTCTGCTACGACGACCAGTGCCTTCACCATCCAGGAGTACTTCGCCAAGAGGATGGCAGAGCTAAAGAACAAACCACAGGTCACAGATATAGGGCCTGAGACCCAAATGGAAAGGAAAAGAGGAAAGAAAAGAAAGAAAACTGCAAAAGATAATAATGTGGAGAATTATACCCAACCCAAGACCAAGAAGAAGAGAGACCAAGTTGAGCAGCAGCTCGGAGAGCCTCACTGGGGTGAGCATTCCAGTGTTTCTGCTGAGGATGGAGAGGACTGTGTGTGGCCACCTGATGACCAGGACTTACCACAAAAGCCCAAAAAAAAGAGAGAAAAGAAAAAGCTACAAAAGCAAGTCGAGGCAGCAGTGGATGCTACTCTAGATGAAACACCAGTGAAAAAGAAGAAGAAAAAGAGGAAAGATTCCAAGTAAATTCTCTTGAGCCAGGGCCTTGCAGCCACTCAGATGTCGGGGCACTGCCAGGCAAACACCTTTGGCCCGAAGTCAGAGGAGAGTTCACCCAAGAGAGTTTTTGGGCGCATCTTTTGACATGCCCGTGGATTGCTGAGTCTCGCCCTATCACATTTTTCCCAAATCATATTCCCAGAAGAACTTTTTGCTGTTCCAAATCATGGCTCTCATAAACAAATAAATTTCTTTTTAGACTCTGAGCCCTTTACCCTGAGTGTTCATTCATGTGTGTATGACTACATCAAGTAATGTATGTGCACATGTGTGTAGATATATCACAGTCTATATTTGCTCTTGATTTCCTTCAGTAACAATGAATTGTGCTTCCTTCTGAAGGACTTAGTCTAATTAAAGGATTAAGAGTCAATAGTTTGGATTCAGATAGTTCTTTTTGTTCTATAGCCAGCCATACATTTTTGCCAAGTAGGTATTATATGATTACGTTCCCAAATCAGAGTTGTTTTGGTTTGGTTGGTTTCGATGGGGAAATTGTTTTAATGCCCTCTCTTCCACTAAGCAGTGACAGCCATGTGTTCTGAGGTCTTCTCCACAAGACTATGAAGTTTAAGAAGTGAACTGACTCTGGGGACCTTTCAGCTTCCAGCTCTCAGCAGGCCCTGCAGGTCCTCAGAGAGAGTAGGCAGTCTGGTGTATTTCCATCGGCGGTGCTTGAGGACGCATCCCCTACAGTGGGCTCCACCTTATTTATAACAATCAGGAGGTCGTCACAAGTTAGAAAAACTGGGAGTCTAAGATCAGGAAATTAATTTTTCTGGAAATCAGTCATTCTCTGGGGTGGGACTGCCTTATGAAAATTCTTAAAAGTATCAATAGTACGTAAATAAATGTAAAAAATACTTTTCCGTCGTGCTCAAACCTAATGGTGTCATCTCACTGTGTTTATACTGCCTTCCACACCCTGGCGTCTCCCTGTGAGCTGGTTACCCAGATAACTTCAGGTACCTTCACACACCCTCTTTGGAACACAGAATGAAAAAGAACATGCAAACTTACAACTTAGAGGTCTAGCCCTATTGTTTTCTCTACCTGTTTCTCCTCTCTTCCTTTCTTTGTTCTCCATCTTTTCCTTCTTTTCTTCTTCTTCTGTTTACTGTTAATTCCCTCATCCTTGCTCCCTCCTTATTTTCAGTTCTAGTTTTCTTCTAACCTCTTTCTAGTTGCCTGTTACCCATCCTGCTCTTGCAGTCCTGACAGTTGGCCTGCTTCTGACAGGCCTGTCAGAGTAGCTGAAGGGGTGTGGCAGGGTGGAGCAGGCTATGTGCTGCTTTCCACTTGACTTATAGCATATACAAAATGATGATGACTTTTTGCCCTTGATTTTAACTCTCAGGGTCATACATTAGATATGAAGCATGGTTTGAGATTCTTAAAATTGAGAAAATATATTAAGAATATTTGGCTTTAGTCTCTTAAGAATTTTGAACAGTGTTAATGGTTTTTAAAAATCACACACACACATAAACACACACAACCCACAGAGAAAATTCTAAATTCAGAGTCTGAGGTCTAGTTTCTTAGTTTTATTATGGCCTCCAGAATTTAGAATCCCAGGCTATGATCCAGTCTAATAAAACACCAACGATTTTTAAAGTCACTTTTCTTCACAGAGGGCACATGCCCAGTTTATCTCCTCTGCCTCTCCTATCTTGTATATGAAATGAATTCCAGAAGGAAAGGGAATATATGGAACCTAAAGGGAATTATCTTTAGATGGATA
>NW_011888828.1:8830297-8839336 GCF_000151845.1 Pteropus vampyrus | reverse complement strand
AAGGAAAGGGAATATATGGAACCTAAAGGGAATTATCTTTAGATGGATAATAGATAGATAGATAGATAGATAGATAGATAGATAGATAGATAGATAGATAGATAGATAGATAGATAATAGATAGATAGATAGATGTATGTATGTATGAATGTATGTTTAGACTGGGAGATACATATTATATACATATATATTTAGAGAGAGACTGATTTTTTGTCTGTCTTTTTTAATTGACTTTAACTTTACCAATAAAAATGAGAGCCCAGAGAATATACTGAATTGTGCGCTGGAGGAGGAAACTAGTGGGTGTTTAGGAAGACGGCGAGATGCACCTAGGTCAGATGGAATAACGGGGTCAGCTAGAAAGACCAGTGGGAGGTGCCAAAGGGAAGTTCTTGGAGCTGGGAACTCCACGGCAAGATTGGAACACCACAAGATTGTTAGATGCCATTTTTAGAACCCGTAGACTATGATTTTTTATTATTTTAATAGGCTGAGAAAGAATTTCTGAATGATTTTAGGAATTTCAGGGTAGCCTTAGAAAATAGTACATACTCAGCAAGGAGCAGACAGTGTGACCGTTTGCTTTGAAGGACACAGAATCTTAACTTTCTAGAACTCTGCAGCTTTCATATTTCCCAGGTGTCTCTTTTTTAAGCTATTTAGTTTTCTGGATCTAAGTGGAAATGAGAACAATAAAATATGCTTGAGAATTACATTTCATAAGTGTGATATTTCTTAAATTGTTAACATATGAACCCTATTTTTTATATATAGACACGTTATAGAGAGAGAGAGACATTAAATTACTCAGCAAAAATATATTTGTTTTCTTCAATGCTTTCCTTGGCATCCTTCAGTTTTAAGAGGGAAAGTAGCTTCCCAGGAAAAGATTTTGTCTAATGAAGAGGTTCTTAACTATTACCTTTAAATAGCACCCTTCTTTACTGTTTACTGTTAATTTTAATAGATAGTAACTGTTACTGCATGAGGTCATACGTGCCTGGCCCTGTTCCAAGCACTTTAAATAAATCAGCCCATGTAGTCCTCAATCCAGTAAATAACCATTATTGTTATCTCCTTTTGCAGATAAACTCTTTTATACAAGGGCCTCTTGCAGTTTTTTATAACTAGATTTCTGCCGCTCCCAGAGAACCGGTGATGCTTCAGTCCCTCCTACCATGGTCACAGTCTCCTCGCCCTTACTACATCCGATTTTACTTGTCTTTAGCAAAATTTTCTATTGCTGTTTATCTTACTTCACATGTCATTGTTACTTTAAATGAGAATATATTCGAAAGCAGCTGGCAAACCGTAAAGAGTTTTACAATGAACTGGAGTTAGTATTAATTATATGAGCTGTAGAAAACTTTTGGATACCCTGTGCATTAGACATTCTCAATGGATTTTCCCTTTCAACTTGGTCAAGAGGTTGATGGGAAATTGGATAAGTAAGTCACCTTCTTAAAATCTGTTCGCCAGTCTATGGAAAAAAAGAATTTCTTCTAATTTGCAGAAAATACTGATGCTTTGGAACGACGAAACTAAAATGAGCATTGGTTTTAGACCGCAGTGCCTATCTCTGCTCTCCTCCCTCACCTGTTGGCTGACTCCGACAGGGACAAGCTGGGACCTGTCTTTTTTGGTTGTTTGTTTTAGAAACAGCATCAGAGAAATGTTTCGGCACAATCTACCCTAGTGATCTCAGCCTGGACCAGCAAGCAGCAGCTGCATTTAGATTTGAGTAAGAACTTCCCCACCATCGCCTGTTTATCTCGAGGGTTCTGCAGCCACTGCAGTTTGGAGCCTGTTGTTCTGGCATGTGGGGCTGGGGAGGTCAGATTGGTGTTCTGATGTGCGATTTTATAGTGCTCTGTTATTAGTGAGGAAATTAGTATCATGTCCTAATAAAAAGGATGACTAGTCTTCTTGCATAAAGGTATATTATCTAGTTAGGAAATAGTGAATAAATTAAAATAGCATGCACAAAGCCTTTATGGGACCAGTAAGGGGTGGGAGGAGGAAGCAGAGAGATACAGCAAGTAAAAAAAGTAGGTGGGAACAGGGTTGCATCTGGGCTGCCAAAATGCTGTGTATGGTTGCAGTGCGTGGGCTAACGCAGACACTCGCCGAGCTTGCCTCCCACCTGAGCTGAATTATTGTATAAGCATTAGTAATGAACTTTTAAGAGAAACTACAGTGAATTATTAACCAAAAGAAGAACTTTATAATTTGTTACATCTTAAATTTTCTGTTTGTATTTCCTATATTGGGCTTCCTTTGAGAAAGGTAAGTGGTTGCTGAGAAGCCATTATTTTAGAAACATTTGCTGAGCCCAATTTTGGACTAAGCCCAGGCTAGATCAGGACTAAGTAACTAATCCATTACAGAGTCTACCCACATTCAAGATCTACCAGCTCGTGTCATTTAGAATGGGCCTTCATAGCCTCGAACACTGTCAGTGGGATGTACCCAGGACCTGGCCTCTGCAGTGGCTAGGTGGTGTTGATCACCTCTGGCGTTCATGCGTATGTTAATCAAGTTGGGTAGTGAGCCGTTAGAGATTCTTTGCTAACTCTATTTGACTCAAACCTAAGGAGTGACTTTCTACTAAAATCTCTCATTAACATTTCTAACTGTGATAAATAAGCAAAATTATATGTACCTTCCTCCACACAGAGTGAATTAGAACTAAGTGGGGAGTGTGAGAAAGATAGACCCCAACTTCTCTATCTTAACCTACCGCTGCCCCAGCCCCTCCCGTCACTAGCACATCTGCTGAGGGAGCCTGGAGAGGGTTCAGCTAGAGACATCCTTTGAACCTGGGTGGAACAAAAACAGGTACTAACAACCATTTGTCAAAGAAACGGAAAACTGCTGAAGGCAAACTCCATCTCCAGCCTTCAAAACTTGGGAAGATGAAGTTTGAGAAATCCAAGGGTGAGTCCATAACGCCATGCCCGATGGAAGCATCCTCATCTTCTCCCTCATCCTCACAAGTTATGCGGCTTTCCCCAGGTGAGTGGCTTCATTCCAGACTGTTTTAGTCTCCTTCCTCCAAATACCCTGGACTCCCTAAAACTCCTTTCCTGAGTGTCCGTTCCCGAATTCTCCTGGGTTCTTCCTCCTGCCGTCAACCAAGCGTTCTCTGAGGAGACAGGAAGTCCTTGAACGTTTTTGTGTGTGCGTGCGTGCGCGTGCGTGCGTGTGCGTGCGCACGTACACATACTCATGGCCAATGTTTCTGCTTCTTTCTGAACAATTCTCAGGTCTGTATCTCTGTCCCCCACAAGTCATTCTCAAGCTTTTATCTCACATTTCCAGCCAGCTATCTTGAGGCCCCCTCAAATTCAAAGAGTCTGAAAGGAACTTTTGTTCATCCTTCCCAGGCCACCTTTTGTACCCTTGTATTGCTGTGAGTGCCCCATGTTCTCAATCTCTGGCTTTAACATTAAGGCTATTTATAACAGATCAGCCTAAATAAGTGACTGCCATCAGTGTCCTAGGTTAAGTCCTTGCCCCTAGGAGTTCACAATTTGGCACCCCCACCCTTCGACCTCTCTGCTTGGTCAGTCCTGCCCCTACAGCTCATAGATCTAGCCCTCCTTTTCATTCATTCAATTCACTTTATAATACTTCAGAGACCACCCATGCCTTGGGGGTTCCCTCCATCTGCAGTCTCTCTCTGTAGTCTATAACTGTGGCTCTTCTGTGTCGCCACTCCCTCCTGCTGGCCTTTTCTCTACTTACTCAAAGCCTGCCTCTGATGTCATTAACAGTTTATCTAGCCTTTCCTCATCCAGCCCCTAGAAACACTCTCTCCCTTCCCTGAGTTTTCACAGTACTTTTTGACTCATCACAGTCTACCCTATGTTAGAGCCTTTAGGTGTCTTGTTTTCCCCATTCACATCTAGGGGCCCTGAAGGTGAAGTTAATCTTTGTATTTGTACAGCACCCAGGACAATGCCTTGCACATAGCCGCTAGGGAAGGACTGTTAAATGCTCTGAAGCATATCTCAAGGTGACGATGTCTAATCGAGTGCGCCGCTGTGACCACAACCCTCACTTGGGGTTCCTTCGAATTCTCAACACTAACCGGTAAAAGTGAGTCCTTGTCACCCGACTTGAAGACTTAATTATAAATTCCTCCCTACTGCTCCCCTAGGCCTCCCCTGTGACTACTGTCACCTTGTCAGTGTGATCTCAAATGACCCCCTCCCAGGGCCCTATTTTCAAGTCTCCGTCAAGTGGTAGCTATAGGATTAAATGAAAAAGAGGACCTAGTAAAAAACCTGACAGAATACCCTTAACACATCTTCCTCTCTTCCTCCAAGCACAAGGAAATGAAAAGTAACCTCCCTACAAAAAGTCGGGGACCCCAGTCAGGACGGCAGCGGGCATCCTTACCCATGAAGAGGTTCTGGCAGCAGCCAGTGCTGCACAGGGCCATCGCCAGGGCTCCTGAACCACTTTACTATGATGCAGCCACTCTTCCTTTTGACTGACAAGCTCCAGGAAGAAACACCAGAAGGTGTAGTGAGGTTATCCTGAAGACATCAGAGTCCCAGGAGGGCTTAGAGCTCACAGCTGAAGGAGGTGACCTGTGAGCAGACCCTGGGGCAGGGCCGGGGTGTGGTCACATTGACTCAGTCTTCTCAAGTGACAGGCTTCAGGATCTTGCCCTTGCCTGGGACTCCTAGGCAGCCCTAGTCGAGCAAGTTGTTGCAAATTAGCCTGGAGGGATTACAAAATCTTGCTGTGATGGAGCAAGGCACTGCCAGCCTGTGATGAACAAATGACGTTAACTGTGCTAGAAGAGAGAAAACAAGTATACTCTGGCCACATAAGCCAGAAGGTCTTCCAAATCAGAAGAGCCTTTCAAATGTTCCTGAGACAAGCGACCCTGCTTACCTCAATTCCGTGAGAGCTGTATTGTTACATTCCTCTTTTTATACAGGAAGAAATAGGCTCAGAGTTGCTAAGTGCCTTGACCAAGGTCACCAGTTCATAACATGACAGATGCAATGACTGTCTCCTTAAGCTCCTGGAAAGGTTATGGATACTGTTTGATTTTTGTTTTTAACAATTGGATTTATTCTGCTCAATGTGTTGATTTAGTTCATTTTGGGATGTAAGGTACCTTACATAGCAACTACAGTGTAATTCACATGTAAGAGGAGAGGTATACAAAATGATGTGAGAGAAGACCATCAGATGTGCTCATTTAGTCATTCCACAAACCTTAAGTAGCTAAGGCTATGTGCCAGGGCTAGGAATACAGATATGACAAAGACATGGACCTAGCCCTCAAAAAGCTCACCATTTGGTGAACTGTGTCATGAAAATTGAAAGAACTAAAGCCATATGCTTCCTTTGGATATTCAAATTTGTATGTATCCAAATTCAGAAGGAAGTTGTCTACTTAAAAGATTTTACAAGCCAAGGAATGCTCCTTTGGTGTCCACGGGCAACAAGACCCCTGTGTGTGGAGGCAAGAGTGTGACAATTCAGAGTTAGAAGGAGTTAGTTCCAGGGTACTTTATGCTCTTCAGAAGGCATTCGGGAGTGATGACCTTGAAATCTCTTTGCTGGAGCTAGACTGTAATGTTGAGTTTTGCTTTATGGATCTTGGAGTTTTAGAACTTGAAGGAACCTTAGAAATATTACCAGAAAATTACAAATCAGAACAATTTAGTGCAGAACTATCCTGGATAGAAGAAAGGGATCAGACGACTTCCTGTGTCCTCTCTCAGTCGCTGAGCTAGGGGTCCTCTCCTGGCTGGCTCCTAAGGGTGCTCAGGCTACAGAAACTACCTTAAGTCCATTGGTTGTGACATTATGTGAGTCTGGAGTTTTAGGGGCCCCATGAATTCAAGACTCACACTTGTTTTCTCAGTCCTAGTGTTTGGCCAGGATGGTAGAAAGAGGCCTATGCCATAGAGATCCAAGGCACAGTATAATTACTATAGGTAATATTTTACTATAATTAAATGTATTGTGATAAATGTATCTATAACAGCAATCATATTACAATATAGAAATATATCAGAGTAACACATTGTTACTTAAACTTACGTAATGTTACACATCAAATTTATTAAATTTAAAAAGGCTTATGGTAACCAGTGAAGATGGCTGATAGGTGTATCTTATCGTGTTATTAATGGCATCATTTATTAATCTAGGTGCTTTGTAATTATTTTCTCATTTATTCTCAAAATAACCTGTATGTAATTATGGTAACCCTAATTTTGGGTGTCAAAAAAAAAATGAGATTCTGTTTGACTGACATTCTCTCAAGATCACATATCTAGTAAGTAACCAGACGAGTAATGAAGCCCACATCTGCCTGACTCCAAGCCTCCGCTGTGTCCTCTATGTTTTGGAACCTCTTAGCTACTCTGAGGACCATCAAGTGAACATGTTTGGGAAGAAACACAATATATTCATGATCCAAGATTTATCTCAGCAGCCACCCGCTTCCCTGACCACTCTTGGTATGGATCACATGTCCCTGTCCTTTTTTCCTTTAGAGCTGAGTGTATGCTTTTTTCCAAACTTATCATTGGAGAAGCTTTTTCCCACCGTATCCCCAACACTTAACACTGTGCCTATCTTCTAATACATGTTTAAAAACCATTTTTGAGTAAATAAATAATGGAATGAGTAAACGAAATGAATTCCTCTTATTCTCGTATGTCTCTGTATCTTTCCCCTGTAGCCCAAAGAAATCTCTGCCTAGCACTGAATCTTGTATTTAAGTTAGACTGATGAAAGTATAATTCACCAATTTTAAGTGTGAAATTTGGTGAGTTTTGAGAAGTGGATACAGTTGTGTAATCACAACTGTTGTGATATAGAACATTTCTATCAGCCAGTAAGTTTCCTTCCTCATTATCAGTCTCTTTCCTCTACCACTGGCCCCGTGGTGACCACTGATCTGCTTTCTGTCACTGTAGCTCTATTGTTTCTAGAATTTCATATAAATGAAATCATTTCAACTTAGAATAATGCTTTTGAGATTCAACAATGTTATTTGTCAATAGTTTGTTCATTTTTATTACATGAAGTTATATGGATAACCACAGTTTATCCATTTATCACATGAACATTTGGGGGTTTTTTGCAGTTGGATACCCTTGTACATAATGCTTCAACTTTCAAATGCAAGGACATTCAAATGAGCATTCAAATACAAAGACCTTATTTGAACACACACTCTCATTGCTCATGGAGAAATACCTAAGAGTAGAATGGCCAGTCCATCTGATAAATATTTGTTTAACTTAGGTACTGCCAAACGGTCTTCCAAAGGCTACCACTTTACATTCTCACAAACAGTTTTATGAGCGTTCTGTATGTTCCATATCCTCACCAACACTTGGTACTCTCAATTTTTTAAATTTTAGCCATTCTAATAGACGTAAATGGTATCTCATTATGGCTTTAATTTGCATTTTCCCCTGGTAACTAATAATATTGAGTATCTTTTCATATGCTTATTGGCCATTTTTATAGCTTTTGTAAAGTGTCCAAACATTTTGCCCATGCTTTTATTGCATTTTCCTCTTAATATTGAGTTGCAAGATGACTGCCTACATAGAAAACCCCTAGGAATCTACCCCACAGAAGTCCTTGAAATGACAAATTTAAAAAGTTCATAGGATACAAGGGCAACACAGAATTATATTTTTTATAGTTTAATGAACTATTGGAAATAGAAGTTAAAATACAATACCATATACAATCACTCAGAAAAATTAAATACTGAGAACATCAGCAAGATGGCAGTCTAGGAAGCTCCAGGCCATTGTTCTCCCACAAAAACATCAAATAAATAGCTATAGGCTAACTGTAATAACTCTGGGAGCTCTGGAAACCAGACAAAAATCTACAGAAACAAAGTGAACACCCAATCAAGAAAAAGCTATGCTCAAAAATGGCAGGAAAAATGGTAGGAAATTTTGTGATGTTTTTACTTGCCCTCACCACAGCCCCACAGTGAAGTAGAGAGGAAGTGGCCCAATCCCCAGTTCTGTCCTTTGGGCCAGAAAGAATAAAGTATAAATTGTAACATTCTAGCCTATCTAAGGGCTGCCCAAGGGTCTAGTATTTGTCGTGCCTGACATAGAACTCAGACAGGGAATAATGGCAAAATTTGGATCTTAGGCTAGAAGCCATAGAAGGAAGTGGTAGGCACCATGGGATGTGAAATTGCAGAGGGACTGTATACATCTGTAGATGCCTGGTGCAATAGATTGTGGGCAAAGGAATACAACAGAACAAGCTGGGACCCTGGGGGGTGGGGGGGAAACTAGAGGAAGACTAGGCCCTGAGAAGAAACTTGAATGAGACACTTTGGGAAATTGAGACATTTAGAAGCAGCTAGGGAAAATGACAGGGAGAGAGAACACATACAAACAGGCCCAGACAGAACACACACCCAGCAAAGGCTGGAGAAGTTCTTAAGCTTCAACCTTGTGCTGATATCCAGGATCAGAGACCTGCTAATTAGTAAAGCTCTCCCATGCCAATCTGCAAAACTGGTAGGGCAGCTGTTTTTGTTTTTTTTTTTTCAAATATCCAGTTTTCAACAAAAGATCACAAGGCATGCAAAGAAACAGGGAAACATACCCCATTCAAAGGAACAAAATAAATCTCCAGAAACCGCTTCTGAAGAAACAGTGGACTTACTAGACAAAGACTTTAAAACAACTGTCCTATATATGCTTAAAGTGCTAAAGGAAAACACATAGAAAATTAGGAAATTTTGAACCAGATGAACCAAACAGAAAATTCTGGGCTGAAAAATACAATAACTGAATTTTCACTAGGAGGGTTCAACAACAGACTCAAATAGGAAGAAGAAAGAATCAGTGAACTTGAAGACTGGACATTTGAAATGATCGGGTCTGAGGAGCAAAAAGAATGAAGAAAAATGAAGAGACTTGTGACACATAAACAAGCAGACCAATATAAGAATTCTGGGAGTGCCAGAAGGAGAAAAGAGAAAGGAGTAGAGAGAATATTTGAAGAACTACT
>NW_011888828.1:8827317-8830247 GCF_000151845.1 Pteropus vampyrus | reverse complement strand
AATGAAATCATTTCAACTTAGAATAATGCTTTTGAGATTCAACAATGTTATTTGTCAATAGTTTGTTCATTTTTATTACATGAAGTTATATGGATAACCACAGTTTATCCATTTATCACATGAACATTTGGGGGTTTTTTGCAGTTGGATACCCTTGTACATAATGCTTCAACTTTCAAATGCAAGGACATTCAAATGAGCATTCAAATACAAAGACCTTATTTGAACACACACTCTCATTGCTCATGGAGAAATACCTAAGAGTAGAATGGCCAGTCCATCTGATAAATATTTGTTTAACTTAGGTACTGCCAAACGGTCTTCCAAAGGCTACCACTTTACATTCTCACAAACAGTTTTATGAGCGTTCTGTATGTTCCATATCCTCACCAACACTTGGTACTCTCAATTTTTTAAATTTTAGCCATTCTAATAGACGTAAATGGTATCTCATTATGGCTTTAATTTGCATTTTCCCCTGGTAACTAATAATATTGAGTATCTTTTCATATGCTTATTGGCCATTTTTATAGCTTTTGTAAAGTGTCCAAACATTTTGCCCATGCTTTTATTGCATTTTCCTCTTAATATTGAGTTGCAAGATGACTGCCTACATAGAAAACCCCTAGGAATCTACCCCACAGAAGTCCTTGAAATGACAAATTTAAAAAGTTCATAGGATACAAGGGCAACACAGAATTATATTTTTTATAGTTTAATGAACTATTGGAAATAGAAGTTAAAATACAATACCATATACAATCACTCAGAAAAATTAAATACTGAGAACATCAGCAAGATGGCAGTCTAGGAAGCTCCAGGCCATTGTTCTCCCACAAAAACATCAAATAAATAGCTATAGGCTAACTGTAATAACTCTGGGAGCTCTGGAAACCAGACAAAAATCTACAGAAACAAAGTGAACACCCAATCAAGAAAAAGCTATGCTCAAAAATGGCAGGAAAAATGGTAGGAAATTTTGTGATGTTTTTACTTGCCCTCACCACAGCCCCACAGTGAAGTAGAGAGGAAGTGGCCCAATCCCCAGTTCTGTCCTTTGGGCCAGAAAGAATAAAGTATAAATTGTAACATTCTAGCCTATCTAAGGGCTGCCCAAGGGTCTAGTATTTGTCGTGCCTGACATAGAACTCAGACAGGGAATAATGGCAAAATTTGGATCTTAGGCTAGAAGCCATAGAAGGAAGTGGTAGGCACCATGGGATGTGAAATTGCAGAGGGACTGTATACATCTGTAGATGCCTGGTGCAATAGATTGTGGGCAAAGGAATACAACAGAACAAGCTGGGACCCTGGGGGGTGGGGGGGAAACTAGAGGAAGACTAGGCCCTGAGAAGAAACTTGAATGAGACACTTTGGGAAATTGAGACATTTAGAAGCAGCTAGGGAAAATGACAGGGAGAGAGAACACATACAAACAGGCCCAGACAGAACACACACCCAGCAAAGGCTGGAGAAGTTCTTAAGCTTCAACCTTGTGCTGATATCCAGGATCAGAGACCTGCTAATTAGTAAAGCTCTCCCATGCCAATCTGCAAAACTGGTAGGGCAGCTGTTTTTGTTTTTTTTTTTTCAAATATCCAGTTTTCAACAAAAGATCACAAGGCATGCAAAGAAACAGGGAAACATACCCCATTCAAAGGAACAAAATAAATCTCCAGAAACCGCTTCTGAAGAAACAGTGGACTTACTAGACAAAGACTTTAAAACAACTGTCCTATATATGCTTAAAGTGCTAAAGGAAAACACATAGAAAATTAGGAAATTTTGAACCAGATGAACCAAACAGAAAATTCTGGGCTGAAAAATACAATAACTGAATTTTCACTAGGAGGGTTCAACAACAGACTCAAATAGGAAGAAGAAAGAATCAGTGAACTTGAAGACTGGACATTTGAAATGATCGGGTCTGAGGAGCAAAAAGAATGAAGAAAAATGAAGAGACTTGTGACACATAAACAAGCAGACCAATATAAGAATTCTGGGAGTGCCAGAAGGAGAAAAGAGAAAGGAGTAGAGAGAATATTTGAAGAACTACTGACTAAAAACATAAAATTTGAAGAAATAAATATATGGATATCAATCCAAGAAACTTAAACTTCAAGTAGGATAACCCCAAAGAAACTTATACCAAGACACATTATAATCAAACTGTTAAAATATTTTTAAAAACAATTTTGAAAGCAGCAAGAGAAAAGTGACTCATCACATACAAAATCTCCAATAAGACCATCAGTAGATTTCTCAGCAGAAACCTTGCATGCCAGAAGGCAAGGGGATGATATATTTTAAATTGTGAAATTTAAAAACTGTCAACCAAGAATTCTGTACCTGACAAAACTGTTATTCAAAAATGAGGGAGAAATTAAGATATTCCCAGACAAAGGAAACCTGAGGGAGCTCATTTCCAATGAACCCATCCTATAAGAAATTCTAAAGAGAATCTTTTAAGTTGAAATGTAAGGATAATAGAGAGTAACTTGAAGCCATATGAAAATGTACAGTTCTTTTTAAAGGTAAATACATAGGCTAATAAAAAAAAGAATTATCGTAATTTTGGTTTGTAACTTATTTTTTGCAATATTTAAAAGGCAAATTAATAAAAATATACATCTATGTTAATGGACATACAATATATAAGGATGTAGATTGTGACATCTTTAACACTGAATGGGAGGAGCAGAACTATAAAGGAGTAGTTTTTGTATGTGATTAAAATTAAGTTGGTGTCAATTTAAGGTAGAGTATCATGACTTTGGGGTGGTATATCTAATCACCATGATAATCACAAAGAAAAAATGTGTAGAATATACAAAAGGGAAATGAGAAAAGAATCACAATGTGTCACTACACAAAGTCAACTGAACACAAGAGAAAGCAGTAATGGTGGAAATGAGGGACAAAAAAAAGCT
>NW_011888828.1:8824043-8826867 GCF_000151845.1 Pteropus vampyrus | reverse complement strand
AGTAGGAGACTTCAATACCCTAATGTCAATAATGGATAGAACAGCCAGACAGAAGATCAATAAAGAATCTGAGGACTTGAATAAAACTATAGACTAATTGATCTAACAGACATATGCAGGTCACTCCACCCAACAACAGAACACACTTTTTTTTCTAGTGTGCATGGAACATTCTCTGAGAAAGACCATATGTTAGGCCACAATACAAGTCTTAATCAGTTTTTAAAAACTGAAATCATACAAATTATCTTTTCCAATCACAATAGAACGAAACTAGAAATCGACAGAAGGAAAATTGGAAAATTCACAAATATATGGAAATTAAACAACACATTCTCGAACAATCAGTGGGTCAAAGAAAAATCACAAGGGGGATTGGGAAATATTGAGACAAACAAAAACGTAGCACAATTTACCAAAACTTATCAGATTCAGTGAAAGGAAGCAGTGTTAAGAGGGAAAATTATAGCTGCAATGCTTACACTAAAAAAGAAAAAGGTCTCAAATCAACAGTCTAACTCTATACCTTAAAGAAAAAAGAGTAAACTAAACCCAAAGCTAGCAGAAGGAAACAGTAAGACTGAAGAAGAGATAAACTAATAGAGAATAGAAAAACAGAACTTCAACAAAACCAAGAGTTGATTCTTATTAAAGATCAAAGTTGACAAACTTTTAACTAGACTGACTAATAAGAGAAGATTCAGATAACTAAAATCAGAAATGAAAGAGGGGACACTACTACAAATTCTACATAAATAAAAAGTATATAAGGTCTCTCTTATAAGAGAGTACTATGAACAATTGTATACCAACAAATTGGATAAGCTAGATGAAATGAATAAGTTCCTATAAACACACAACTTACTAAAACTAAATCATGAAGAAATAAAAAATCTGAATAGAGCTAAAACTAGTAAGGAGATTGAATCAGTAACCAAAACTCTCCCGACAAAGGAAAGCTCAGGACCAGATGGCTTCACAGATGAATTCTAACAAACAGTTAAAGAAGAATTAACTACAATCTTTCTCAAATTCTAAAGATTAAAGAGGTAGGTAACACTTCCAAACTTATTCTGGAATAAGTTACCCTGTTACCAAATAAGTTACACTGTTACCCTGATACCAAAGCCAAGGAAAACTGCAGACTAATAACCCTTGTGAATATAGATGCAAAAATATCCTTCACAAAATACTAGAAAACTGAATTCAACAGCACAATGAAAGGATTATATACCACAACTAAGTGGGATTTATTCCTGGAATGCTATTTAAACACACACACACACACACACACACACACACACACACAAATGATTTTTGACAAGGGTACCAAGACCATGGCGAAAGGACAGTCTTTTCAACAAACAGTGCTGGAAAACAATATGGAAAAGCCATTGATAGACCCTGGTTAACGGTCCCAGCTTAGCCCAGCCTTTGAGTCATCCCAGCCCTGGTGCCAGATGGTGAAGAAGCTTCCAGATGGTTACAGCTCCTAACCATTCAAGTTACTTCCAGTCATTCATGTCTTTTTAGCTGAGACCTCATCTGACATCATGAAGCAGACATCCTCACTGTACACTACCAGATTCTTGACCCTAGAGGCACTGAGGCACATAATAGTTGTTTGTACTACTTAAGTTTGGGGTGGTTTATCACACAGCAATAGATAACTAGCACATCCCTTCTTGGATATTGTCACATACTAGCAGAAATACAGGGCGAATGGTTCAAGGACCAATTTAGATAGCTAGTCTAAGGGGATATGTTGAATGAGGGGCACATTTCCCAATGAAGTCTTCGTAAAGGGACATCTAAGACTGCAGAGATGTCCCAACTTTCTAAATATAAATCCAGGAGCTGTTGAATGAAGCCTCTTCCCATGAGTTGCTGTGGGCAACTCACTCGAGTGCTTGGTGCCAGTGAGGCTATTAAAGGCAGCCCTCTTGTTGCCCAACTGTATACTGCCCCTTCTGCAGTCCCCCATTCTTTCTTTCCCTTTTCAATGAGTGCCCATTACATGCAACACATTATTTTAGGTTCTGGAGTGTCGAAAATGAGTATGTATTAACCATGTCATTTATTGTCTGTATGATGATGCTTTGACATCTGGGGCCTCGCTGACCGAGGGACTGTCCCTCCCAGGGCTAGCCAGTTTCTACTGATAATAACTCGCCTGCTAGTGCACTTTTCATACAAACCCACACGCACTCTCAGCCACTATCCACTTGCCCTAATTACCCCAAGGCCAGGTACCTGGCAACTAGGGATGTGCTTACACCCCAGTGCCCACTGGAATTATTCAGACTACCTGAGCCTAAGTCTGCTTCCCCTCCCTCACCTGTTCCTTTCCAAGGAAACCACAATAAAGGCTCTTGCCCACAGTTTCCCCTCTCCCAGTGTTTCCCCATATGGCCCCCATGGCATGATGTGCCCTTCTTGGGAACTGTGAATAACTAGCTTTCTAATGGCAAAGGTGTTGGCCTTACTATACTTCAAATTTTCTATTAATGTACTATATTTTAAAACAGCATGATACTCAGTCCCTACCCTAAAGAAACTTACAATTTTTTTTTGGTGGGGGGGTAAAGGGACCTTAAAATAGTGGGACTGGTAACATTCTGTTTCAGGACCTGAACACTATTTACACAGATGTGTTCACGCTATGACATCACAGCCAGCACACACCATCTCTGTACTTCTCTGTAGGCATACTGTATTTTGATGGACACTTTATTTTAAAAAAGATAATGGTAGTTTGAAGTCCATCCATTAAAGCAACCTCATACCTAAATGAATAGGTATTCTTGGCTTCTCACATCCGAAT
>NW_011888828.1:8819227-8822628 GCF_000151845.1 Pteropus vampyrus | reverse complement strand
TGAGAAGCCCTTCTCTCTGATCTGGGACTCTGGTGAGGGTGGGAAGCTGGGAGCTGAGCCAGGAGCAGCCCTGGAACCAGGGAGCAAAGGCGTGAACACTGGAGAAGTGTGTTCAGGTCTTTGATCAGCCACTTCCAGGCTGCAGGTAAGGCTGGAAAAACAGCTTAATATTCAAACTTGGGCTGCCTACTTTGCAGAGAGGGCTGTGTAGAGGCACAGATGAGCCAGAGAACGACTTTTGCAAAAACTGTCAATTAAGTATGGATAAGTCCGTGTGAGTAAAGATAATGGTGGTGATGATGATTTCCACCTCCAGCCTGCTGTGAGGGACAAAAAGATCCAGCAAAACACATGCACACAACTATTGCAAAGACAAGGGCCACGAGCTGTGGCCCTGCCAGCCCACTGTAACAGCACTGAGCTTGTTCTGGACCAGAGCCTTAGTTAGAGTCACTGATGTTCTTCAGTCTGTAATAGAGTAAGGAAATAGAACAAGGAAAGCTCCTTGAGGAGGAAGTTATGGAGACCCAACCCTACTAATTTTACTTAAATTTTCATCCATTCATTATTTTATAACATTTCACATTTCTTTAAAATATAGTGCTTTCACAAACACTGTTAGTAATCTTGTATTATCTCCATTTTACAGGTGAAGAAACAGGCTAAGATCAGGTAAATGAACTACCATCATACTGCTAGGAAGCTGTCCCGACTTGCACTCCGGGTTCTGACTTCGAGCCCTGTGCTCCTGGAACCAAAGTTCGGCGAACAACAGAGGTAAAGAAAGAAATGGGAGGGAGGAGAGAGAGAGGGAAAGAGAGAGGGGAGAGAGGAGGGGAGCGGAGGGGAGGGAGGAACAAAAGTAGGGAAGCAAGGAACGATAAAAGGAAAAAGAAAAAGAAAGGAAAAGAAGGAAAGAAAAAAATCACTTGAGAGGACCGGAGAGCGCGTTTTACGCAACGAGCACCAGAAAAGGAAGCTCACGGGTGTGTGCTGACAGGTCCACTGCGTGGTGCAGCGCGGTGTCCACTGTGCCCCCGAGTCGTCACACGCGGACCCGCCGCTCGGACTCTGTTCTCCGGGACCTGCGGGAACCCCTCCCTCCCTCCCTCTCTGCGGGTTCAAGCACCCGCAGGACCCGCAGCCCTTCCGTCTCTACCCTTCTTGTTTCAGTTGCTTACGAATTCACTGAGCCGAGCCTCGACCGATGAGCCCCTCTTAACAAGTGGCCGCGGTCTTGTTCCAGCGCTGGTCAGAGCAGGTGTTGCGGATGCCTCGGAGGGCGCCAGCCCTGGCCATATCGCTCAGCGCTCCGAAACGCGGGCTTTAGGGATACTTGGGGTCTACGCGGAGCTCAGGAGGACTCAAGGTCGTAATGACCAGAGAGGTGGAGGGGTCACATTGACCCCTCACACCTTAGCACCGCCCGCACCAGTGCACTCTCGCATAGAGCTGCCCAAGTGAATCAATGCATGGGGGCAAATTAATGAAGAAATGAAGGAATGGAACGAGTGAAAGAGCCCGGGTTCCCGCGTGCAGACAGCTCACACGCTCGGGACCGCGTCCGTGCCAGCGATGTGGCGGTTAACATCTGGGTCCTGGACAACCCAGGCCCGAGTGCTCTTTGCGGACGAAATACAAGAAATTAAACGATTGGAATCAACAAACACAACACATATCCTCTCCGCGCCCGCCCCCGCTGTTTTCTCCATTTTCGCCTTGGGTCTGTAGGACCCAACTTGACCGCTCTGCGCTCCCAGGGGCCCGCGCATCTTCCTAACCTGGTGCCTGGGCGCGGCCCCACCGCGCGCGCTCTGCTCAGGAACCGCGCAGGGAGGACACCAGAGGCTGGGACCAGAGTGGGGACATCAGCGGCCTGCAAAAATACCCTGTCCCCTAGAGGTCTCTGACGCTGAGAGGCACTGTAATCACCCTGCAGCGGCAGTGGGTTAGAAAGAGTAGGAGTCAAGTCCTCCCAGCGTTTTTCGGCTGCTGCGCAAGTCCCTCTGCAGGGATCCCTTCTCCAACCCCTACCTCCTCCCACCAAGGAGCTGCCCTTCCTGGGCCAGGCGTGGCCCTAGCTCCCCGCGGTTCCCAGAGCATTCTAGTCAGGGATTTTTCTAAAGGAATTTCTGGCAAAAGGGTCCGACACGGGAAATGGCCTAGGCTTCCCGGGGTAGGGAAGTCCGCCTGGACCGTGGACACATTCTATCCGCAGACCTCTCCCACTCCCAGCTCAGTCCCCGGCGCCAGCCAGCCCCGCCGCTCCGCCCTGGGTTCCAAGATGCTCTCCGGCTACGGGAAACCCACATTCCAGCCAGCGCTGCGCCGCGCCCTTTGCTGGTCAGCCCTGGACCGCGAGAGCAGCGGGTGGAGCGAATGGGCCTAGGGTGCTGCCGCTCGATCCTGGCTGGAAGGTAGAGGAAAACTAAGCAATCTACTTTATGCGGAAAGCCTGGTCTCAGATGAAAATTATCCGGGCTTTAGAGATTAAAATTAGGTTAAAAACGGAGAAATTGCATTTCTCCATCCACTTGCTATGTTTTAGCTGTGGGGCCCGCCCTGGAGTGCATATTGCACCCAAGGCACCCGTGAACTCAGTCACTGCGCGTTGGGACATTAAAATCTGGACTTAGAACTTATGGGCTCTATGTCTAGAGTTATATTAATATCTGCCACCAGGTACGGAGTTTGAGCTTCACATATATTATATACCAAATCTTCACAACAGCCCCATGGGATCAGTCTTCGTCACTGTCCTGACTTTAGGATTCGGAAAGGAGGCCTCGAGATACACCCGACTTTCTCAGAGTCTCTCATTAAGTAACCCAAACACCGAAGACAGTTCCCGACTCCAGACCCCACAGTCCTCCCATGACAATGCTACTTCCTTTTAGGGTCGTTTCTGTGGAGCACTGCACAGGGATTGCTGCGCTCAGTAAATATTCGTGGGTTGAATTCGGGGATCTAGTTAAGTTTTATGATTGCTGTGTTTTATACAGTAGGGTGTGTCTAAGCCATATTTACTCACTCATTTATTCATCCACTTATTTGGCAGTTCTTGAGCGCCTACTGTGTGCCCGGCGCTGAAGAGCCAGGGATGTGCCCTACTCACACAAGACAGGGGGACGCGGGACCTGCCGTCCGTGGCAGGGGGTTCGAGTTCTCAAAGGACAGCAGTAAGCTCCCAGCCCGAGTTAAGTGCAGGCCCAGAACCTGCAGCCCGGTCCACCTTGGAGTGTCAGGATGAGGAGAACTCGGGAGCTCCCAAGTCATGCCAAAGCCGTAGGGGAGGCGGGGCGGGGGGCTCCCCTCGCTCGATGGGAGCTGGTGGGAGGGGAAAAAGAAAATACAAGAAGGGAATTCTTCGAGAGGAGAGCTAGAGAGGGAAGGGAGCTGGA
>NW_011888828.1:8811142-8818847 GCF_000151845.1 Pteropus vampyrus | reverse complement strand
GCGGGCTGGGGGCGGGCGCGGGGAAGCGGCCCTCCTTCCCACTTCCCCTCCCGGCAGGTTGGACGCAGGGAGGGGGCCGCGCGGAGACAGAGGGAGGGGCCGCGCCGCCTTCGAGTGCTATTGGAAGACGCGACCATCCGAAGCTGATAAATAAGGGGCCGGGCCGCGGCTGCGGGCCAGGTTGAACGCCCCGACCCGTGCGAGGGCCAGGTCAGCACCGGCCCCGCGAGGCGAAGCGAGGCGACCCCCGCGCAGCCATGGCCTCGCTGCTGGGAACTTACTCGTGGCCCGAGGGGCTCGAGTGCCCGGCACTGGAAACCGAACTGTCGGATGGGCTGTCGCCGCCGTCCTCCACTCGCCCGCCGGGGGACAAGGGCTCGGAGAGCCGTATCCGGCGGCCCATGAACGCCTTCATGGTGTGGGCCAAGGATGAGAGGAAACGTCTGGCGGTGCAGAACCCGGACCTGCACAACGCCGAGCTCAGCAAGATGCTGGGTGAGTAGCGGGCGGGCGAGGGGCGCGGGCAGAAGCCGCCTGGGGAACGCGCGCCGAGCGAAACAGGACCTGGCGTGTGGGGACGCGCGGGAAATGCGAGCGCCCCTGTGCCCGCGAGGCTGGCATCTGTGCACGCGTGGGTGTGCTCGCGGGGGCCAGGATTCAGAGCAGGGACACCTTGGCAAGACTCAAAGTGAAACCGCGCGGCCCGCTGGGGTTGGCCCGGCAGGTCCACTCTCGAGGACGGGAGCGGAATTGGGGTCCCTAGAGGACAGACAAGGCCTGGCAGCATTCAGGCCCCGGGTCGCCAACGCAGGCGGACCCGCGCGCTCAGATAGGCCGGGACGGAAACGCCGAGACGAGGTGGAACGCCTGGCGTTTGCTAGTAATACCGGAGTGGGAAACTCATCATTCCCCAAGCGTTACCACTGGCACCAGCACGGAGGGAGATTGTAACTTACTTATTAACGAATATTGTGAAGCAAGACCTTGCGGGAACCCATCCCTGTTTTGATTATTAAAGCAAAAGCAAAAATAATAAAAGATAGATAGATAGATAGATAGATAGATAGATAGATAGATAGATAGATAGATAGATAGATAGGTAGATAATAAAAGTCTGCGCAAATAAACTCCATTCCAGACCTTCCCTCTCAATCGCAGGATTTTAGATTATTTGTTCCTGATGTTTAGGGGCCAGTGAGGGTCTGTCCTGGATCCCAGGAGGTGTTGGTCCCCGAGTGATGATGCAGTGTCTGGACTGGGGACAGGGGCGCCCAGAGAGAGGATATTAGGGCACGTCGAAAAAGCCGGATTTCTCATCGGGGTTTCTTGTCTCTCTTCTGTCTGGAGCTGAGCACTTTTCAACTCCTCCCTACTCCTAACTTCTTTAGCCCCTTCGTCGTGGGGGTTTTTTTTTTTTTTTTCGTTTTAATGGGTGGAAACCTTTCAAAGTACTTTGTGTGTGCAGCGGATGCCAAGCCCTGTGAGGAGGGACAGTGTGGTCACCCGAAGCTGTCTCTGCCCTCCCCAACCACTCCAGGCCTAGAACGATTGGAGCCGTTTTCCTTTTCGTTTTTCTTTTTCCGTTGGAGCTCTGGGCTCTTTCCGGATGCGAACCATGGAGCGAGGCCCCGGCTTCTGCTGGCTAAAGCCACAGGCCCGCAGAGAGGGTCCCTCCTGCAGTCTGGACACCCTTTCAAAGCAGTTGCTGGAGTGCTGGTTTCAAAGTGCCTCCTACCCACAGGCCAGCCTCCCCGCTCGCTCTGCCCAGGACATTTCAGGGGGGACCTTCCTCCCTAAAAAATATTTAAAATTGTGTTTTACACTGTGTTGGCAAAAAGGCAAATACATTAATATATACAATAAAACATTTTCCTTGACACCTGAATGTTCAGATTTTTTCTCAGATTGCTAAAGAAACGAGACACTTTTTTTTTTTTTTTGTGAGCCCTAAAAGTTTTTTGGTGAGCCCTAGATGCTGTGCCTATTACTCAAACAGAGCTCTTGTGACCAGGATAGAGTTGGGTGTCTGTTGCAGACCCAGGAGAACTCAGGTTGCAGAGCCTTGTGGGGGTGAGCCTGCCTGCTTCCAGGGAAAGGGTAGGCAAAGGGACTTGGGTGACAAATGCCTCCTGTAAGCTGATCCCTGCTGTCTATTTGCACTTAGGCTTTCCGAGGTTACAGTTCATTTTGCAGGAAAGACACTGATTCCTTCCTGCTTAACCACACAGCCCTTGGCACTGGGTGAGGGAAACCAACCTGGTGTTGCTTTTTTAAAATATGAACTTTCTAATCTATTCATAGGGGAGCAGCAGGATGACCTAGTTGCACCCCCATGATCTTGCCCAGCCCTTTCCTTTCTGACCCAGGCAAAGAAAGGACTGGATGTGAGAGTCCCAATTTTTTTGACTATAAGTTTTCTAATCTTTAACATTAAAAACTTCACCCAGTAGCACTAGTTTGATTTTTTTTTTTTACACATTTTGAATGAGAAAGCACATAAAGGCAGCTACATGTTTAGTGGCATTTAAAATGAACCTATATTTTATTAATACTGCAACATCCAGATACAGTTAAAAACTAGAGTCACATTTTATAATAGTCAGTCCACGGGCAGGGTGCGGGGTGTCTGGATCTTGGGCCTCCTGTAACAACTTTGTAGCTTCAAGCCCAGGCTAGGAACTGAGGACTACCCCCAAATCTGGAGTTCCTAACACTTTTCAAGTTGCCCTTTTAAGTGACAGCTAATTATATTAATTGTCGACTGTCAGAATAGTTATATAGACTTTCATCCCAGGAGGCAGAACGCCTTCAATAATCACCCTCCTCCAGCCCCCTCTGAGGGCCTAGCGTGCAGAGTCAGCCATCGCAGGCACTGAGGGAGGGTGGCCATACACACATCTCTGTACTTGGCCCCCTGCAGAGGGCTCTCAGTGGGAGATGTGGTCCCCGAGCCTATCCTCCAGGTTAGTGGCTCTCAAACTTCAGGCAACATTAGAGTAATGGGGAAACTTGTCAAAATTTTAGAATTCGAGTCCACTCTAGGGGGTAACAATCTAAGGGATCCAGACGTGACCTTCAGAAAAGGTTGCTGCAGCTGGAGGGATGTACAAATGCACTTTGAGAGCTGAAAAAGAGACACTACAGCAACTTATAAACAACACACAAGCAAGTAAGGAGGAAAAAGAAATACAAGTGAAACCAACATTTTAGCACCAGTGGGATACGTGTGTGCAATGCTTTTTAAAGAGAGAGTTTTGAGTTGGGTTGCATCACTATATATTTTCTAGTGAGTAAAATAGTGACCTGGGGAAGTTAAGGGTTTTGCTTCTGTATGGAAAGTCAATGGTCAAGCAGGTGTCCCTGCCATGGTCAAAAGGTCCTAAGTAGATGGCTGGAAGCTGTAGCATGCGTGTGTGTGCGCGTGCATGCAAGCATAACATACATGGTGCAGGCAGATGCTAGTGTTCTGGCCATGGTCAGGGTTCTTCAAAGAGCCGGGTTCTACTTGACCTTCAGATGTAAGGGATAATCATCTGTTACCTACTAAGTGAGATCCTATAATATACTTACATCTGTGAAACGTCTGACTCAGCCTGAGTTCCCTCACGGGAAGGCCTGTGAAGTTTATGCCATAAATAATATAGTATCATTTCCCGAGAAACAGTGATAATCAACGAAGACAGAAAGTTTTCATAATTAGAATTGCCTGTCCAAGGGTAAAAGGAGCCCAAATCAGTGTTATGGCTGTCACATATTTTTCTCCTGTGGCTGAGGCTATGTCAGGTGGGCCTTTCCCTGTGAGTCCTGCATTGTTTACATGCTCGGGTTATCTGGTGGCTTTTGTATGAGAAGTGATGTGACTGTGTGTAGTTGGCTTGTGGTGGTTTTGCAGGATGCAGGCCAGGAAGGTTGCGTTGGCCTCGCTGCAAGTGCAGGATCTGGGCTGGGAAGAGGGTTTCGAGGAGCTCAGTGTCTTCCCCGCCCTGGGTGGAGAGGGGAAACCACCTATGGGATGGGGGAGGGCGCGTGCATGTGTGATGCGTGGAGGCACGAGTCTGGGACAGGTGCAGCCACCGCGCAGATACTGAAAGTGGCCTTCTCTGACTTGTGTGAGCAGGAAAGTCGTGGAAAGCGCTGACGCTGTCGCAGAAGAGGCCCTATGTGGACGAGGCGGAGCGGCTGCGCCTGCAGCACATGCAGGACTACCCCAACTACAAGTACCGTCCGCGCAGGAAGAAGCAGGCCAAGCGCCTCTGCAAGCGCGTGGACCCCGGCTTCCTCCTGAGCTCTCTCTCCCGGGACCAGAACGCCCTGCCCGAGAAGCGGGGCG
This sequence comes from Pteropus vampyrus, assembly GCF_000151845.1. NCBI lineage: Eukaryota > Metazoa > Chordata > Mammalia > Chiroptera > Pteropodidae > Pteropus > Pteropus vampyrus. The sequence goes on along the minus strand of NW_011888828.1, from coordinate 8,814,517 downwards.
GCGGCCGGGGGGCACTGGGGGACAAGGAGGACAGGGGTGAGTACTCCCCGGGCGCCGCCCTGCCCAGCCTGCGGGGCTGCTACCACGAGGGGCCAGCGGGCGGCGGTGGCACCCCAGGCAGCTCGGACACTTACCCATACGGGCTGCCCACGCCTCCGGAAATGTCGCCTCTGGACGTGCTGGAGCCGGAGCAGACCTTCTTCTCCTCCCCTTGCCAGGAGGAGCATGCGCACTCCCGCCGCATCCCCCATCTGCCCCGGCCCCCTTACTCCCCTGAGTACGCCCCCAGCCCCCTTCACTGCGGCCACCCCCTGGGCTCCCTAGCCCTGGGCCAGTCCCCGGGAGTCTCTATGATGTCCACTGTACCCGGCTGTCCCCCGTCTCCTGCCTATTACACCCCTGCCACCTACCACCCTCTTCACTCCAACCTCCATGCCCACCTGGGCCAGCTCTCCCCGCCTCCTGAACACCCCGGCTTTGATGCCCTGGATCAACTGAGCCAGGTGGAACTCCTGGGGGACATGGATCGCAATGAGTTCGACCAGTATTTGAACACTCCTGGCCACCCAGACTCTGCCGCCGGGGCGGTGGCACTGAGTGGGCATGCCCCAGGCTCTCAGGTGACAACGACGGGCCCCACAGAGACCAGCCTCATCTCCGTGCTGGCTGATGCCACCGCCACATACTACAACAGCTACAGCGTGTCATAGATGCCAAGGCTGCCCGCCCACCCCTGCCTCGCAGCGGCCACTCTCCTTTCTGCGCACTGAGCAGAGGCGGACTGCGCCGTGCTGCCGCCGGTGGGCAGGTGTGCACAGCCCGCCCCAGAGAACCGGCTTCTGCTCATGCCAGTGCTCCCTCCGGGCCCCTTCCCAGCCCGCCCCACTCCCTGCAGCCTGCATTTTGAGTATATTCCTTCAAACGAATTTTCACTGGCTATACCTGGGAATAAGGCAAGGTAGTTGCTGAAAGATCCTGGTCCCAAGTACCATTTTCAACGACCTTTCCTCCCTGTCCCCATCACAGAAACAAATGTGTGAAAAGCCCAGCCGGCGCTCTCACCTCTGGCTCCTGACATAGTCTTAGCGAGTACAGCCCGCCTGATCTTTAGATCTTCCAGGTGGGGAGAGCCCTGGGCTGGGACTCAAGAGAGCCAGGATCTTGGAAGGGCTGGCGACACCTTGACTGGCCTCTCCTCCCCTTCCAGCCTGTCCTTCCATATATGAAGTGGGGGACAGATGACACCTAAGATCCATTCTTCTCTGGGGTTTTCTAATTTAGGATTCTCTCAAGGCTAACTAAAAGGAAAACAAAGTTTGACTCAGTACACTCAGTAAGGTGTAACCTGTGATAATTCCGCGTGGGCAGCTAAGGAAACAGGCTTTCTGCACTCGGGCTGCCTTCCAAAATGATCCTAGTCTTCTGAAAGGACTCTTCCAGTTTGACAAAAAACAGTCATCTCGATTTGGGAAATTAACCACTAAAGTTGACGGTATCATTGAAAATGAGATTGAACCCAAGCTGTTTCTCTAAAAGTATATTTTTTAGGTAAAGTTTTTTTTTTTATGACACATTTCAAGAGACTATACACAACCTAAATATATACAGTGTGTGACACACACAGACACTTTCACGCACACCCTTACTTTCATGTATGTGCAGCCTAAATCAGATACTGTTGTTGATATTGGCTGCTTGTCCACTCCCTGTTCGTAATGACCCAAAAAGCAGGGGACCTAAAAAAGAATTTCCTCCAATCTGAATGTGTCGATTTCTTGAGCAAAGTTTTAGCACACCCTCCCCTCTGCAGATGCAAAAGGAGCTTTCTTCCGGCTCTTTCTATCTCCCTCCCTCCTTCCTGGGATTCTGCATCCCACACTCCATCCCCATCCTTTGCTCTTTCTCTACCCCTGAATTGACCACTAATTCAAAGATTCCCCTGACTTCAAAATTTCAAGCCTGATCCTCATGGCTGGGATGGGAATTCGTCCTCCTCACCAGCCAGCTGGTTCTTCCGGTAACATCTTCAGCCAACACTTCAAAACAACTTCCCCACTGCACTCTCATAGTACTTAATTCCCAAAGAACAAAAATGCACTGTGATTCGGAAAATGTTTCTGAGCCTTGACCCCACCCCTAAAACATTTCCGTCCTTCTCTCAGACCTCCCTTGAAGGAACATACCTAAAAGTGAGTGAAAAGGCAGTAGTTTGTCTTTTGATGTCAGCATATTATTGCCCGTATGAAATATGTAAGTGTTTTATATATTCTTCTACTATTTTCACCTTATATTTTGTATTGTTGAAAGATCCTTTTTTTTCCTTCCAAGGAGACTTATTGTAAAATCACTTATAAGATATGATTAATCTTTACACTATTACTGTATGTGACGTTTGGTAATAAATAGTAAATCGTTGACAATATGATTGACTGGTGCAGTTCAGAATATGTATTAATAATCTTGTAAAACATGATCGCAGACATTAAGCTAAACGGTTCCGTTTTTTGCTAAGAACTACACACACTTTGGAACAGTGGTGGATGTTATTTTGTCTAAAATATTTAATTTAAATAAATTTTTTTTTTGTACCATGACCATTCTATCGTTTGAAATCTAGTTTTGCAAAAAGAAAATGTTTCCAAGTGAGGCATAGATATTATACCCAGTGCTACTTATAGTTTTGGTCAAAACGTTTTCTATGTCGACTTTTTTTTTACTTTAAAAAGTTGTCATCTTGTAGATGTGGCTCATTTTATGAGTTATGGTAAAGAGAGAAAGCATCGTTATTATTAATATTGAAAGAAAAGACCAATTCCTAGCCTACCTGCAGAAAAATTTCCTCCCCAGCCTGACTTCACACTTATGAACTAGAACCGGGTATCAATTCAAGATAGGAAGTTCTGCCCATTTATTTGCTAACTTAAGGCTGTTATATATTTTTCCTTCTTTTGGAAATAGCCTTGAAAAATACCTGGATTACCTTCTTTACTACCTATTTATGGATGTAGTAATAACAACACACGCGTGCTCTCAGAATTTGATGGAATGTTGTGGAGAAGGCAGAGGAGTACACGGATCAGCAATTAAAGGATGTAACATCTTGTGAGGTTTAGGATTGAAATGCCAGCCAAAAAGTGCCTGGAAAAAAACTGCTGATTACTCAGTCCCCATGCAGGTCACCCATGTCTGGCTTTCTTCTGCGATGAAGCAGTTGTAACTTGTTCGAATCAAGGGTAGTCTTGTGTTCTCTCAAGCCCTCTGGGCCAAGGAGTGGGTCTTGGAACGACCCAACTGGGCATACGTCCCTCCTTCAATTTTGATCATAATCTATAGTCATTACTTTAATAGCACTTTATAGGTGTAGGGAGTTTTACA
>NW_011888828.1:8790028-8809762 GCF_000151845.1 Pteropus vampyrus | reverse complement strand
CTTGGTGAGAAAGACCTAAAACATCTGGGTTCCTAATTTTCTGGCCCATCTCTCTGGAAACCAAGACCCCGGAGCCTTTGTGTGTGTAGTTCCCAGGCTCTGAGGCTGGAAGTGAGGCAGCCATGGCTATTCACCCTTACCCACTGGAGTGTTGCCTGGAGCACACAGGTCAGAAGATGGCCTCGGGGGCACTGGGGGAGAAGCTTCTCTTTCATTCTATCTTAGAGCAGAAGAATAGAGCTGAGGACAGATGATCTGTAACATTTCTAACTATCTACTTTTTCTTTTGAGAAGGTTGTGCTCTTGACTTCACCCCAGTGAAAGGAATTTGGACAGATGGAAGGTGGGAAGGAAGGAAGGAAGGCAAGATGGAAGAAAGGAAGGAAAAGAGGTATCTCTATCATCTATCATGTATCTATCACCCATTTATCTCTCTATCATCATCTGTCTAGCACCTACCCATCTATTCATCTATCCACCTCACCCACTCATGTGTCTATCATCCTTCTGTCCATCAGCCCACCCACCCACCCATCTATCTATCGATCTATCAATCATCTATTGGTATTTTAATTCTCAAAAGAGACAATCTTTGTAGAAAGTTTAAAAAAAAATAACATCATAGAGAAAAAACAATTCATCTATTGTCTACAACTTAGAGACATTACTGAAAATTTTTTGCATATATTCATCCAGTATTTTTTTTTTTTGGTCTAGCTCTACATACACATATGTCTTTTATAACAGACATTTTGTTCATTAATATTAAATAAACATTTTTCTATGTCATTAAACTTTATAGTTCTGCAAAAAAAAAAATGTCTTCTTTGCAGTTGAAAAATCAATATAAAACTTTTTGGAAAAAAGAAAAATTACCCACTACGACCCTGACAAAACCATTTTCAACTTATTTATTTTTGTATGCTAAACCCCTAGACCTGCACTCATGTGTTCAGAATTGTATCTGGTGCGCTCACAGCACAGACGTAGGGCTATTGGTATTTGGCTTTATCCTTTCAACATCCTGTTGTAGAAGGTTTGCCACATTGATATTTGTCCTCACATTTGTCATTTTTGATGACAGCACTATACTTCAGTGCATTAATGTAGCTTAATTTACCTGATCACCTCCTTGCTATTAGATAACTGAATTGTTCCATTTTAATTTTTTTGCCATTATAAGTAACACTGCAGGGAACATTTACTTGTTTACGTCCTTGGCTGGATCCCAGTGGGGTATCACTGGGTCTAAGTGTGTGAACAAGTTCACAGGTTTTACTTCAAACTGTGTGATTGTTGTCTTTCCCAAAGAGTCTCGACTAATAGTTTAGGCACAAAATGACTCGGTTTAATTCGCAGAATGAACCGACTCTTAACAGGAAGAATTCGAAGACGGTTTATAACTGACTTACATCTAACCAGGCTCAGGTGGCTTCCCTTGTCACAGTGGCTTTGTCTTCTCGAGGACCTATTATGTGCTTGCTGCTAGCTTCCATTGGCAAATTGAGAGTGTTCCTTTCCCTAAACACCACGTGGATGGCATGCCCTTCCCTGAGCATCAACTTAGTATTTTGGGGAAAGGATTGTTCTGTCAGTTACCCAGGCAACTGGATTGGTCTCCCAGAGTCCCCAGAGCACAACCGTCTGGGCTGCCAGCTGCATTAACGGGCCCTCCGAGTTCTAGACATAGCGGGAGGGTGTCTGGAAAGAGCTGGAGTGGGAGTCTGGCCTTACCCCATCACTGGATTTTCACTGGGACTTCAGTAAATCCTAGACCTGTTCTTTCATCTAAGGGGGCACTTAAGGAATGTGTGAGCACTTGAAAAATTGTAAAGCTTAATACGTGTGTACAGAAATACCTATTGTCTATTTTAACTGCTTTAGACAATTTCCATTTCTTTTAGGCTTGGAGGCAGGTGCGAGTCTGAAAAATCTGGAGCCATGCGTTCAGCGATTGTCATCCCGGGATTGTGTGGAGGACTCTGTCGGTTTCTTTCTCTGGGCACTGAGCTGGAATTGACAGAGACCATTGGGTCATTTAGTCCATTCTCCTGCCTCTACGAGGACTGCCTCTTAACCATCCTTGGCAGATGGATTTCTGTTTGATTTGAGAGTCCTCTAGCAAAAGCGATTTTTTTCCTCTGGAGGCTAGTCTAACAAGTTCCATCGTCAAAAATTCTTTCTTCTGCCACTCCTAATTCCCTCCTGCTTCAGTCCAAGTCCATGTCCACTCGATGTCCTTTCTGGAGGTATACACGCTTCGTCCGCATCTTGCCCCGATAGTCCTCGTCCCCAAAGGCTGGTGGTCGGCTCTTTTCCTTTTGGTTATGGGACCATGTTTGAGGCATAGCAGGGGCTGTGGTTCCCTCCAGACCCTCTCTCGGGTCCACACTCCCCTTAATCAGAGGCTAAATGTTGTATGGACACTGGGAGAGGGGAAGGTGGGGGATTTTGCCAGCGAGTGGGAGAGTGGATGCTGTGGGCACTTTTAGAATGTTCTGCACGTAGGTGTAGGGTGTGGTCATTTCTCAGTGGTTTGCATCAGTGGATCAAATAGTCACTCATCTTCTATCCATCCAAGGGACTGTGGCAAAAGGTGTGGCAAAAGTCTAGAACAATTAGGGGGGACCTTAAAACAAAAAGATTCCACTGGATTCTGGAAAAATCACTAGATTATGATGAATGAAAGGCCTTTGCAGCCTGCAGGGGCCTCAGGGAGCTGGCTATTGTGTCTCATGATGAAACCTGAGAGGTGAGGCTGTGACTTCCAAGGATGAGAGGTTATTCGCAGAGGGCAGGTGGCCAAAGCTATCTGCTTGCTCCCACCTATGTCTCTTCACCCTGGTTTGTTCTCGTCATGCTAGAGAATCCAAGAGAGATCTCCTAGCTCCTCTGTTCCGATCCCAACAAGTCCATAACTTTCTTTTTCTCTATGCCCTTCCCTGATGAACAGAAGCACCAGCTCCCATATGTAGGGGGCTGCGAAGGTCAAGGAAAGTTTGTAACATTAAACTCTGCAAGAGAGAACATAATAAGAGAAAGCAATGTGTTCAGATGAAGATCATCAACTGACGGAGGTGCCCTAATGTGAACAGAGCAGCCCCATTTTTATTGGAGAGAACACGGGCCTTAGAATTAGGATATTCTCATCCCACCTCTGTGACCTTGAAAAAAATCACTGGCGGTCAGAGCTGGAAAAAAATCGTTATCATTCTGTCAAGCCCCAGATTTGATGAAAACGGAAATGGAGGCCCAGAGAGGTCAGGGGATTCTCCTGAGAGCCAGCAACTGAGCTCAGAAGCTGTTGGAGGGTTCTTGGGGTGGGAGGAGGGTGAGGGGCCAAGCGAGACCCCTCAGGGTCAGGCGGTCAGTGCTTCTTAGCAGCGCCAGCCAAGTAGCCGGACAGGGATGAGGGAGAGGGCACCCCATCGCTCTCTCTGCTGAGTCAGAGTTCTCAGCAGTGGGCAGGGACTAGTGGCACAGATACAGGAATGTGGGGTGACAGGGAGAGGGGCCGTGGGAATGTAGGTGGGAGGGAGGCAGGAGCCCTGTGTGTTAGCATGCCTTCAGGAGACTTCTCACAAAGATGTTTCTTCTCATGTTCCTTGAAGCCAAGATGATCTCTGTGGGTTTTGGCCCAGGAGAGCGAGGCCTGGATTGGGCCTCCCTAAGGCAGGCAAGTGCCCTAGGCTTCCCAGGCACTTCAGGGAACAAATGGTGGCTTCTGAAGATCAGGGGCACGAGGAGCCCACCTGGACATCACTGGGAGATAGTGCCCCTTTGTCATGCTTCTGTCATCCCTGCCTGCCCCACCCTGTGACCAGGCTGCAAAAAAAAAAAAAGTCATCAGGGGCGGAGGAGGGCTGGAAGGCCAGGCGCCTGGGCAGAGTTCCGATGGCGGCAGACCCAAACACCGAGCGCTCTGCCTCCCCAGTCCTTTGGAAGACAAGGAGGAGGGCGAAGGCACACAGGAGGGGCTGGAGAGGGCGGAGGAGCAGCCAGGCTGCTGAGTGGTTTCCTGCCCCTGGGAGCTGCTGTGACCAGGAGGAGGAGGATGTGGCCAGAGCCCAGTGTTTCCTGTCTGATAAGCCAGCCCCTCCCTGGGAGCCCTGGCTGGCCTCCCCTCCAGCCCAAAGCCCTGCCCAGGGAGGGGCTGGCTAAGGAGAAAAATCACTTCTCCAGATTAGCTGGCCCAAGCCGAGTCTTCCTCCCCCACCCCTACCAGCCACAGGAAATGGGGCTGGGGCACAGCATGCCCAGAAGTCCCCACCTCAGGGCACTCAGGCTCCAGGCTCGGGGACTCCTGTTTGTCTGGGGACCCACTGCCCAGCTGCCTGCGCATGGAAGCCTTCTGGCTCCAAAGTCAACCACTTCCAGGAGGGCAGTGACTGCGAAGTACTTGTCAGATCTCACGCTTGGAGTTTGGGCCTAGAAAATGGATCAGTGCATATACCAGCCCCCTTCCAGTCAGCCAGTTGTCCCTGGGCACTGAGTAAAGAGGGTGGTGGGGTGGGAAGGCAAGATGCCAGGCTAGCACTGAGGGAGGGGCAGGGGCTGGCCCCCAGTACCCGGCTCCTGCCCTGCTCTGCCCTGACGGGCTGTGTGGCCGGAGTGAGACCCCCACCCTCTTAGCTTTGCTCCTCGTCTGTAACTGGGGTGACCATGTTTGAGCGAGGGCCTTCTTCCCTCCCAACATTCAGGACCGAGGACTAGGGTGCTGGACGAGACCATTTCTAGGAGCACCAGGGACAGTAGCCATCTCCGAAATGAGGACAAAGGCCAGGGTGGAGTGGGGGCTGCTCAGAGACACATTCACAGACATGAGCCTCACCAGGACTGTGGGCCACCAATGCCCAGTTGAACCCCCTGTCACAACAACATGGCTCTCCCCAGGCCCACCGCCCCAGGCATTCCACCTCCAAACGTGGGTGCCAGCACCTTCTCCACACACCCCCAATCTGCTACCCAACCCATTGGTAAAGGCACCCCCTCTACCCTCACTGGGGAGCCAGCTCTTGGTAATAAAAGTGCACAAAGGGAGTATTTAACGCCCAGCCCAGAGGAACATGTGCTTGCCCTGGAGAAAGCATTCGCATGGGTGTCAACAGACACCTGAGCATGCACACTCACGCAGACGAGCAGGCGGCACCTCTGCCTTTCACAGGTGGGGTGCACTGCCGTTTTCAAAGAGCCATCACATTGGGTACTTCATGTGATCATCACAGCAATCCTGATAGAAGTAAGATTATGCCCATTCACAGGTGGGGAAGTTGATGCTCAGGAAGGGCAAAGGGTCTGAGTAAGGTCATGTTGCTGGCAAGCAAGGATGGGGCACAAATTTGCCCTCTCCTGTTCCTACCCAGGAGGAGGGGCTATCTGTCAGCCTGACCCTGGTGGGGAGCAACCACACAACCACAGCTGAGCCTGAGCAGCTGGTGGTGGCTGAGGGGAAGGTAGGGAATTCCCTGGGCAGCAAGACAGCCTGCAGCCCAGCTGATGGCGTGAGGCCACCCGAGCTGTCTCCTCGGCTGCGCAGCCCTCCCTGATCTGGGGTCTCCTGGTCATGGGAGACCTGGTTTGGGGAGTGGTGGGAAGGAAGAAACATCGGGGCCTAAGCCTTGACATTTTATACTCTGTAGGGCTAGCCCAGCCACTTGCCACTGTGTGACCTTGGACAAATCACTTTCCCTCTCTGAGTCTCTGTAAATTAGGAGACCAGACTTGATAGTTTCCAGGAGCTAGAATACCCTGGTTTTCTGAGTCTGTGAAGCAAGGAAAAGAAGAGAGTCCCCTTCTCTCTGCTCCTGGTCTTGGCAAGGGAGTGGTCTCTAGGGAGGTGGCACTGGTGGGGTGTCCTTTGGCAGTGACAGACATAGTGTGCCCTTGAGCAGAGGTAGAGCTGCACACACCTGTGCTGGAGCTGCGGCTCCCTCATCCAGGCCCTGAACACCTCCCAGTGCATCGCCCACTCCTGCCTCGGCTGCCCTGGGCTGCCGCCCAGCCTCTGTCACCAGGCCACAGCATGAGGCCCCCAGAACACCTGGCCTGGCCGCATTCCCACGCATCACCCAGGCCCCGGTCCCACCTCCTTGGAACTCTGCCTCATCTTGCCCACGTCGCCTAATCTCTCTACCTCTCCACGCAGGGCGTTGAGTTGGACAGGATGGGGCAAGTGGCTTCTGTCGTCTGGGCCCAGCCTGGCAGGTCCTCATGTAAACTTGATATCAAAGAGCACCCTCCCTGCCAGGCAGGACAGGGTGCAAAGGTCGCATCTGATCTCCTGAGGGGGTCCATGGAGACTCCTGAATGCCGTCCCCTGCCCCACGACTAATTATCCACTTCGGGCCCTCACGGTAGCTATCGTCCTGAGCCTCACCCCCTCCGATCCAGCGGGAGGATCCATAAGTTCTGTCCCCCTTTTGCTTAAGCTTTCCCTATCAGGTACTGCCAACGAGGCGAAGCTCAAACTCTTCAGAGGGATAGTCAAGTCCCAAATAACCAGCCAGCCTCTTCTGCCCTGACTCGCTCCTCACGGCCCGCGTTGTGTTCTGGGCATAGCAAATTTCCAAATAGGATTTGTTTCCTCATACCCAGTTTCTTTGCATAGGCTGTTCCCTCAGGCTAGATAGAATGCCTTTCCCCACATCCTTACTCTGTGGATTCCTACTTACGTCTCAGGACCCAGCTCAAATATTTCCCCTCTCAGAAAGCCTTTTCCATACACTCTCCACCTATCCAAACTATCCTCCCCCAACCCCCATTCCAAGTGAGTTTGCGGCCCCATTTTCTGCATATTCCTACAACTCTCTCACATAGCACCCTATGAATGTTGACGCAATCTCTCTGTTTTTAAGCCTCTATCCTCCCACTAGTCTGGGAACGCATTTATCTAGGCAAGGCATCTCATTTATCTTCGATTCCATGTGGCCTACTTTGTGCCAGGCACATAGTAGGTGTCCAATCAATATTCGTTAGATGATGAAACAGCTGCTCAGCTCTAACACGTACTGGTCCGTCCTCTGCTCAGTGTTCGAGCTTAAACCTGTTGCTTCATTTCTCTGACTGTTTTTCCCTCTGTACATTGGTACTGGTTAATGTGAAGAGTTTTAGATTATGGTAATAAATAGAGGCAATGGGAATAGCTCAGGAGATGATCAACAGTGAGGTATAAATTTGCAACACAATTACCTTTTGACGATCCTTGGAAAAATTTAATTCTAGCTGACTCTCTGCCACTTCCTAGCCTGTGTCCATCAGTCAGGAATAAAAACTACTTGGAATATTGTCCCCACCAGAGCAGATTAAGAAGAAAATTTGTGCTGCATGTGGAGGTGCAACACACACACACACACACACACACACACACACGCACGCACACACACACGTCATGACTTTCCGAGGCCTGATATAAAAGACACTAGGATATCTTGCTTTCTGGCTGACCCCAATGAGACAGATACAGGGGCTGTCGCTAATAATGATTAGTGTTGGGGTTTATTACAATGAGGAGCTGGCTGCTAATTCTACAGTAATAAAAATTTTAAGTTCTCTTTGGAAGTAATTTAGACCTTTGGCAATTTCCCTTGTCCAGGCCTAATTTAAAAATTGTTAATTGTTTCCTTTACTAAATGTGTTATGTAGGTACATACAGAAAACTTGGAAATACAGAGACACAATGAGAGAGGGAGAGTTGGGGGGAGAAGTACCCTGTAATCTCACAGTGCAAGATCTTTTGTTAACATCTTGTCGTGTTCCTTCTAGGCTTCTTTACACATGTATGTGTGTGCTTACACAAATGTTTTTGAACTTTATTTTAGAATAGTGGGATTATATTGTTCCATAAACTTGCTTTCTAAAAAAGTAAAAATGTAGCCTGAATCTCTTTCTGGGTCAATGTGTGCCTTTTGAGGGGTGACGAACATTCTTTGCTGGGCTCTTCTAGGAGTCACATTTCTGTTCCCCATGTTACTGGACCCCAAGAATGTCCTGCAGTTTGCTGAAGAAGCCTGAGCTTTCCTCAATGAGGACCTTCCTCTTTTGCCACAAAGCAGTCTACCTGCTGGTCTGATGAGCAAAGTATACATGCCCAAGCTTTGGGGTTTCTCAGCCTTCGGCTGCCCCTTTTCCCTGGAGTACAGCCACCCCCAGGTCTCCCATCAGGGCTTGTCCCCACCACCCAAGAAGTATGCGGTGTGTGTTATGAAAATAAGTAGGCATTACTTTCTAAATGTAGGTTATATTTTCTGTTGAATATCAGTTTTCAGACGCCATGTTTCCAGCCCTTCGGTATCACTTGACCTCCCTCTGCACTCAACCAGCTGCCAGTGGCTCTGGCGAGAAGGGTCCCCTGGCACAGGTTGTGAGCAGCGAGGAGCACCGGGATGCCCACTTTCAATGCCACGGGTGCCCAGGAGGGAAGTGACTTGTCTGAGGGCTGCTCCATGAGTCAGCAGTTTGGCCCAGCTGCCCTGAGAGTGCTGGGAATCGGCCCGGGCCGAGGGCTGCCAGATCTCAGCCTCTGACGTGCGCTGTCTTGCTCAGGGCGGAAACTTCTCTTCCTGGAAGGAGGGGCAAAGGCCCTGGGGTGTCCCTGGGCCTAGAGATGGCTCCCTCTGCTAGAAAATTCACAGGGGGCTTTTGGATGGTATTTTCCTGTGTGCGTCTCCTTTCTCCAGCCAGACTGTGACTGTGCAGGATGTGGCCTTCCTGTCTCCTGCACCTTTCCAGGTTGAAGCCCTTCTAGCTCGTTGCTGTGTGGGGAGAAAGGGCTCGTAGGAGGGCAGAGGCTTGGGCCTGGCTCTCAGCCCTCTGGTTGCTGGCTGTGAGCCCTAGCGTGAGGTTCTTAGTTTCCTTGAGCCTCAGTTTGCTCAGCTGGAAGAATGGGGACACTGAGACCCCCTCAGAGGGTAGATGGGTGGATTGAACTTCCCTGCTGTCATCGAGTGACTCAGAGCAGACGCTTAATAAATGAGCACTTTTCCTTTTGCCTCATCCTGTCCCTGACCATCTGGGCTCCTAACCCTGAAAACATCACTCAAATTTAGGCTCTTTCCATATTCTTCTCCCAATCTTTGTCTGCAGCCAGGCGGGGTTTGTGAAGGGAGCACAGCACCTCTCTGAACAGGCAATTTGAAACACAACAGGGCTTGCTGTGCAAATGTGGCTTCAAGACAGGCTCCCTAGTTTCCTTTTATGAACTTGGAGTACAGGAGACCCCCCCCCTCAGCTCTCCTACATAGACATTTCAAGTCCCTGGATTCCATCAGTCAGGTTACCTCTGACACTGCCACCAACTCTAACCATCCGCCCTTCTTCCCAGCACAGCCTTTGCTCAGGTGAGCACTCTGCCTGCTCCGGTGCCCTGACCTGCCCTCCGTCTTTCTGAAGCCTCCTATTCCCGAAGCCGACCTTCCTGTGCCCTCCTGGGGTCCTGAGGTCCCTCCTAGGCCTGAGTCCTGCTTCTTCTGTGACTGGCCCACCCCATGCCCGTGGGCCTGTAGCCTTCGGTCACACAACACTCTCTAGACCAAGTGTGCTGTGTTTCAGCCTCTTGTTTAGATTGAACCTCCTAGAGGGGAGGGATCACATCAGTGTGACAACCGGTTTAGGGAAAACAGTAGATGGTGAGGATTCGGTGAGATGGGCCTGGGTTTGAATCCCAGCAGGTTACTCATGAGCTTGGGAACAATAGGTAAGTCCTCAACTCCTCCAAACCTCAATTTCCTCAACTGTACAATGAGGATAATGAAATAAAGTAGCCGGCACTAGGTAGGTACTGAATATTAAGTTAGAGATGTTATTTTATTGTTATTTTTGCATTCTCCTATATGCCATGCGTATTCCAGGGGTTTCACCATTGCTCCCAAAATGGGGAAGCAACACACCGTTGATGAGACAGTCATGGGAGTGCTGGGCTGGGCCATGTGGCCACGATGGGCACAAACACGAAACAGGCAAAGCTGCACACACAGACCTGGTTGGGTCCAGTCGGAGCCTCTCCCCGACGTTGACACCCTCGGCCCTTTCACAGGCTCCCTCCTGTGCTCGGTGTTTGAAGAGATTTCAATAGCTGCTTACATCAGGTTGGAGTGTGGCATTTCCGGGGGATAAAGACTTGAAAGGGACACTGAAGACAGGAGTTCCTTATGGGGAAGGCAGCCCTTCCTGCATTCCTCCTGCCAGCATCACAGCACGGTGGGAAGGTCCACACTGAGAACTGGAGCACTGGGTTGGTGTCTGCCCTGCCTGTCGCCATGACGGCGACCATGGGTGAATCTTTTCCTTTCCCTGAGACTCAGTTTCCTCAGCTGTACCGTGAAGGACAGTCTCCCGAGAAACTCTTCTGGGGTAGTGGAGCCTGATAACATATTGTACCAGATTCAGAAAACTGTCCCTGTTCTCACTCTAACCCAGGTGCCTTGCACACTTGGCCGGGAGCCACATCGCCACGTTCTTAGAATGTTGGAGCAGGAAGGGGCCTCAAGAAGGATACAAGTTTTACTTTGCTCTTCATTTTAAAAATGTGGGCACTGAGGACATTCTCTTTTTTCTCAACTTTTGGAGTAGGTATGAAAGAACTTTACAGAAAATGTCAGAAAGCCCTTTGAGCTCTTTAAAGGACATTTTACAAGTTCCACTGTGAGCTATAATAATAAAATGTTGATGGTTGACGGAAGTTTAGACTTAATGCATTTTATGGTAGAAATGCTATGGAATAAGTAAAATATGCTGACGCTGCTGTTGGGGTAAAAGTTTTCTGAAGAGAGAACAATGATGATTGGTAAATTCTGATCAGCGTTGCTCAAATCCTCCATTTGATTTTGTGTGTGCAAGTTGTCAGAGGAGAAGTTCTGCTCCCTGGGCCCTGAGTAGTTTTCCACCTAAGAGTAGATGCTGTGGTCTCGCTCAGAGTCCAGAACAAAAAGGGTGACTTATACCCAGGAGCCAGTACACATGTGGGCAGGGCGGTGGTCTTGGCTACAGGGACTGTGCCTTTTGAGGCAGTGGATGAGATATGAACTCTCATCCAGAAGGAGGGTAGACATTCTGGTTGCTTCAGTTATGGCTTCACCCCCTATTAGCCAAATGACTTTGAGCAATCATTTCACCTGTCTGAGCCTCAGTTTCCTCATCTGTGATGGAGGAAGCATTCCCTGCCCTGCCTGTCTCACTGACCTCAGTCAGATAATAGGTGTGAGCACGCTGGCTCAAACCACTGCCAGGGTGGAGGCTGCCTCCAGGGTGATTGGATTAAGGAGTAACCTCTCAGTCAATCTCTCCTTTTCCTCCTCTGCTTCCTTTTACATGCTGCCTTCCTTCTCTCAGGCTGGAATCAGAGTTACCAGCTGCTCTGACCTACTAGAATCCCTACAGCCTCACAACCAAGAGAGAGAGAAATTTGCCAGCTGTAGGTAGAAAAATTCCTGAATTAATCACCGTGGCTGGGGATGTGGTGGGTGGGGTAAGGATAAAGTATTTTGATTGGTCTAGCTTTGGGTCATGTGCCTATGCCTAGACCAATCACTGTGGCCAAAAGCAATGGAGGACTATGATTGGTCCACTGGGGGCATGTGCTCATCTTTTGGCCAGGGAGGGAGGCACTGTAGCTGGGAGTCCTCATCAGAACCACCTGATTGGGGCAGGAGGTGGAGAACAGATCTTCAGAGTTGTTGATCTGGACAGTCAAACTGTAAATGCCCATTGAGGTGTAGTGTTATTTTATAGGGCTATAGGTGTCAGGTACCATCAATATTTTTGTTGTTAGCCCTGTACCTGAGTTCTGTGAGGATGACTAGGGCCTAAGATCCTACTCCATTCTGAGTACTCTGTCTGAGAAGAATGAGGACTTGATTCCTTACCCATATTCCAGTATCTAATATGTCTATATTTATATCTTTATATCTATGTCTATCTATCTCTATCTCTATCGCTATATCAATCTCTATATATCTATATCTATCTATATCTATATATCTGTATCTATATATCTACATATATCTATATGTATATTTAGAGAGACTTATTATAAGGAGTTAGCTCACATGAGTATGGAGGCTGGCAAGTTCAAAATCTTTAGAGCTGATATTTCAGTTCAAGTCCAAAGGCAGGCAGGTGGCTGTAGAAACAGGAAGAGCTGATGTCTCATTTCAAAGGCCATCAGGAAGGAAGGATTCTCTCTTATTCAAGGGAGGTCAGTGTTTTGTTTAATCAGCCTTCAACTGATTGAATGAGAGTCACCCACATTATGGAGGGCAATCTGCTTTACTTAGTCTACTGATTTAAATATTAATCTCATCCAAAAACATCCTCACAGAAACACCTAGAATAATATTTGGCCAGGATTTATCACAAAAACACCCAGAATAATGTTTGGCCAGGATTTTAGACAGTCTTCTTAAAGTAACTGATGACTTTTTGGTTAAACGTTGATGCTTCTTGAGCAGATTTGTGTCTTGTTTTTTTTATGTAATTGTTGACATCACTGTGATTCTCAGGTGGATGGTTAACACAGATAACCATTTTGCACATGTTACAGTTTCATCATTAATTTTCTTAAAAAAGAGAAAGTCAAGATAATTTACATTTTTATTACTCATGTACTTTCCTTTTTTGTCGAACTCATTGCTACTAAGAGTTATTGAAAAATGAAAATGCCATAGCAAACACCAAGATAAACAGTCGTAGATTCACTCCAGATAGTAAATGGCAAAGTCTCTGCAGCAAGGCTGCTCCTGCTGGCTGTCTGACTCTTGCCTTCTAGCTCTTGCTCATCATGCATGTACCTCTCACCTGTCACTCCCACCTTCCCCGCTGACTCTGGAACCTGGTGGCTTCATGCATCTCGCAGGCTGTGACTCAACTGGCAGGAGCAGCAACACTGAGTCCATCTCTTAGCACCACCCCAGAGGGGAGATCAGCTCTCATCATTTGCTTGTATCTGCATACATTTCACTGTCTTGGTTAGCTGCATGAGCTGCCTCTGAGAAGGTTACACTGAGTCAAGAAAATGTGGGAAGGAGAGTCAGGCCAGCCCTCATTGCCTTCCGAATTTAGCTTCCAGTTGAGATGAAAAGTCACTACACATGCAACTCGCACACCATGATATGCAGTCTTGGCAGAAGCTGGAAGTGCAAGTGGAGGGGTCCCAATCCCATTCTGGATTCTTTCAAGTAATTCTGAATAGGACTCCACCAAACCATGACAAACCAGGCAGGACACCAGGACACTAGGAGTCAATCAGGACATATGGTTACCTCACCTATGGGGTATTTTATCCTTGGGATTTAAAGGATACTCTAATCTTAGCCCAGTTTTAGGGCATTCTCCCATTTTGGGGTTTCCACGCCTAGGTGGTGTCAGCATCCAGGACTTGCCTGAGTGTGGGAGCATAGGTGGGGACTCTGCCCTCCCACAGCAGATGTGGGGTCCTCCATGAGTTGCTGCAAAAGGTTGCCTGGTGCCACTTCTTCAGGTGGGGGAGAGAGAGGGGCTTTCCCATTGGGACCACCCATTCTCTGTTCTCACCTTGAAAGCCCAGTTTTAGCTCCCATGGTGTATGGAGCTTGAGGCCTCCACTCCTGTCCCGAGGAGGCCTTGAATTTACTCGTCACTGTGGCTTCCCTCCTCATTTCTGGTTCCTTGTGATTTCCCTGTCCCCATCTCTTTCATAAATGCAACTCGGCTACACATGAAATAGACATTTCACAAGTGCTATAACCAGGACGTGTACACATTTGGGTAGGAGCTGAAGGAGGAGGGTGACTTCTTAAGTCTACTCAAGTCCTTGTGCTTGGAATTCGACATTTCCACAGTCCGCCTGGTTTTTCTTGGGTCAGGCTGGCCTTGGGGTTCCTTCTTCCTCAGACACCAATCCCCCCCAGGCCCCCTCTGCTTGTCTTTGAGCAGATGTCACCAAATGACTCTGGAAGTCATCTGGGTATGGGGGTGTTGGTCTCCTTTGCTAGATGAGGAGATCTTCCATAAGGCAGAAACTTAACTCGGTGGAGGTTTCCACAAGGCAGGGCGGGATGGGCTCCTATTTCCACTAACTCCACTTTTGCCCTTGGCAAGTCTGATGCTGGGAAGTCTGATGAGCTTCTGTGGACAGAGGAATGAGGTTCCAGGACTTTCTTAAATTTTTCATTCATTCATTCATTCATTCATTCATTCATTCATTCATCCTTCCTTCAGTTCCCAGACATTATTTAACATCTGTACCTACTGTGTGGCTGAAACTGTAGCTTCAATCCCAACCCTTCCAGGTTAGAGAACAAGCCACCCCTGAGAGCGAAGTGGTGCCCTGCAGGCTGACCCCACAAGGCTGCAGGGACCACCTTCTCTGTCTCGCAGCCTCTGCAGCACCCACTCCCTTGCTGGCTGCTTGGCTGGTGCTAGGATGATGACCCTGGCCAGGCTGGGGGTCTAGCCCTTGGAGTGGTGACTGGGGCTTTCACATTAAGAGTCCTCCTGGGGGAGGCCCAAGTCTAGAGAGGAGGACAGCACCAGTAGTCCACTACCCACACTCAGGGTCTGGGTGGCCTGAGTCTGAAAGGGTTCAAAGCCATGGTGGTCCTGAGGGTCTCTCTGGGCACCAGGAGGGCAAGGCTGGGATGCTGCGTGTGGGTGTGGATGTGGATAGGATAGATGAACTTTCTTCAATTTGAAATAAAGGTAAGGGAAGAGGGAGCTATTAATTCCTTTGTACTGAATTGACCCAGCCCAGTGTCAACCGATATTTCCAGTGCTTTCCAGACGCCTTACCAGTGCTCTCAGCCCAGTTTGCTCCCGGGCTGGCCAGGGATCCTGACTCTCTCCTGCTCCAGCAGGAGGGGTCTCCAGCATATGACCTAGGCTGCAGCAATATCCACTTGCCCTTTTCTCACACACACACACACACACACACACACACACACACACACACACACACGCTTGTACGTGCATGCACACACACAGGTTGCATGACAGCTTTCACACTTCCCTCTGGGCCACAGCAGTTTCACTTGCACAGTAGATTTGGATGGTAAAAAATGTTTGTGGAATGAAGGATGACAACCTAAGTGGACGAATGAAGGATAAAAATTTTAAGGAAATGCTGGAACCGCCTTCCTCTGTTCAGCGAGGTATTGAGAAGCTTATCAAACATCTCAGGTATAAATCACCTTCACTATGGCATCAAGGTAAGACGGGGAGAGAGTCTGGAGTAGTGTTCCTGGCGAGGTCCTCTTCCCCATCAGGGTTCTCATGTCCCCTGGACTTCTCTCAGAGGGCTCCAGGGCTGGTGACATGCCCTCTCTGGGGCTCCCTCTCTCTACCTAAGTCCAGCCTGGCCTTCAAAAGCATACCCAGGCACACCTTAGGTGACAAGGCCTAGAAAGCAGCTGTGTCCATGGAGAGATGGGCACGGTAATGACAAGGAGAGCTGCACCGTGGCCCATCCCATCGTGAGCAAGTGGCGTGGAGCAGATGACAGAGGTACCAGAGCAGGTGGCTGGCCTAGGAAGAAGCAGCGAGTGGCAATGTCCTTTCTGCCCTGATCTCAGTCAATTCTATGGCTGCGGTAAGCCAATCACTATAGGATTTGTGTGGCCATTTGCTCGAAGCACAATGCTGCAGGTGAAAGAGCCCGGAAGTCAGAGTCCAGAGACTTGAGTTCTAGTCTTGGTTCCTTCACTGCCTCACTAAGTGACTTTGAGTAAATACTCCACACCTCCTTGAACCTTGAACCCCTTGACGAGTAGGAACAGCGAAACTCGCCCTGTCTCTCTCCTAGGATGTAAGAGTGGGAGGAGGACTTTAGACGCCAGCCAGCAACTTCCTCACTGGAGAGAAGAGAGATCTGGAGCCCAGAGACGAAAGGGACACACGCAAGGTCACGCAGCAGACCGGTGGCAGAGCCGGGTGAGAAGCCAGATCTCTGACCCCCAAGACAGCACTCGCTCTCCTGCTTCAGTCTAAACAGTGTAGATTCTTCCAGGAGGAAGAGTTTCCTGGAGGTACGTGGCCCTTGGTCCTCCAGCAGGAAAACCAGTACGTGCAGAGCAGCTGCGGTTGCACAAAGCTCAGAAAGGCGACAGAATCCCAGGACCTGTTTGCCCCATGCCAGCTACAGAACCACCGTGTCAGCTGGAAGTCCTTCCTGGTGTCTGGTGCCACCCTCACTCTTACTTGCTTCAACCCCCTGTTGGTAATTCTGTCTTCAGCGTCTAAGCTCAGGCTTAGTCAACAAGCGATGTTTGCCTGCCTGCCGGACGCAAAGCTCTGTACTTAGCAGAGAAGGACAGCCTTTTGCCATCACACAGGAAAAATCTATTTGGGTTAGATTTTCAGGTGGTAGAAGACAGTTTCCAGAAAAAAGATAGAGGTAAAATGATAAGTATTGTTTCTTTTAATCACTAGAAATCTCCGATCTGTTGAGCATATCACATAAAACTTTCATAATTGTCAATGGTTCTTCCTCAACCAGAGTTTTTAGACAATAGGCACCAGGGGCCTTCTAGTTCTTGGCTTTCGCTTTCTTTCCTTTGTTTGCTTTGTTGAACTTAAGAGATTCATCTTGGCCGGGCTGGCCAGTGATTGAGAGTGGGAAAGGAACAGGAGCATTGAGATTTAAAGCCTTCTTCTGAAGTTTCAGGTCCAAAATATCAAAAGTTATCTGTATCTCATACTGTAGCAGCTTTTTTAGACATTCAATCTGGATTTGAATGGCCTCTTGGACAAGGTTTTCTAATTCCTGGAAGAAACAAAACATGGCTGGTAGAACAGGGCTCAGGAGAGGGTTAAAGCCATCTACAGATCAACAGGATCCAATTCTCAAGTGGCCAGCTCCTTTTATTGTGTGCCAGGACCTTCCATTTCCCCCTCCAGATCTCCTTTCCACCATTCTCTACCCATCTCTGTGCCCTGCATTTCTGACTTATAAGGGCAGCATTGACTGGCCACCTTGACCTCTGGCTTCTGGTTGAGTTCTTTCGATGGGAGGTCCTGACAGGAGATCTGAACATGGGAGAGGAATGAGATCCCTCACCTTCCTCCTGACCAGCCCTGGGTTGGCCATTGCTATGAGCCTCTACCTACAGCCACACCTCCTGTCCTGTGGCCTCTCTTACATCTGTCTTTTGGGATTCCGGTAATTGCTTCTTTCTTTCTTCTTTCATGCCTACTGTGGCAATCGCCCTGTTAAAGTGTGTCATTTATTACTAACATTGTTCGGGCCCCAGGGGCCAGTCCGTTAACCCCCGTATTTTGGTCAGTGCAATCTCTATTTGGATATCATTCTCTTTCCTTCCCTTCCTGCCTTCATCTCATCCTCACGTCTCAAAGTTTAGTAGCTTCTTTGGAGGGGGTGGGGACTAGCTCAGGGTGTGTGTGTGTTTCCCAACCAGCCAGCCTCTATCTGCCGTTTTAAACGGGAGACCCTCTCTGTCATCTCGATCAGGATCACGGCATTGTGGAATCCCAGAGACATGAACAGTGTGTAATTGTGTTTCTCCAATTTCTCTCCTTGAGCAACCAAATAGCAGATGAGAGGTCGGACTTGCCCTGGGGGATACTGGGGGACGTACTTGGAGTATCCAGTCATCCAGAAGACCTTTCTTTGAGATCTCACATTTTAACTTAGAATCTCTTGCAAAATCTTACACATTTGCCCCAGAATGTTTTCCCCCTAAATCTTTGGGGAGGAGGGTCTTCCAAGAGGATGCATCATGTTGATTCTATGGTATTGAATGTCCCCAGCTCAGGCATACCACTGGGGCACACAGTGAGAGGACTCTAGCCCACAATCCATGAGGCTGGGATCAGTAACAAAGTGATAGAGGCCCACAGGGGAGCTGGGAAGAGCAGGGAGGAACAGCTGTGTGTGTGTGTGTGTGTGTGTGTGTGTGTGTGTGTGTGTGTGTGTCGGGGCAAGGGGTGGGGGGAGGTAGGAGCCGGATGGGCAGTAGTGCCTTCTACCTGTGACCTTGCCCACATATTCTAGAGCAAGGTCCCTGGAAGGGGAGTGGAGACAGGCTGTTGCTTGGGTTCTGCTGGGTCCTTGTTGGACATCTTAATGCAGTAAGATTATGTGGCAGTCTAATGTGCTATTTATCCGGGAGACTTACCCTCATAAGAATATCATTCATTCTGTTGTATTAATTGTTATTTAGAGATTTTTCCAATGTTTTATATATATTTAAAGGAATACTTTTCCAGGGCCATTTACTCTTTGGCTGACAATTCAGAAACCAAAACCCTTTTGGAACACACAGGCCCTGTGACGCCCAACCCCACTCCCAGACCCACTCGCCACCCCCCAACACATGCATACATGTACATACACATGCACATGTCTCTGTGTTCAAAGACGATGTAACAATGATGATATTGGTGCCTATGTATAGTTGAAAAATAAGTTTAGACTTTTCCAGGCCCTCAAGAGATTGGCTGCCCTGGGACCAAGCTAGTCGACATTTACTGAAGACCTCATCATTGGAGACTCTGGCTCCTAGAGTCCCAGATGTCTGTAAGACCTGCCAGGAGGGCAGCCCAGTTTCTTAGATCCACACATCAGACTCTTCTAGGATCACCGTCTCCACCCCTTTGCCCACCTCATCACATCGCCTACCCTGAGCTGTCCCCACCCCCAGCCCATCCTTCATCATGCCCCCCAGGCCTTGATGGACATGGCTCTGCAGGCAGACAAAGGGAACTCAAAGAATTTGTGGTGGTTCAGAGTCTGGGGTCTTTTTTGGTAGAATCTGTCACTAATCGATGCTACAGTGGAAAGAACTTGGATTTGGGGATCAGCCAGGCCTCAGTCTAAATCCAAACTCTACTATGTGCTGGCTTGGTGACCTTGGGTAAATTGATTAAATTCTCTGAAGCCTCGGTTGTCTCATCATTAAAATGGGGACATGAACTATACCTTACAGGGCTGCTTTAGTGAAATGCGCATGGAAAACCTGTGGGAGATACTCAATGACTCTAGGTTTCTTTCTGCCCCCTCCCACGTGAACAGACAAGGGGGTCTTGTCTGTGTGTCTGACTCCAGCCTGAGTGTTCTCTTGGTAGAAGGGGGCGTTTGCACAAGGCAGGTGAGCAGCCTCCCACCTTGAAGGCACAGCCTTACCTCTCTCTTCAGAACCTGGGTGTGCTGTGCGAGCACCTCCGAGAACTTCTTCTGTAGCATGTGCTCCTGCTCCAGGTGCAGCGTTTCCTTCAGGAGCAGCACATTGGTGCGCTTCTGCACCTCAGCCATGCTGAGCTCGGCCACCTGCTGCTCATGCTTCCACAGCTCCCTGTCCATGCCCTCAGAGAGTGGGAGGGGCTGGGGTGGCAAACACACCTCCAGGTGGATGACAGTCAGGTTGACTTCCTGGTCCTGGCCCAGGACATACTGGTAGAGTTTGTAGTGGCGGATGAAGGTGTTGTGGAAGTAGTCACAGAGGGCCAGCAGGTGGGTGGTGTTGAACTGCCCCTGGTAATCTCTGAGCTTGTTCCCTAGGATTGTCACAGCCTCAGTGATGGAGCAGCCTGTGGGCACAAAGAGGCCAGGCATCGGGTGTGAACTGAGGCAAAGCTACACTGATAGCTGATTGATATAGGCTCTGAACCTAGGCGCTCTGACCCTAGAGCCCACGTCCCACCAACTATTCTATATTGTCATTTATTAGTCTTTGAAAGCTCTAGAATGTATCACATTTCTCCTTTTACCTTGGTTTCTTGGAAGCTCAAAGCCAATTTTGTGTAATATCT
>NW_011888828.1:8785938-8788708 GCF_000151845.1 Pteropus vampyrus | reverse complement strand
AACAACAACAACAACAACAACAACAACAAAGGTTGAGATGCTGCTGTAGCGTGCTGCAGTGTGCAACGCACTTGCCTTCTCGTTTTCTCATTTAATCCTCACGGCTTCTCACCTGTGTCACAGAGACCCAGTGGGCACTGAGACAGTGACCTCTGCGTTCCTTGACATGGTGCTGGGAAATAAGCCATCTAAGTCGCTGATCCCAGGGACCTCTTCAGCCTTGAACCTGTGTCCCAGGTTGGCAATGGGGCCCAGAGCCAGCAGGAAACTTATGTTCTAGAATTACCCAGAGCTTTCTAAAATTCCAGAGCCTCCCCGCTACACACACACACACAGTCTTACGCACACACACATACACAAATATCTCAAAAAAGGAAGTGCTGATTCCACCCAGGGTTTCCAGAGTGGGGATGGCTTGGGAATTGCTGCCTCCTCACTTTGATCAGTTATGAGCCAGATTAAGCCAAAAGAACTCAGACGTTGACACACAGGGGCCATTGAGTCACCATATGACCAACTGCAGAAGGATGGTGCCAAAGGTTCCAAACGCCCTGTTCTGCTGAGTGACCTTGACACGTGGCACCCGCCCTCAGAATCCCGGTCCCCTCACCTGTGACATGACTGTTCGGTCTCTCCCTGAACATGTGTGCACTTTGTGCTCCTCACGATGGGCATTTTGTTCTATTCCATTTTGCTTCTGGAAAGAGGCGGTTAAAAATGACACGATATACAGTCTCTCTCTTTTTTAATGGCACTCGTCATGTAATTACAGAACAATAGTTGAGAACTTTGCTAAAGGCAATGTACGAGTGAGAACCCAGGCACAGAGTGAAACCGGACACCCAAGTGCAGAGAGGAGGAAGGGGAAATGCAACAAGACTGAGCAGGTGCTTGCGGGCGGGGTGGGGTGGGGGGAGGGGGGATGGTGCCCTGACCTGGGAGGGCGGGGAGCTGTGAGTAAGGGAGGGTTTCCTGCAGAGAGGACACTGGAGCCTAGAAAGAGGATGCATTTGGCAGAAATGGTATTTCCAGTGGAGGGACAGAAGGAATAAACCCTAGAAGCAAGTGGAGCGCAGTGTGGGTGTGTGCAAGGATCTACATGGCACACGGCTTCTGGGAGGCGAAGCTGGCATCTGGGGAACAGAGGACTCGTGGGCCTCCATTTGCAAAGGGTGAGTACACATAAGCTACCCGAAAGCTGGACTTCATCACAGAAGCTGGAATTCAGGGAACCCGAAGACATCCAAGGATAGGCTTCAGGACCCCCTGGCACCCCCCTGGAATTGCATCCAGAATTTTATACGCACATATGTTTCTGGGGAGAGTGTGCACAGAGAGAATCATCAGATTTCTGAAAGGAAGGTTAAGAACCACAGCTGCGGAGTCTCTCAGGTGTTAAGACGAGACGTGAGAGGCCTGCCGGGTATTTCAGAGGGATGGTGGTGGCGTGTGGGGGATGGCAGGGCCGACCAGTACAGGAATCCCAGTGGGTGGGGGAACAGGGTGAGGTCATCGGTTCCTGATAATCAAAGTTGGACTCCAGGCCTGTGTGGAGGTGACAGTGTGTGAATTTCATGAGGTGAATCATCACATCTTCTCTGGGCAACTCGGAGTTGAACTGCTGGAAGGTTCCCGGCTCCTCCCTCAGCCTGGCCTGGCAATGCATGGGGCTGGGTCACTGGCATCCTCCACATGTGGGGGCCACGACTGCCTCGTTGCCAAGGCCAGCCCCTCATCTTCTCTATCCACCTGGCATTCGTGTACACAACCCAGGTTTGAACCAAGAAGTCCGCAGGCCCAGCTGTGCTGAGTGCCCTCAGGCAGTGCGTGTGTGTGGCTCCAGCTGCCTGTCATCCTGGCGGAGGCCCTACTATGGGCACGAGCTATGGCCTCAGCCTAGAGATCATAAAACACAAGTATGGACTTTGTCCCCCGTCAACAGGGAAGGAGCTCCTGGGCTGAATTCTAACTTTCACCCCAAGACTTGACAAGGTCTGGTTTTCAGCAGAGCTCATCGCCAGCTGGTTCATGAGACACACTTTCCTCGCCCCAAGAACACTCTCCATTTGCCACAGGTTCAGAAGTTCTGATGACTCAGAAAGCTGAGGATTAAGTCTCAGGGAGAAGCCTCTTGCTGCCAGGATGGACAGGTCTGTACCTGCACGTGGCTCTTCAATAACAGGGAGTGGCCTTCATTTGCATTGGCTTCTGGGAACTTCCTGAAGATGGCCCCCAAGCCCCTGGAGGCCAGCACCTGCGCGAGGACTTGGGACTCGGGAGTGGAGGAGGAGAGCAACGAGCAGGGAGGAGTAGGGGTGGGGTGATTCCGGATGCTCCCGAATCAGGGCAAAAAGGCACTGGGTTTGGACCAGGCGCTCTGGGTGCCCTCCCTGTGGGCGCTCTGGGCGCCCTCCCACAGGCCCTTACCTGTGGGCCTGGGGCTGGCTGAGAGCAAGGGGGGCACCAAGTCTAGGCGGGTGGGGGGGTCTTGAGAACGGTGAAGAGGGCTTGCTTCTTCTGGGCGGGTATGAGGGGGAGGATCCAGGTGCCACTGGTGCCCCCAACAAACCAGTTTGGTGGCCCCTACCTTGGCTCCCAGGGGAGGAACCAAGTCAGGCTGCCATCTGGCCCTCTTACCTGCCCAAATACCTGAGCACCTACCGGGGCTGGCCTGCGGAGGTGCAGAGCAGATGAAAGCACAGGGCCCACACTTCCACTCCATCCTGCATCCTAAATGCTGCCCCCTGCCAACCTTGCTGCTCTTGAGAAG
>NW_011888828.1:8782623-8784600 GCF_000151845.1 Pteropus vampyrus | reverse complement strand
ACCTCTTTCAAAGGTGTCCACTGGCAGAGCTCCACGGTGAGCTGCAGAGAGAGGAGAGTGGGTGGGCTGGTTTGGTGTGACATCTGGGGAGGAGGGCCAGCAACATCTCTGCTGACCTCATCAGCGCTGCCTAGGATTGGCCAGAAGAGGTCTGAACTAGCTGGAGATGAAACTTCTGCTGATCCGTGACCACGGGACCAAGGATGCTATAGCACTGCATCTTACCAGCCACATGCTCCATTCTCAGCCCCCGTTCACAGGTGGAGGCCACCAGTGAGCCAGGGGCGGCCCCTCGACTGAATTGACACTGGGAACCATTTTTTGGATCTTGGCCTGGGTTGCTGGGTAAGAGCACAGACTGAGAATTCAGACAGATGTGGGCCCGTATCTTGCTTCTGTTTCTTAGTCACTTGCACAGGTTATTTGCTTCTCTGGGCATCAGTGTTCTTATGCATAAAATGGAGGTGGTGAGACTGATGATCTCATAGCGTTAGATGAGAGCATGTGGGTACAGAGCTTCCCACTGTGTCTGGTATACAGTAAGCACTCGATAAATAATGGGGCTGTCGTCATGGTCATCGTGAAGATGCTGCTGGCATTCCAACTCCCCGGGGGCTGTGAACTATTCTGGAATCAGCCTGGCTCTCGGAGGGCACGCATGAGCCTAGGGCAAGGCATCCTAGAGAATGACTTTTTCCTCAGTCCACTGCCTCCTAGGTCCTTCCCTGAGACTCTCTTTACCTTGCTGGGAGTGGAGTATGGGATGCTAACGTGCTTTCTGTCCCAGCCACACTGACTGCTGAGGGAAAGAATGGCTGGGAGTCAGCTGTTAACAGTTACGGGGTTGAAGAGGGTAGGGGTTGGAGCGGTCCTTCCAGTCAGACCGTTTACTCAGTAACCCAACAGTTCTTAGTTCTCCTCAAGGCTTCTTGGGCACCCTCTTCTTTCCCTCTTATTGTGAGCTTCTCAGCGGCAGGGACCTGCTAGAAGGGACCAGATTCCCCAATCCCAAAGGATTTTTCCAGAGAGTTCTGGACATGTAGATGCTGCCCAGGGCTGAGCTCTCAGTAAATAATAATACAACCAACCTTCATTGGTGTACTACTTTACAGTTTTAAAGCGTTTAGGTCATCTGCCAATTTATTTACTTGTTCACTATCAAGCTCTGAAGTAGGTAATTGCCGCCATTTAACAGATGAAGAAACTGAGGCTTAGAAAACATATGGAAAATCAGGAATCAAACCCAGATTCTCCAACTCCAAGGCAAGTGTACCACATCTACTGAAGCATGTTTGAGGAGCAAAGAGAAGGTATAGGCAATTTATAGAACGGCAGTACTTCCACTGAGGCTTTTTTATTTTATGTTTGTTTTTTTTTGTGGTAAAATATATATAACATAAACTTTACTATCTTAACCATTATTAGTATGCAGTTCAGTGGCATTAAGCACATTTACATTGTTGTATAGCCATTTCCCACCATCCATCTCTAGTACTTTTTTCGTCTTGCAAAACTGAAACTCTGTGACAATTAAACACTGACTCTCCACTTGGCCCTGGCAGCCACCATTCTACTTCTGTCTCTATCTGACTACTCTAGGGACCTTATGTAAGTGGAATCTGTAGTATTTGTCCTTTTGTGACTGGCCTATTTCATTGAGCATAATGTCCTCGAGGTTCATCCATGTTGTAGCATGTGACATGATTTCCTTCCTTCCTAAGGCTGAATAATATTCCGTTGTACGTACCTACCACATTTTGTTTATCCATTCATTGTTGATGGACATTTGGGTTGCTTCCTCCTTTTGGCTGTTGTGAATGATGCAGCTATGAACACGGGTGTACAAATATCTCTTTGAATCCCCGCTTTCATTTTTTGGATATATACCCGGAAGTGGAATTTCTGGATCACATGGAAATTCTACGTTTAATCTATTAAGGAACTGTCATATGTTTTCCTGTCCTCCCCCTCCTCTCC
>NW_011888828.1:8779352-8781328 GCF_000151845.1 Pteropus vampyrus | reverse complement strand
GAGGAAGGACATGTGAGGTTAGAGGTAGGGCATAGGATTATCCAAAGGGCCAGAGGTCTGGTCTCAAGGGCATCGGTACCTTCTGCCCACACACAGGTGGAAACTCCAGGCCAGAACACATTAGTCAACTGGCATAGCTTGCTGTCTCAGCTGGGCTTGCACCACCTACCACATTGGAGCCATTCTACTGGGGGCCAGGATCCCAGGTTCATGCTGTGAGTAACTTCAGGTGACCCAGTTAGGAACCCAGCGCCCAGGTGTTCCACCTGGTTCTTCCAGGCTCTCAGCAGTTCCGGCATGCTAGCAGCCTCATTCTACTCACTGCAGTATGCTCTCCTGGGCTACATGCTTCTCTGGCTCTCATGTGCCCAGTGTACAGATCCCACTGGTCAAGATGGAAGGTCACATGGTGAAGCTTGTGCTCTGCTGTCAGACTCTGGGTTCAGATTCTGACTTTACCTACTCAAGGTGTGACCTGGTACAGGTCGCTTCAACTCTCTGGGACTCAGTTCCTTCAAAAAGAATGCTATGATTGCTAAAATAATGCTAAGGTTGTAGTGCGGGTTATAGATGCTCCATGTGAAAATGCCAGGCCTGAGCAAGCCCTTGCTGTTCTCCCTCTGCAGGCTGCACGGCCTCTTGGGCAGGTTAGAGAAAGTTTTAAGGCACAGCCTTTCCTGGTAAGCCATGACCTCACTCAGTGTTATAGGTTGCATTAATACAGTGTCTCCCTCCAGCCACCACTGCCATCCCCGCCCCCCAACCCCACACTCAATTTATTTGTTGAAGCCCTAACCCCCAGGACCTCAGAATGTCACTGTACTTGGAGATAAGATCTTTAAAGGGGTAATTAAGGTTAAATGAGGTCATTGGCAGGGCCCTAATACAGTATGACTGGTGTCCTTATAAGGAGATTAGGACACAGATATACACAGAGGAAAGGTCATGTGAGGTGCATAGTGAAATGACAGCCATCTACAAACCAAGGAGGCTGGCCTCAGAAGAAACCAACCCTACTGACACCTTGATCTTGGACTTCCAGCCTCCAGAACAATGAGAAAACAAATTTCTATTGTTGAAATTGTCCAGTTTGTGGTACTTTGTTATGGCAGCCTGAGCAGCCTAATACACTCAGGGAAATAGCTCTGAAATTATAGTTGTCCTTTTGCTCTAAGAAATGTTCTCCCAAGATCTCGGTCAATGGCTTCTGTGGAAACTTCCTCTCTCCGTCAGCAAAAAAGTTGCCTTCAAAGGCCCCTCCTCCAAGTTTAGTCTGAGGGGCTTTGGGTTCCTGCTGGAAACATGTACCTGCTCTCTGCTCAGGCTAGTCTTGAATCACTGGAGGATGCTCTGTGTGGGGTGGGTGTCTGGGGGCTGGCAGGTGGGGGCACGGCCATGAGTGTGCCCGGAGGAAGTGCTCACACACAGAGCTCAGGGGAAGTAAGTGCCTCCTGCCAGCTTCGAGCTCTTGCTGCGGGGTGGCTGTCTTCCATCCTACATCGGTCTGAGTGACATTTCCTGGAGAATCAGGAGTGGCCAAGGGTGGAACTGCAGATACCAGTGCTGTGACACACTTCACAGGGCACTTGCCTGGCTACCTCGTGCCTCCACGGACAGGTCATCAAGGCCCACTTCCTCTTACCCCCAGGATTTGAGGACCAGGTCAGCAGGAAAGGGGTTCTTTCTATCCCAGTGGAGCATCAGAGAGAGGCCAGTGCTTGCAAGACGATGACAGCAAGGGGCAGAGCTGCCAAGTGGCTGAGGCGATGGCTGGTGCAGAAGGCTCTGGTGGTGGGTTCTGGGCAAACATCTGTACTGGCTGCACTACCTCTAGCCCTCAACTCCCTGCAGAGTGAAGTCTGGGGCAGGGGAGGCTGTTCTCCCTTCTACAGCTCTCCTGGTGCAATGTGCCAGTCACAGATAGGAAGTGCAGGGCCTCCTGGGCACCCTGCATCTCTGTAACTCCCTCAGGCAGA